>NC_143510.1:29381062-29691062 GCF_031878675.1 Megascapheus bottae
TTCACCTCACAAGAAGGATAGAGAAATGTGCAAAAGAATGGAATGTGCATGTAGAGAAGAGATTAAGCATAGCAAGGGATAAAAAGAAAGCAGGGCATAAGGAGGAAAATGAACATTAGAGAAAAGCAATAGGTCAGTAGACTGGAGACCCCAGTTGAACAAAACACTACTATTAGAGTAGCTAATGCCACATGAGGTCATATCCCTGGAAAGTCAAGAGGTAGTGGCCACAGGGAAGGATGCTTAGAAATACATGTTGAAGGTTACAAGAGCATTTCTTAACAAGGTCAGTATTGGCATTTGGGTTGGAAGAATTTTTGATTGAGCAGAACTGTTTCATGTACTTAATAACATTTAGCAGCTTACTTTCTGCTCTCTAAGTGCCAGTAGTCCTCCTTGTTTCTTCAGACACTCTGTGGGAGAGCCTAGATAGCAAACAACTGGCTTGGAGTTTAGCCATCAGGTACAGAAAAATCTGCAATGGAGAAACTCAAGGAACATAATGTGTGTTCTGTGTGGAGGGTTTTGTTTTGTTTTGTTTTACATCAACCATGATGGAAGGAGGGTGATGAATGTAGAAACAGTAGAAGATAAAATATAGAGGAGTTGGCCTTATGATAGTTTGATAAAAAGCTGTTTAAAGTGGCAATGACCAAACCACCACCAGACTTGGGATAAAATAGCCCCTAAATAAGAGAATGATAGGGAATCCTCTATAGAGTAACTAAGAGTACTAAGCAATGGTGGCGATGGAAATACCTATTCATACTATCCTGCTATGCTGCTAGAGAGACAATAGCCACAGGTGCGTAGAAAAACCTTTGAAGTGAATCTAATGTGTCTAAAGAACTACACTTTACCTTTGTTCAATTTTCACAATATGTAAGTAATCATATGTGGCTAGCAGTTAACACATTGAAAGCAAGAAGAATAAAAAGTGAAGGAAACCTTCAGAAAGTTTGAACCTACAGGAAATTCTTCTCTCTCTGTGACTCTTGTGAGGAAGGACAGGGAAGTTGTGGCTCTAGATGAATTTGTAGGCCTGTAGCAGGAAGAGGAGAGAGAACTCTGGCCAACCGCACCCATGTTCAATAAGCAGGACTCCAAAAGGTTATGCTCATTCCTTTTAGCCACCTTTCAAACCGAAATCTATAGCACATCTGGTATTAACATACTATGACGATTGCCTCTTTTTCTAAGTGTCCTTTCCCCAATATTGAGTTTACAATTCTAACCAAAGGAATAAAAATGTAACTTCTGTTCAAATGTTATGGTTGTTTAAAAATCCTGTTTCTTGCTTTTGTATAGGAGAGTTATATCCAAAAATGAGGTAAAAAATATTTTAATTGGCTACAGTCTACAAGCCTAGAATTTATGCCTAACAAGTTAATAAGCTAGCATTATCTGCACCCAAACACACAAAAAGTTTACTGCAAAGTCACAAGTATAGTGCTCATGTGCACACACTCACCAATTAAATGAATAATGCCAGGTAGGGGCCCAAGACACTCACTCAACTGCAGAATCCTACTCTCAAGCAGGAAGAAGACAAGAGAACTGAATTTGGTTAGAAAAATAGAACAATGAAACATTTCTATTAGTGTTTCTCATATTTAGTGCCTCCAATTTCCATGTTATTACAATCAAACTGCTCTATAGCCCAGGAGTGAACCAAGTCCCTAGCTTAATAGATTATGAAGCACATAAATAAAAAATAAGTTCTGTAAGGCTAATCAACATAGGATTATAATTGATCATAGTTCCTAGCTGACACAGGTCAGTTTCTTTTAATAATTGACATCCTCATCTAGACTATGTGCTAAGTGTCCTCCTAGTCTCAATTTCTTAAGGTTGGTTCATCCATAATAGGATCTCACATATTAGCTTTGTGTCTGAACTCTAAGGATTGGCAAAGTCAGCAGAAAGGTTCAAACAATAGCTCAAGGCCCAACATGGATCTACTTGGAGTCCAAGATACAGATTTATATTTCATTGTAATGAATTCTATTCTTCCTAGCTCTTGGCCCAAGGGTGAACCAAGAGGTAATACTTGCTTTCCCCATTGACTTACAACTGATGGAACTTTGACTAGAATGAAACCCAAAATGTATCCTGGTGCTAGATCAGCAACTCTTATTAAATCTTGTAGCACGTGATGACTTCCAGTGAACAATACTCAGAGGACAGTAGGTGAATGGATTGCTTAAAGATCATCTTAGCTACTAAGAAAAGTTAGTCACAATGAAGAAGAGCAGAGAGAAATGAATGAATTCCATGGGTTCTCATGCCCTCTGTGCTGGAAGATCTAACTAGTAATGAAATATCTATAATAAAAATAGCAATTGGTTTTAAAAAGAAAGGCAATCCCCAACCAGAGAGACTCAACCCCTGTAGAACAGAGAGTGAAATGTAATGATTAGCAATATGAGCTGGAACTAGAAAACCACTTACGGAAATAGCATAATGAATGATTTTTCCAAAAGGTCAACACTGCTCTTTTATCCTCACCACCCATCAGTTTCCATCGCCTTCAATTTGTATGGCACATTACAGAAAGTAGGCCATAAAATATTCACCATAAAAGTTAACCTTATTTTGTAACATTTTAAAAGAAGAAACATAGAGATGGATCTCACAGAAGTATATAGTCTGGCTTCTCAATTAGGATTCCTTGCATACATTAGAAAAACTGTTGACATTTAAAACCTTGTTATAAGAGGTAATATACTCAGCAAGTTCCAAAACTCACTGCTCTAAGATTGGCCTTGCTGATTCAGTGTTAGTTCTTAAGCAAAGGATGGTGTAATTAATTCTCTCACCAAATACCACACCAATTGGTAGCAGAAAGAGGGCTTGAGTTATTTGAAGATTAGAATTTCTCATTTTGCTTCTCTACAAGCATCTGCTTTTAGCTAGTGTGAATGCCAGGCTTTCAACTTTGACATGCCTGTAATATATCCTGACAAGTGAGCTGTGAGACGAACAACCTTCTCGCTCACATTTGACAACTTGTATATGAGAAGAAACACAATGCCAAGTGAAACTATATTTTCCGACAGACAGGATCTCTGCAAATTCTAGATCTCTTTAGCCAAACCTACAAGACACAATACATCATTTTAATTACATCTATTAAGTTTGATTCCATCAGAAAATATATCACTTCTCTCATTAGTGTGTCTGAATTTGCATCCTGCAGATAAAATCAAACATAGGAGTTATTAAAAATTTTGTCTTCTCCAGAATCTGGAAGTACCCAAATAACTATATATTTATTTATAACATTAGAATTGGCATATTTTTAAAAATAGAATCAAAATGAAAGGGAAAGTATGAGAAAAGGTTCAAAGAAATTATATATCTCTAAGGATATTCAACATTATATGAAATACCAAATTAAAACTTAAAACTCAGCGAGGAGTAGTGGCTAATGCCTGTAATCCTAGCTACTCCGGAGGCTGATGAGGATCGTGGTTCAAAGCCAACCTAGGCACTAAAGTCCATGAGACTCTTACCTTTATTTTGTTTAGTCTCATCCTATATGGCTTTACATACATAGCTTTTGAGCTAATGGGATCGTCTGCTAGTTGAGTCCTAGATGTGTACTAATTATTATAAATGAGAGAAACCATGAAGCATATATTTCTTTGAGTTTGGCTTACTTCACTCAATATGATTTATTCTAAGTCTTTCAATTTCTTTATGAATGGTGCAATGTCATTTTTCCTGAATCCCACTGTGTATTAAATACCACATCTTCTTGAACCAATCATCTACTGAGGGGCATCTGGGTTGGTTCCATAGCTATGGTAAATAATGCTGCAATGAACATCATTGTGCTTGTAGCTTTAGTATGCCCTTGTTTCTGGACAGTTGGGTAGATGCCATGGAGTGGAATTGCTGGGTCATAGGGGAGCATTATGTTTAGTCTGTTGAGAAATCACCATACTGCTCTCCAGAGTGGTTGAACAAGTTTACACTCCCACCAACAGTGTAGTAGTGTTGCTTTTTGGCAATTTAGTAGTGTCCCTTTTTGGTTGCATCCCCACCAGCAACTGCTGTTATTAGATTTCTTGACCATGGCCATTCTAACTGGAATGAGGTGGAATCTCAGAGTTGTTTTGATTTGCATTACTTTTATGGCCAGATGTCGAGCATTTCTTCATGTGTCTATAAGCCATTCTTATTTCCTCTTCAGCGAAGTCTCTAAGCCCATCTTTTAATGGAATGGTTATTTCTTTGATGATTTGTTTTTGAGAGATTCAATTTTTTGAGCTGTAGGTATATTTTAGGTATGAGTCCCTTGTCTGTTGTATGGTTAGTGAAGATCTTCTCCCACTCTGTGGGCTTTCTATTTAACTTGCTAGCTATGTCCTTTGCCATACAGAAGTTCTGCAGTTTAATGCAGTCCCATTTGTCCCAATTTTCTTTAATTTGTTGTGTTTCTGAGTCTTTTTTATTGGGGACAAAAACTGAGAAAGAATGGAAATGTTTGAAGTAATGCACCTTTTATCTGGTGAATATAATGTAACCCTTCTATTAATTACAATAAAAATATGTTTAAAAAGGAAGTTTCAACCTGTGACATGGAGTCCTCCTGTATCTGCTATTCCTTCCTGTAAAATTTTCAAGATATCTGCTTTTACCTCAAAGTCTCTGATCCATTTGGAATTAATTTTGGTGCAGGGTGACATACAAGGATTCAGCTTTAGTTTTCTACATGTGCTTAACCAATTCTGCCAACACCATTTGTTGAAGGGGCTGTATTTCTTCTATCATATTTTTTGTCTGCCTTATCAAAGATTAGGTGGCCATAGATCTGTGGGTTGATTTCTCAGTCTTTAGTCCTATTCCATTGTCCCTCAGGCCTGTTCTTGTGCTAGTACCAAGCTGTTTTGATTACTAGAGCTCTGTAACAGAATCTAAAGTTTGGTATTGATATCCCTCAAGTGTCAAACAAAAGATTCCTTAAATTAAATGGAATGTTAAACAGTGTAGTATTTAATATGTAATAAATATTTGTGGTGTTGCTGAGGAAATGAATATTGCAAAACCAGGCAATACTTTATTTATTGATAATGGATATATTTGGGTAAGAAGACTGAACATTCAACAAATGTTCGTCAGCTAACCCATCTTCTAGTCTTTTCAGCATTCCTTGAAGCTGGGTGTGATTCTCTAAAATGAGTTGCAAGCAAGGCATCTTCTATTTGTGGCTTTTTTTTTCCTGATTAAAAGACACCTCCCTCCCATCCCCCCCCCGTGTGTGTGTGTGTGTGTGTGTGTGTGTGTGTGTGTGTGTGTGTTTGTCTTTCTGTCTCTTTCTCTCTCATTTCTCAATGCAAACATGATTCCTTGAAGAATATCAGCTTCACTGTGACCATAAAGGCAAAAACAGCTAAAAACAGCACAATGAGACCAAATCTTCAGCTCCTGATTTTCTTCTAAAGAACTCAAGAACGTGGCCATTGGATAGACTTTTGTAATTTGAACATATTACTGATACATAGGCGGTTCTATTTTTGACATTCTGCTTATCTGGTTTTTTTTTTACATTTTTAACATTATATAGTTACAAGAAAAAGACATTTCAATATCCTTCAAGATAATTCGGAGGGCACTAGGTATTACATAGCACTGATGATCCAAACATGAAGACAACCCACACCAAAAGGAACTGAAACAACTAAACAAAAATTTCAGAAAAAGAAAATGCTTTGCCTAACATTACTCAAATTCTACTAGAACAAGAATGTAAATGTCTTGGTTGCTAACAGCTTTTTATCGCTCTATCACATTTTTAAGAATTAATAACTAGTTAAAAATTTTTTAGAAAAAAACCTCTGGTGAAAGTATTTAGGAAAGATGAATTGGATGGGACCCAAACCCTGAGCCTCTTTCTTCATTCATCTGTATTTACAAACATAATAGACCCCTCTCCCATTAAATAAAGGGAAATACAAAAGAATAAAGAGGAGCAAAGGAGATTGCAGCTTTTAATTTACTCCACACAAATCAGTTGCTTCATCTATGACTACAGATGGTAATCTCAGCAAACTATGATAGTAAGGGAAAGAAAACCAAATAGTACAATCTACTTGTATATATTATAGGCAACAATGATAACTTAATCTATTTGTCTTTTAACCATTTGTTTTAATGTCCTTATACACACAAAGAACAATGGAAAAATACTTAAGAATCTATGAAGTTTCACTGAAGTAGAGATAAGGCTTTGGGTAAATTGCAGAATAACAATTATCATGCAACAAGGCAGTCAAAATTGCTTTGCGTTATGAATAGCCAAAATATAGGGAAGTGAAGGGGAATAGATTATACTACTCCAAAGGATTCCAATTTGTCATATGTCAATATTTTTATTAACATGGATAAATATCTATAATCATAATTAATAATTATATAGATATCAACAAATATTGGTATATAGATATGCAGATATGGATGGATTGATTTTATATAGATATTGGTATAAAATTTGAGCTAAGTGAATTTAAACAGTAGGTGCAAAGAGGAATAGCCCTTACAAGAGTAGGAGATAAAAATTTCCTCATGGCAGGGAGGGAAATGGGACCAAGACACAAGAAAGGGTATCGATGTATGTGAAGTAATGCACCTTCTATCTGGTGAATATAATATAACCCTTCTATTATTTACAATAAAAATATATGGAAAAAATTTCTTCATGGAAGATGTCCGTCCCATATCAAAACGAAAGTTACTGTTCTCACCAAGTTGAGAAAAACAGACTTCTGTACAAACAGACCATGTTTGACTAATTTTATTGTCTTTTTTTATTGTCTTTCTCACTTCTCACAAAAATGTAATCCCTTTTGCACAAGCTACCTCTCTGTTAACCTGGAGATAAAAATCATAAAGATTTTTGCTATTTTTCTGATTTTTCATTTACATATAAATTCTCAATTACATAAACCTATTTTAAAGTAATTGATGTGTCTTTCTTTTATTAATCTGTCTTGCATCAGTTCTCAAGTCCAACACTTTTCAAAGGAAACTCCTAAGAGGAATAAAAATATAATTTTGCCTTTTCTGCAGTAACCATCTTGAAAGTTGAAAGGATACATTAATTCCTTCTTCATTTACTTATTTATTCATTTGGTGGTACTAGGGTTTGACTTCAAGGCATTGTACTTATGAGGTACTTACTACACTATTTGAATCATGCACTAGTCCTTTAGGTTTTCATTATTTTTTTCTGACTATTGCAAAGTATATTTTTTCTGGGCCATCCTAGACCATAATTATAGTATTCATACTCCTCCTGTAGCTTGTCTGACAGCTATGTGTTATTATGCCCCGTGTTTTATTTGTTGAAATGGAGTGTTTACTTTTTTACCTGGACTTAAACTTCGAGCCTCTCTCTCTCAGCCTTTCAAGGAACTAGACACTAATAAGAAATGAAAACATAGTATAAAGTGCCACAAATATCAGCAGTTCCTAGAATTATACATACTTCTTATTAAAGTAATACCTTATACGGTGGAAAAATGTTTGTAATTTTTGTTTTCTCATTAACCTATAAGCTCTCTCATTTATCTTTATTAAGGATACCTGCATCCTTCCTAGAATTCAGAACCAAACTCAGATTCCATATATATTTGACTCTAACACATGATGGAGACTTTGATTGAAAGTTCTTATTCATGCCAAGCTATAATAAGTTTTTAAGCCTATTCAATAACTTTATTAGCAATTTCAGGATAACAAGAAAGGAGGGGGGAGGATCACATATAAATTGTCACCTTACATTTACCTTCTCAAGCTCTGAATATTGAAAATGATTAGATTTGGCAGCAACTTTATCATTTGATATATAAGCTAAATCCAGTCTCTGTCATGTCAGTTGGAAAATGTTAATTAACCTCAATTTCACTTTCACAAGATACCCCATCAATAGGTCATTTTAGAGTCTGACAATCTGGTACGAAGGTACCCAATAATATCGAAGTAGAAAGTATAAACCAAACACATATTAGCTCCATCCAGAAGAATAGTGGTAACATTTGCAGAAATAAGATGTACTAGGTTCATTACTATTGGTTCCTCACTAGCAATTTGTTTGAAAAATAATCCATTGCAGTTATATGCCAGGCTTAGTTCCAACACTTTATCTCCAAGTTCTTTTTCTTCTTCCTCCTTCTCCTCCCTCCTCCTCCTCCTCCTCTACTTTCCTCCTCCTCCTCTTCTTCTTCTTCTTCTTCTTCTTCTTCTTCTTCTTCTTCTTCTTCTTCTTCTTCTTCTTCTTTTCTTCTTCTCTTCTCCTTCTCCTTCTCCTTCTCTTTCTTCTTCTCCTTCTCCTTCTCCTTCTTCAATCAACCTCAAGCAAGTACCCTAATTAGGTAAATTTGCTCCCACAAAACACAATAAATTTACCTACAGCACCTAACCACTGCCATCCTGCTAACCCAGAGAAAAGCTAGCCTATTATGAGTCAAGCCACATTCCACAATACATTCCAAATGATACATGATGTCATTTGCTAAAATGACACAATCCAGATGCAAAGGATTCTGACCTATACATAACTGATTGACCTTTCCTACACTTTTCCTTGTTATTTATACACCATTATATGCATGAATGATGAATGTATATCATTGGTATTTGTACTTGGCAGCTACTTTTAAGAACACATTATTCAGTTGAGATTTGAAATTTTTATGATCATTTCCTGACCAAACACACATAAATGAAAAACAAAAAGAGATGTTATAGTAAAATAATGCTTTAATAAGTTCTGGAGAATCTATAAAGGCTTTGATGATGTAGTTGTTTTAAATTACAGTGGACAAGATCTATCTGTACACATAAAGCTACATTCAAGTTCTTGAAACTGAGGATAGCAAAGGACATTAAGTTTATTTCCTAGTTTAGGACATCTAAATTATAGTGAAATTTGATTTGCCAAAAGAATAAAATATTTTGTAAAAGTTATAAGAAAAACATCAGTTGTGATAAAGGTAAATAAAGATTATAAAACATTACCATGGAAACATCAATTGTGATAGAGATAATAAAACACTATAATAAATTACCATGGAAATGGTATAACAATGTAGTATTATGCCTTTTAGTAAGGACTTTGCTTTTCCAAAAAAGGTTATATACTGTTTCATAATATCCAGGAACTCAAAGTATTTTCATGAAGATCATGAAAAGACAAGACAATATAGTATATTAAGAAAGGCATGAATGTGGCAATCATATCCTTTCTTCCACTACACATTACCTAAGGAAATATGGATAAGAAAGGACATATCCATATTTTAATAACAGCTGAATTCTTAATCACAATATCCCCAAATAGATTTGAAATATTTTCTTAGTATACTCCAGGCAAATATTATCAACCACAAGGATCTGTCTTAATTGTAGAACCAAAGGGGGGAATTATTTTATTTACTAAATTATTTATTATTATTTACTAAATTAACTTTTACTAAATTAATTTTATATCTTATTTACATATTCACAAAGATTCTTCCTAAAACAAATCAGGTACTGATAAAACTCAATAGTATCATATAAGCCAGGAACCAGTGGCTTACACCTGTAATGCTAGCTATTCATAAGGCTAAGACCTCAGAATCGTGATTCAAAGCCAGCCCAGGCAGAAAAGTCTATGAGGTTTTAATCTCCAATTAACAACCAGAAAACTGGGAGTGGTGCTGTGGCTCAAAGTGGTAGAGCACTAGCCTTGAGCTGAAAAGCTCAGGACATCGCCCAGGCCAGAGTTCAAGCCTCACAACCGACAATATAGATATAGCTATAGTAGATACAGATAAAGATATATAGATATACGATGCATACATATGTAAATATGTGTGCATGTAGTGGTGTCAATTTGTCTAAAATGATATAAAAGTGGAAATATTAATGAAAATACATACAGAATATTGACCCATTCATTTGGCACAATGGCTGCTGTTAGAATTAAAAGGTAGGAGCTGTTGCAAGGGTTGCAACATATATATATATAGAGAGAGAGAGATGGCATATATAACGTGATGTAATAGATCTATAGTTCTTTAATTAGAATTGGTAGCTAATGTATTATGCTTCAAGTACATTTGTGTACACACACACACACACACACACACACACATTACACACTACACACTACTGTTCTTAAAAGACCAAGATGTATGTGTAGTCAAGTCACTATTGAATTTTTTTCAGGTTATGCAGCTTGAACTCAGGGTCTGGGCACTGTCCCTGTGCTTTTTTGCTAAAGGCTAGCACTGTACCATTTGAGCCATAGTGCTACTTCTGGCTTTTTCTATTTATGTGGTATTGAGGAATTGATCCCAGGGCTTCATGCATGCTATGCAAGCACTCTACTGCTAAGTCACATTTCTAGTCCCTAGAATCTGAATTTTTCACCTCAAGAACAGGGAAAGTTTGACCACATAGCCTCTAAGAGACAAAACCATAGTGAATGAGTTTGGGGGGGTTGGGTTTACTTATTTGTTTTTGCTAGTGCAACTAAAATAGTCTAGAGATTTCCACCCTATTCAATAATGATACAGTTTCATAGGAATTAATTCAACTTGTGCCTTCATAAAAAAATTACTGGGGAACCTAGTTTTCATTTTCTTATTCAAACCAAAGTACTACAAAAATCTAACAGAAGACTGCTGAGTAGCAGCTATTCAATTGTAAAAAATAAAACCCACTTGAGGAACCTAAATAAAAGTAGAATTCTAGACGCATTTGATAGTGTACAGCAAAGGAAGTAGAGTCAGATTTCCAGTTTCAGGAGGAACCACAGCCAGGAATATGGAGGAGAACCCCCTCATATCCAATATTGATACATATTCATTCCCCTCCTCTCTCTTTTCCACCCTTCCCTGTCCCTTCCTTTTTTTCAGCTTAAGTTTAAACCAAGTAGCCTACTGACTTACAATTTATAACTTTAAAATTCCTAGAGAGAAAAAAATCTGGCACAATCCAGGTCAATATCTGTCCACACCTTGTCTGATTGGACGCAATTGTGCATAAGGGGTTACCACTTCCAGCACCACCAAAGAGTAGGGATGAAAAGTTAAAAATATAAATGGGAAGAGCCTGCAACACACAGAATGCTATAGCAGTGTGATAATAAAAAAAAACTTTAGGGTTTCAATGTGATATTCTACATGCCTCAATGTCCTATTGTCAATAAATTGTAATTACTCGAGGTTCAGAGGGTTACCTTAGTGAACATTGCTATAGATGCCAGCTTTACAGTAACAGTTTTAAACTAGAAGAGTCATGGTCAGGCAATCTCTCTAATAAACCTAGGATTCTTCACTGCTCTTAAACATAGCCCATCACATGCAACACACTCTCCAGCTAAAACTTTTAAAGACGTCTTATTCAAGGTTGGATATTAAGTGGATGGTGATTTTTGTCTTGTGAATTTCTATGAGTTCATGGAAGAAGGAAGAAAGAAACAACAAGAATAAGACAAAACAAAAAACCTTGGCACCAAAGAAAGGCAATGCCACCTTCTTTTCTATCTATATCTGAAAATACTGCCATAGAAATCTGAATTTTGTTAGTCAATGCCTGCACATTCTTTTGTTCATGTAAGGGGAGTACAGGCTGTTACAATTTCTTCACTGTTTCTTCACCATAGAAGAAATGGTTCTACCCAGATGTCTCTGGATGTCATATTCACTTGCTGAAGCCTAGCCTGACTTCCAGTTTTGAGGAATACAAGTGCCTCCTCTGCTTTTGTATAGGATCCTGCTGGCCCTCAAATGCTGTCACACTGAACTCTAGTATTGCAAGAGGAATAGGTGATGTGTGTGCTTGGGTTACTTCGTACCCAAGATACTGTCTATGCCTCCTTTCTGCCTTTAATGTTCATGCCTATACATATAGTAAAACCGAAATTTTTATTCCTGTTTTTAAGCAGTGAATTCAGTAAGAAATATTAAATTTATACTAGATTACTACAATTCTTCTGAATGAACCTTAAAGTCTTTAGTGATACCCTTACAATCTTTTAGTCAAATAAGAACTCTATATATTATAAATGCAAATCACATAGCATGGGGCATTGGAGAATAAGTAGTCATATTTAGCCTAAAAGTCCTTCTGTCAGCTTCCACATTAGCATAGATTTTTCCCAATATACCTATATTGATATAGATATAAATATACCTGATATAGAAGAATAGTACATGGTAAAAATCTCTACTCAGACATAAAATCCATATGTTTAAAATTTATGAGAAATTTGGAGAAGTAAAGTATATGTATGTCTCAGAAGACTTATGCTCCATTCTGTAAGAATGAGTCTTGGCACATTTCCTTAGTACCAAGAACTGTTTAGAAGGAATTAATTTTTAAATGAAAGAAGCTGAAAATGTAATACACTAGAATTTATAGTTAAGTCTTATTCTTTAATCAGTATTGAAAGTGACACTCATATGCTTTATCATGGGTAATTGGACTGTGTTGAACAATTATCTCCTTCTTTTCATTAAAAATATTAACAATGTCTCAATTTTGACTCTTGCTTCGTGTCTGATGGCCCTAGCATTGTGCTGATTGGTGCTCTAAAGAATGTGGGGGAACTGAGCAGCATTTCATGGCAATAAGTATATTTATGACAGAAAAGGTATTAAATTAGACTATTTCCTTAGATACTTGACCCTAAGTCATAAGAAATTAACTTTAAATGACTATTGTATCTTTAACAGCAGGGTATATGAGGGGAATAGTGTGTTCAAATTCTAGGTCTACAGAAGTAATTGGAAAATGTCTTCCTTGAAAAGAGCTGTCGAATAGTAAAATTACAATCCATATATGAAGGGTAGCTAAAGCAAACAAACAGCAAATAGGTGAATGGAGAAATATATAGGACTATTTACCAAGGTGGATATCATTCACATGTAATACCAAATTAATGATACCGGACATTAAGTTAAACAGATTTCCTTATCCCAGGAACTAACATTTCTCATTGTACAAAATTTTTAGGAAAAATATAGATTATGCAACATCTCCTGTGCTCACCTGTCTACATAAAGGAATTATTCATGTAAATGGTCTTAGGAACACAGGTATACTAAGTCAGTCAGTGTATACATTCTACCCTGTCATTTAGTGGCTATGCTTCCATAGGTAAATTTCTTTACTTATTTGAAAACCAGTCAGTAACTTGCCTGAAAAATTAGTCTTTTAACTTTTATCCCAATTTCCCAAATTTCACAATTTATACTCTCCTATTTGAATTATTCCCTATAGTCAATTTGTGAATAGTAGTATTCATAACCAAATGGAAAAATAATTATAGATCATAACACCTTTAGCTAAAATATTCTTACCTCTTATCTCTTCATAAATTTGTATATGTTAGTTTGTGATTTCATCAAAGCAAAGAGTACATGAGGCAAAGGCTGGGCAGAAGCATACTTAGTTTCTGAACTCATACAGCTAACAATCTTTTTGAGAAGAGAGACCGTGATGAAACTCTAACACAGAAATGGCAGGCACTAATGAGAAAATCTAAACTGGGTCCTAAATCTGCAGAGAAGACAAACCATGAGACTCTGGACAGGGAATTAATTAGGAGAGGGAAAAGAAACCTACAGGACTGACAGAATAAGCATGCACAAAGGTTCTGATGAAAGTGAAAGGTAATGATTTTTGAATGAGAAAAACAGCAGAGTAGTTGGAATATGGGAGCTAAGGGAGTAAGATATGAAAAGAATCCATACAATTGGTAATCAGTCTTCGAAGTATTGCTTCATTCCTTTCATACATACATATACACATATATGTAGAAAAGCAGAATATGATAAAAATAATAGGCAGGTAAGTAATAAACACTGAAGTTTATAGATTCAGAGCATTGTATGTTGACTGCCTATTTGGCAACATTCACAGGAAGGATAAACCTTGATTTCAATATACATGAATTTAAAAAAATTAGCAAGTTAATGACTTTTGGGAAACATTATAGAAAAGAATGTAAATATGTAAGCAAAATCATACATATGTTGTTCCTGGGCCTGACTCATTACTCATTAACATGAGTAGAATTACATTGTGTGTGTGTGTGTGTGTGTGTGTGTGTGTGTGTGTGTGTGTGTGTATGCATGTGTGTGTATCTATGTGTGTGTGTGTGTGTGTGTGTGTGTGTGTGTGTGTATTTTCTTAATCCATTCATCCATTAATGGAGCAATTGGACTGATTCCATAGTGCTGCAATGAGCATGGTTGTGCTTGTGACTTTATTGTATTCCAGTTTGTAATCTTTGGTATAAATGCCAAGAGTGGAATTGTCAGACTATAGTATAGTTCTATGTTTAAATTTTTAGGAACCGGGGGCCGGGAGTTTGGCCTAGTGGTAGAATGCTTGCCTAGCACTCTAGGCCCAGGTTCGATTCCTCGGTACTACATACATAGAAAGAAGCCAGAAGTGGTGCTAAGGCTCAAGTGGTAGAGCTTTAGCCTTGAGAAACTCCAAGGACAGTGTTGAGGCCCTGAGTTCAAGCCCAGGACTGGCAAAAAAAATTATGAACCAAAGAATGCATTTTCTCGCTTATATGTGGAAGTGAGA
Source organism: Megascapheus bottae (assembly GCF_031878675.1). Classification (NCBI taxonomy): domain Eukaryota; kingdom Metazoa; phylum Chordata; class Mammalia; order Rodentia; family Geomyidae; genus Megascapheus; species Megascapheus bottae. The sequence continues at coordinate 29,395,658 of NC_143510.1, forward strand.
ATTAGCTTATAAACTTAAAAGTGACTCATATGTTGGGTCATATGCAAGTAGATACAAATATATTAAAATAAACATATATTCAAGAAAAAATTCAATGTAATTCCTTAGAAAGGCAAAGTCAAAGTTCAACGAAAATAATGACAGGAAATGTATACTTGAAAGAGATGGGGTAGGATAGGGTCATGGGGAGAGAGGTAGAGGAATGCAGAAAGAAGAGGTGAAGAATGTAGTCAAGAATTCAGTGTATAACCTACAAAATTAAGAAGAGTGAAGGAAGGGGTAGGTGTGAGGAACAGGTGAAAATGTTTAAAGATGTGACATTGATCAAGAGAGATTCTATTCATAAACTGCTTTGTTAAATGTCAACTCCTCTGTACAACTTCTCAAAGATAATTTTTAAATGTGTTAACAAGTATCCATTTCCAAGTTCAGGAAAGACCACATTGCATGGAGAATAAATAAGAACTCCACTTTCTACAATGTTGGACTGGACTATGGTCTTCACTGTGAACACATTTTGATGAAATCATTTCATAAAAATTGTGATTACAAAAAACCACAACATATGAAAAGGACATCCTTCTGTGGAAGGGCTTACAGCGTAAATAAAGGTGATTCTTATGTATAGCTATTGTTTGAATGTGACAAAAATAGATTAAAAACAGTTATTAAAAAGCAAGATCTATAGAATAATACCAATGTTTGGTAAGTTAGCATAAAAAGTGATAAGTCTGCATAAAAACTACTTCCATTACACTAATTGCAAACTATTCTATGTTTTTTCTCATTCCATGTTCATGACCAGATTACCACATGGTATATATCTACATAGTAATCATTGACATTGCAAAACAAACTAAGCTATACTGGAATATTATGTACACAACACAAACTTAAACATTCTTTTGTTTTTGAAAATGATTTTATTACTTTAAGTAGTTGTACATTCAACAAAGCAGTGTATGAGCAGAATGCATCTTGATCAATATCATCCTTCAGCTTCTTACCTCATCCCTGTCAACCCAACCTTACCCTCACTTTTCTTCATTTTGTAGGATACACATTGAGTTTATTGCCATTTTTCTCTCTTCATTCCCTTCTCTCTCTCTCTCTCTCTCTCTCTCTCTCTCTCTCTCTCTCTCTCTCTCTCTCTCTCTCTCTCTCTCTCTCTCTCTCTCTCTTTTTCTCTCCACCTCCCCTGACCACATCCCACCCCTTTCTAGCTTGTTTCAAGTTTGATGAGTTATATTCACTATTACTATCTTAAGTTACAAACACACGTTGTTGTGATAGGCAGAATTATTTGTTGTTGATAGAAAGTATTCATGAAGGATCTATAACACCTTATTTGTAGACATATTCTGAAGAAAAATAGCAAAATCCATATACAGTCTGATCCAGTATGTTGCCAAAATGGCAGTCCCAAACAAAAGCAGAATGATTTATTTCTAACATCTTGGGATGACAGGAAGCAAGCATATCATGACTAGATGATCCAGTCATGATGTTTCTCCAAACTGGTTTCTCAATTTGGTTAAGAATTCAGAGTCCAGCCTTGAGGATATGTACCTAAAATCCCAGCTACTTGGGAAGTAGAAGTCGAAAGACCAATGCACTAAGTTAAGATCAGCAAAAGTAGGAGACCCTATCTAAAAAATTACCTAAATCAATAAAAGAACTGGGACTAGTAGACCACTTGGATAGCAAGTACAAGGCTCCAAGTTCAAATCTCAGTAACACAGATTATATTGAATTGGCTAGGATCATCAATATAATTTTATATAAAAGTAGATATAATTATTTATGTTTTCAACAGAGAAAATTGTTAATATCTCAATATTGTGGAGGTTCTGATTAGGGAGGTTTGGCTTGGGTCTCCCTTTACTAAGAGGTTTTTGTTTTTTTTTTAAATCATGCTTGAGTGCTAAATTTTATCATGTCCCCCCTTATCTGCCAACATGGCAAAATGGCTTTTCACTTTTACTCTATAAATGTAGCAAATAGCACTGGCTGATTTTCATTTAATCAATTTGCATTTCTGGAATAAGGCCAATAATTTATATGTTATCCTCTTTATTTATCACTGAATTTTATTTACTAATGTTTTGGATAGAATTATTTTTTTGTCTATCTTCATAAGAAAGAGCACACTGTGAATTCCCTTTTATTTATACTCTATTTTAGAGTTTGAGCTTATAGTTGTGTAATAGTGTAAGTTTATATGTGATTGGCATTGTTCCTTCTCAAAATATTTGGAAAAATTTCCTGGAAAATTTGTCTACTTCTTGGGAAGATTTATAGTTCCAATTTCCTAAAATGCATTACATCAACATTATGTTTTAAGGTATTTAAACATTTCATTTAAAATTTAAAATGCATGAGTATTATATCTTGTTAATGTTTTTAATAATATTTTAAGTGTTACCATTAGTTTTCAGGTATGAATCTAGTACTCTTTGTGACTTGTCTTGTTTTCTTTTTTTATGCTTGAATAACATTTTATTTTAAAATTATCTTTATGCAGCTTTTTCACTATGTATATACCCATCACATATTTATATTTTTCCATTTATTAGTTTGTCATTAGTATTTCTAGTACACATCCATTGTTTTTGCAACAAAGGACAAGTAAACTTAGCATAATTCTTCAATATTTTAAATTTATAATAATGTGTATGATATACAAAAATAATGAGTTTAATGTCTAGTAATGAATTCATAAACAATATGAGATTATGTCTAACTGTAATAATGAGTTTATGCTTTGCTTATGTTAAATTCTTTTTTTCTAATATGTTTTCTAACCATGTGGCTTCAAACATTATTTGTTAGTAGGAATTAGTTCTGTCTCCCTTTTTTATCTCATATTCTTATATAATGTACTCACAGACAAGTCATGGCATAGAAATACTGAGAATATTATAATCCTGATATTAGCCAATAGTTAAAAAACTTGATTGGAAATTATTGGCTAGTATTATTTTCTTATGGAAGGTTAATCAATTCAATTAGTCTTTTCAAGGAATCAACTTTTACTTTTCTAAGTCAATCATCTCATACAAAGCTTACATCATTTCAAATGAAAGTGTTTACTAGGGAATAAAACTTCATTAGATTTTACTTCAATTGCATTTTGTAAAAATGTTTATACCTAGCTGGGGTAGCTCACACCTGTAATCGTAAATATTCAGAACATGGTACATGGTAGTATACCATTTGCAAAGATATGGAAAGACTTGGAAAAACTTAAGTGACTTGAGTAAGTCCCAGAGAGACTAAGGATGTGTGTTTTCCCTTATATACAGAAACTAGATTTAGCTTATAAACTCCTAAGTAAATAAGTTGGGTGATATATAAGTATATACAGTGTATACAAATGTATTAACTCAAGTACGGTAGGTTCGAGGGAGATCTCAAATAGTCTAATTCATTAGAAACCAAAATCAAAGTTCACCAAAATATAATACCAGGTTACTTGAAAAATGTGGAATGGGGTCAAGGGTAAAGGAATAAACAAATGAAGAGAAGAAAGGATGAGAGAATGGGGGAAATGCAGACAAGAAATTAAGAGTGAAGGATCAGCTTCAATGTCATTATTGCCATGTGGCAGGACAATGGGAGGGGAGAGGTTTCTACTAGAAGGTTCTTTCCAACCCCTCTCATTCTGTACTATTCACAATAGCCAAGTAATGGAAACAACTCAGATGCCCTACTGCAAATGAATAGACACAAAAAATGTGATATATAGATATAGATATAGGTATATACACAATGGAATTCGACATAGCTAACAGACAAGATAAAATAATGGCATTCGCATGGAAGTGGATGACTCTAGAGCGAATCACGTTGAGACAAGTCAAGACCAAAGAAACAAAAGGTTCATGGTATCCTTAATATGTGACTATTAGATCCAAACATTACAAGAGCGATGACTCAATGTTCAGGTACCCAAGGTTATGGACATGGTCTTGGAGATATAAACATAACTACATAGACATAGATATCTATGATGTGATATATACTCTATAGATATAATGTTATTTACATTGATATGTATCTGTGACATATAAACCCTCAGATTAATTTTAATTATGTTCTAAAATCTACATGCCAGTGATTTCATATAGAGATTCCCTTCTTGAATATGTGTTTGTTAAACATGACATTTGAAATATGATGGAAATATCAGTGTTAATAAAATCTTTAAAAAAAAGATTAAACTGCAGAGCTTTTGTATGGCAAAGGACATAGCTAGTAAATTGATTAGGAAGCCTACAGAGTGGGAGAAGATCTTCACCAACCATACAATGGACAAAGGCCTCATATCTAAAATATATCAACAACTTAAAAAATTGAATCACTCTAAGACTAATCTCCAAAGTAACAACCATCACATTAAAAAATGGGCCAAAGACTTAAAGAGAGTCTTCTCTGAAGAAGAAACAAAAATGGCCTATAGACACATGAAGAAATGCTCAACATCTCTGGTCATAAAAGAAATGCAAATCAAAACAACTCTAAGATTCCACCTCACTCCAGTTAGAATGGCCAGGATCAGGAAAATGAATAATAACAGATGCTGGAGGGGATGTGGCCAGGAGGGATCACTACTACACTGTTGGTGGGAGTGCAAACTGGTTCAACCACTATGGAAAGCAGTATGGCAGTGCCTCAAAAGGCTAAACATAGAGCTTCCCTATGACCCAGCAATTCCACTACTTGGCATTTACCCAATTATCCAGAAACTAGGGCATACTAATTCCACTAGCACAACAATGTTCATTGCAGCATTATTCACCATAGCAAAGATACGGAACCAACCTAGATGTCCCTCAGTTGATGAATGGATCAACAAGATGTGGTATTAGCACACAATGGAATTCTATGCTGCTGTCAGAAAACAACAACATCGCCCAATTTGTTAGGAAATGGAAAGACTTAGAAAAGATCATATTAAGTGAAGTAAGCAAGACTTAAAGGAACTTAGGCTCAATGGGTTCCCTCATTCATCATAATCAGTAGAAACCTTGGGCTCCACTAGCAGAGATTTGCAATAGAGCAAAACCTTGATACATAAGGCCATATAGTATGAAGCTAATTGAATGGACCTCTAGGATATTGAAACAAAAGCCATATAATGAATGATTGTTGTCCTTAATGTAGTATGTTATCTCTCATCTCTTTTGCTGTCCCTTGGTTATCTCATATTGTTACAGTATCTCACTTTGTTATCTGATATATTGGATATATTTGTTTTTTTTCAGAAATTACATTTTTTGTAATTTTTTGATGTACTTAATAAAAGGATTACATGACATTTGCCAGATAGAAGGTGCATTAATTCACATACATTGATACCCTTTCACATGTGTTGGTACCCATTACCCTCCCCCCCACCGCCCACCTCTCTTGGTTTTCCCCCCTTCCCTATCAAATTTCAAATACAAATAAATTCAATATATCAGAAAACAAAGTGAGATACTGTAACAATATGAGATACCCAAGGGACAGAATATCATGAGGGAATACTTGTCAAACCTTTACGCCAACAAATTTGAGAATATTGGATATATTTGTATTTGGTTACTTGAAATTGGATAGGGAAGGGGGGAAAACCATGATGGGGGTTGGGAGGGAAGGAAATGGGGACCAAGACATGTGAAAGGGTATCAATGTATGTGAATTAATGCACCTTCTATCTGGCAAATATCATGTAACCCTTTTATTAATTACAATAAATATATTTAAAAAAAAGAAGAGTGAAGGAAGGGGTAGGTAGGGGTGGTAAGTGTGAGAAAGTTAAAAGGGTTGACATAGATCAAGATACATTGTGGGGAGTTTGGCCTAGTGGTAGAGTCCTTGCCTCGCATGCATGGTGACCCAGGTTCAAATGGGTCAAGTGGTGGAGCGCTAGCCTTGAGGAAAAAAAACAAGGACCGTGCTTAGGCACTGAGTTCAAGGCCCAGGACTGGCAAAACAAAAGGATATATTGTACTCATAAATTGCTCTATTAAGTGGCAACTCCATTGTACAACTACATATAGAAAATAATTTAAAAATTTGAAAGGACAAAATTAAAAATAAATGAGTAAAATGTAAGTATGTCTAATGGTTTTCCCCTTTAGATGCTTTAATATTCTTTTTTCTCTGAGTTTTATGCAGTTTTATAATAACATGTTTAAACACAATATGTTTACAAATAAAAAGACTTCATTTTCTTTGATTCTACAGAGAAAATCTATTAAATCTTTTGCTTGAATTGGGCAATGGTGGCTCATGCCTATAGTCCTAGCTAATCAGGATGCTGAGATCTGAGGATCACAGTTTGAAGCTAGTCAAGGAAGGAAAGTCCATAAGAATTTTCAAATAAGTACCACAAAAGCCCTAATTGTAGTTGTGACTCAAGTGATAGAATGTTTACAAAAATAGGACAGAGCTCAGGCTCTAAATTCAAGCTTCAGGATTATCACCAAAACAAAACAAAAAATCTATGGCTTACTGGTACTCATTAGTTTTGGAAAATTCTTCACCAGTCTCTCCAAATATTGCACCTGTCATGCTTTCTACAATCTCTTTGTGAGCCTTTGGTTACCAGATCTAGACTCTCAGACTAACTCAAATGTCTCTTACAGCACTAATTTTACTTTTATTGCTTTTCTTTTCATCTGTGCTTTAAATCTCAGCATTTTCTACTAATCTGTCTTCTACATAACTAATCCTCTACCTTGATATAGCTAAGTTGTTGCTAAACTCATTTACTGAACTCTCAATTTTATTTATTATATTTTTAAGCTTTTATTCTCTATTTGATGGCTGAGACCGACTAGGTTCTTTGAAAGTCTGTGTCTTATAATCCATATCTAAATCATTCTTGCTTTCTAATGTCTTCAGCTTTCTCTCTCGTTTCTGTTTCCTGGAATCCTTACTACTTTGCAGTGATTGATTTTTTTTTCCAAACAGGCAGAGAGGGTAAGAAGGTCATCCTAACCCAATATAAGCTAGTGTATTTCCTTGCTGCCTTAAATCCTAGAAGATAGCTATTTAAGGGACTCTATTTAAAAACTTCTTATCAGGTTCTATGTACTTAAAAGCCCTAACTCTGTGAAGCATTTTAAGACTGCCCAAATCTTTGTTTCTCCTTTTATTTCTTGTCAGATATTTTAGACTTTATATTTGTTGTTTACTCCTTAAAACCTGGAAATGTGTAACATGGATTTGAGTAAAATTTTATGCCCCATTTTGAATATAATACCCTATGGTTCCTTTTCTCTGGAATCTTGTTTCCTCATAAGCTGGTTTCAGGAAAAATTAATCTATTTCAATTTTAAGTTTAAATCATGCTCCTCGTTTGATATATTCATTCTTTTATTGTCTCTGACTTTTAATAATATTAAAAGTCAGTCATATTTTCATCATTCCATTATGATCACAAAGAAGCATGTAGTAGTGCAAAGCAAAGAAATATTGACCTTCATTAGGCAATCAACCCTCAGATAATGCCAAGAAATCTGAAGCTTTCTCCAGTAAGAATATTGTAGAGAAGAGAAGGAAGATACCTTATTTATCACAGACAACACTCAGCACAATTTCATTGCTCCTTGGGGGTTATAAAGCTTTTAAAGATGCTATTATTATTTGGAAGCCCTCCAGAGAGCTCTAAGTATTAAAAATAGCACCTATACTGTGCTAAGTCAAATCACCTGTTTACTACATAGAGTGATGAAAATCATTTAATAAAATATTATAGTTACTTGTTCAAAAATCATACACACAATTTAGATGCTCAGAAAAGTTAAAAGGAATATCTATGCCTGGCTTAATGCATATTTATCAAATTGATAACTCAGGTAGGGAAACAGAAATCATTTTACTAATTTTTTTAAGACTAGTGAAATAAAATCACTAAAAGTAGCATCATATGACTTTATTTCCCCAAAATTTGTATAAACCTTGTATTAGCTGCCAATTTTTTTTCTATTTGGAGAACCACACCTCCTTTCACATGTGTAAGACAAATATAGAAATGTGACTCAAGCTTGTCCAATAAATAACACTTCTATCACATTAGCCATAGTCATTGTCCAGTGATAAATATGTGAACCCAGTTACTCCAGTGAAAAATCAGATCTAGCCATTGGATTTTATTAAAGTTAATCTTAAATCCTACTGGATTGACATAAAAAAAGGAATAATGGTCGTTCAATATGGCTATCACTAGATAATGAAGATTGCTGACTTTGGAAGCCAAAACTACCAAAATATTTTTGGTTATGAGTCAGTAAATAACCATTATTGCAAAAGCCAGATCAGTAAAATCAGCTATAAACTTGCAACCAAAGACTACTTACATGTCTGTCAAAAAATTAAGTAGTGGTGAACTTTGTCAATGAAAATGTCCAGTACTTAGGCGTAAGAATAAAAGTGTAGATGGTAACTTCAAAGATGCAATGACATTAGAAAGAGTCCTTATGAATGTGGTTAAATTGATACCAATCCACTAATGATGTTTTTTTTTACTTTGACAATTTTTAAACTATTCTTTAGTTGTATGAAGGGATTTTGATTCAACATATCAATTTATGAATACAATTCATCTTAATCAATGTCATCCCTTCCCTCATTCTTCTCATATTCCACTAATGATGTTCTAACTTTCTACTTTCATTTACATTTACTTAACCCTCAAGACATGAGACCTAAAATAACTATTGATATGAGCTAATAGAGCTTCACTCTTTGAGTTCCAAGGAAATATTATATTGACATGGGAGGTGGGATGGCTGAACCAGCAATATATGTTCTAAGGAAAGGCAAGATTTTTATGTATTTTACAATTTTCAATGTGTGTCTTCACATTTGGCTTAGTATCATGATTGCTGATGGTAGTTGTAAATAAGGAGTGCAAATAAAAGAATTTCTCAACAACTTTTTTGTTTTTCAAGGAGACACACATTCCAGCATGCAAACATAGTTAAGGCCATAAATTTCTACTTCTGTCATTTAATTAGGAGCAAAGTAAAATGTACAAGACCAGAATTTTAAATATTATTCTAACAACCTTTATGCCCCTAACAATTTTCTTCCTCTCTGGAGAGGCATCTAATGTCAAACAGTGGTATCAAGGTGAATGTAATGTGAGTCATGGTAACTGAAAAGCCATGGAATGGTTATATGTCAAAATCATTAGTTTTAAAAAATATATAGAACATTCCCTTCTTGATTTTGATTATGTTAATACATGCTGAACTTTGAAGAGTGGTTTTATTTCCTTCATTCTCAATGATCACTGTCTCCAGGAAGAACAGATTTCAAGAAGAATATAGCCATTTCAAATATGAAATCAGTCATTACAAAATTCCCAAGTGAAAAGTTAACAGAAAAGTAACAAGCTTGTTATTTAAAATAGATTATTTTTCAGTTCTAGGGTCATGGTTCAAGTAATAGAATGCTTGCCTAAGTAAGTACAAGATCCTGAACTCAAACTCTAGGAAAAATACATAGATGAGCTAGACAGACACATAACTAGAATAATATATAGATAAATAGGTTGGTAGATAGTTTTCAATGTGCTAATAACCATGGTTGACACATACATACAATATACATTTGTGTGTGTGTGCGCGCATGCACGCGTGTGTGTATGTGTATGTGTGGCCCCGGTACACACAGAAAAAGACTGTGTGTGTGTTTGTGTGTGTGTGTGTGTGTGTGTGTGTGTGTGTGTGTGTGTGTAGCCAAACTCTTACCACATTCAATGAATTCATATTTTCTATAGTGCCCCACTCTATTTTACTTTACAACATTCTCATAGCTTACAACTTTTGATAGGATGCACAATTCGGCCTAACTGGAACATATTAAGCATCGTAGGCTGAGAGAATTATGAATATTCAAATCATTACCAAAGCTAATTTCAGATCAAGACTTCTCTGCAATGAAATAAAATCAACTCAATCTACACAGTGAAAATTCTCTGACTGCTCATTATCTTCACCAAATATCTCTATGAAGCATTTAGTGTCTCTCTGAATATATTTTGTAATGACCCAAAGCAAACTTACCATTTCAAATCCAGTTCCAAAAGCAATACCTTCTACACATTTGTGTGTTATTTTTTAATCACATGTCTATATAAATATAATACCATGTGGTAATATTCTAATGAAACTAAGAAGCAGTCCCAGTATTGTCTGTTTCACCTCAGCTATTTGATTACTGTTTTTATAAAGAAAATGTTGTCTATTCCACTACTTGGCATATACCCAATGGTCCAGAAACAAGGACATACTAAATCCACTAACATAAAGATGTTCATTGCAGCACTATTTACCATAACAAAGATATGGAACCAACCCAGATGCCCCTCAGTAGGTTATTGGATCATGAAGACGTGGTATTTATACACAATGGAATTCTATACTGCCATCAGAAAGAACAACATTGCCCTATTTGTAAGGGAATGGAAAGACTTAGAAAAAATCATATTAAGTGAAGTAAGCCAGACCCAAAGGAACATAGGCTTCATGGTTTCCCTCATTTGTAATAATTAGTACAAACCTAGGACTCTCCTACCAGAGGATTACAATAGCTCAAACCCTGGATACATAAGGCCATATAGGATGAGGCCTAATTAATGGACCACCAGGACATGGAAACAAGAACTTAATTATGAGTTACTATTGTTCTTAATTTAGTATGTTATTTTTTCTCTTCTCTTGTGTTGCCCTTTGGTTAATCTCACATTGTTACAGTATCTGACTTTGTTACCTTGTATATTATATAATATACTATATATATATATATATATATATGGCGGGGTGGGGGGAGGGAAATGGGGACAAAAACATGAGAAGGGGTATCAATGTGCCAGAAACAATGCACCTTTTATCTGGCGAATATAACTGTAATCCCTCTATACATTAAAATAAAAAAAGAAAATGTTGCCTTAATGAGCCTTAGAAGCTAACAATGACTTAATGAAAACTGTGACATGTAAAACAAATACTCTTTGTACCACAATTGTGCATCTAATATCATTTAGGTTCCCAGATTTTCTCAAAATGCTTGAATCAAATGATTTTTCTCCACTAAATGTTTTGTCACATGTACAGTGTGCAGAATGAACATTTCCCCAATAGATACACAATTAATCCAAACCTCCAGTGCTCTGAGTGCTTTCCTTCCCTACTTTAAATAGGGTTCTGTATTTCTATTAAAAGATTTTCCCTTATTAACTCCTGTCTAATAATTTACATGTAGGCATGTTTGAAAGTAAGCCCTGCAGGAAAGAAATTGGACGTGTTGTTTCCTGTCAACATGACAATCTGATGATGGGTATATGGGTTTCCTGTTGACTCCCGTGTCACATTTGCTAAATTACCTTTGAGACCATCAGGTAGACCCAGTTTATGACTTTTTTTGTCTTCTTTCTGCTTCACAAATAATTAATAATAGCACACAGGGAAACATGAAAGAGACAAAATTGAGCTCATGTCCACTGTAGCTCAAAACAAAAGCAAATGGCATCAGTTTCAGGCCTAAGGATCAAATGCAGTAGAGTAAAGCTGTGATTGTTAGAACAAGGGTAGATCACTGGCCCATCTGGGCCCCACATAACCCAGGTGTTCTGTCAATGGATGTTTTCTCAAATTTGTCATGAAAGATGGAAACATATCATTCTCATGTGTTGCCACCCTTAAGATGCTCAATGTATTTGTGTGAAATAGAAACAAATCCTACAGAACTATTGTTTTCACTAAATAAGCAAGTAAATATGCTCAGCTTCCAAAATAACTATTTCAAAAGGGTGTGCTCAGATTGCTGGCACCCTCTTTTCAGGAGACAATCCTAGCCAGGCTGAGTAGCAATAATTTTGGAAAGAGGTATAATGCCCCTTTGCCACATAATGTAGATCAGAAATTCCAGTTCCTTAATTTTATACTGTTTGTTTTATCTTTTCATATCTTTGCTTGAAGAGACAGTGTCTGTTAAAGGAAGAGAGAGGGTAAAGGATGATGCATGTAGCTACCAGTTAAATTGATCATCTTCCCTGAGACACATTCTTAAGCCACAAAACAAAGTAGAGAGAAGCAGTGTTGAGCTGTTTGGAAGAAATCCTCTAGAACTTGCATGTGGCTACACATCACTGGTCTTGATAAAGAGAATATTATGATTCTAGAGCAGGGCCTCTGATTCCACATATATAGGGGTCTTGTAAAATACAAGGTCAAATAAAGACATTTCCATTTTTAGAGAAACATAAGTTGCTATCCTCTATAAAGCCTAATTGTCACTGTTGGGTATAGACAGCAGCCTAAGGGGCCTTCATCGACAACATTCTCATGTTGAAAGTGTCTGATAATAAAAAGAAACAAAGGACAGAGCAGTAGAAAAGGCATTGATTAAACTCTCTGAGGATCATTTTCTCCACTTATAAACTGGGTTTTAGAGCTGTTACAAAAACAAAAACCTCTGAGAACATGTACATAAGATGGTAGGTTCACTTATGCTAAAAATCAACCAAAGCCACATCATGAAAAAGGAGGGAAATTCTACAATGTTTGAATATATCTTATTTTTTTTGCCAGTCCTGGGCTTAATCTCAGGGACTGAGAACTGTCCTTGGACTTTCTCAAGGCTAGAGCTCTACCACTTGAGCCTCAGCACCATTTTTGGCTTTTTTTCTATGTATGTGGTACCGAGGAATCGAACCCTGGTCTTCATGCATGCTGGGCAAGCACGCTACCACTAGGCCAAACTCCCGGCCATAAATCTTATTTTTAATACTGTGAGTTTTAGCTTTTCTTCTTAGATCTACACTTATGAGTTGCACAGATGCTCAACAAATTAATTCTGGTCCTAGACCTGCTCTTTTAGGCTTCTTGAACTTCTGTTTTCAATGTCAAGTTATCTTTTCTCAAGTTATCTTTTGCATTTTCTCTTTTCCAACTTGAAATCAGTCCCCAACTTGTTTACACATTAAAGACAGCAAAGGTGCATTGTTTAGTACATGTGAAACTGAATTTCCTGGAGGAATAACTAGAAGAATGAAAAAGAAAACTGTTAATGTAAGTCTTTGTCAATCAGTAGACAGACCGAAGTTCACCATCCTTAAGATATCATCAACTGAAAAGGAGGCAAAGCTGCTTGAGTATACAGAAATTTAAAAAAGAAAATAGATTTAATGTACAAAACAGTGACATTAGCCACCACTTTCTACTTCTCTGACCTTCATTCAGTTTGCAGGGACAGCTGAGGCCAGCCTACAGATCAGGCCCTGACCCTTCAGAGGCCCATGTTAAGACTTTCATGTTAATGTCATTAAAGGTTTCTGGGACTCCATCAAAACAGGAAGAGCAAGTCAAGCTTTTTAACTCAGGACAAAAACCATTGGTTGTTCAGGGATGCCTGGCCTACCATCACTTCCTGTCCCAGGGCCTCCAATCAACTCTTTCCCATATCAGACTCAGTCAGAGGAATTATTATTGATGCATCTAACTTATTAGATCGATCCACATGACACTGCAATATTTATAACACACATATTGGCAAATTCATATAATTCAATCATATCCTTCTTAGAGAGACAAGGTTTTACTGTTACGATTAACAAAATCATTTCTGCTAATGCTGACCAAAACAGTTATCTCAAATTTATTTATTCCAAAGATGCACATTTTAAGCTAAAATAGACTTATCCCTATTTTCCATCTTTCTACAGGCAAGATGCATTCAGCAACAGTAATTATTTTTAAAAATCCCATTTCAAGTATCAACTATTAATCAAATACTATGGAATCAGCGTGCCTTTGTTCAGAATGAGGCATAAGAAAGATACAAAAATAAATGAAATATCATTTCTACCCTTAAAGAGTAACTGATAACCCCATGCAGAAATATGCAAAAAGGTAAAGAGTAAAGCATCAATATAAGAAATGTCACAAGACAGACCATGATCATTTGCTAAATGAGTGGAATAGAAAATAAGTGCAGTGAGTCAAGAGGCAGGAGCAATCACCTAGAATCTGATTTGAGCCACTTTCCATCTAATTTAGTTCATCAATCACTGCACCCTCCCACCTACTTACTGTGGGAAGTTATCACAGAAAATAAAAATCAGCTCTCTGCCTACTCATAAATCCAGACAACAGTTCCAGAGATATATACTCAGTAGGCCTCAGATCACTCCTTAGTGTTCACTAGGTCAATCACAGGAAAGAAGGGAATAATGGTGACTCTCATACTAGACATCTTTTTCCTTCCTCCCTCTCTGCCCTGCCCCATCTCTGTCGGACTCAAATTTATCTGGATGATTAAATGTCGGCTTAGCCCATATTACACAGAAATCTCACACACTTCTAATTTACAATAATGTACTACCCAAGGAAGTCAGAAGGAAAAAAAAGGGAAAGGAGAATACATCTTTCTTAAATTAGGTGAGACTGTGTTAAGCCCCATTGATTGTCAGATCTCCTTGACAACAGGCCATGTGAAAGAACATCTTTGGACCCACATGCTTATGGGAAGAAAGTAATGGAAGAGAATATTCCCCATCAATGTCCACATACACCTCCCAGTTGCATGTGCATAGAATCTAAGATGTCCAGTGCATCTCTGGCCACAGTGGACCAGGGGAGGCCATGAGAGAGTGGGAGGAGTCACTGTGACAGCCTTCCTCCATTGTAAACAGCAATGTAATGTGGAAGAATGAGCTGGCTCTGCATCCGTAAAGGCAGCAGAAACCAGCTAAACCCACAGATAGGGAATGTTGCCTAAACTGAGTCTAGCACAGATAGGTAAGAAGATGATGAATCTATAAAGTGATTATTTTAAAACGGTAAACATGGGACACATAGACTCAGCACTCCTGAAGCTAATAGAAAACAGCTCCAAATTATTAGCAGTATTTTTTTCTGGTAGAAGCCAGGTACATTCTCTAAACTCTTTTCCATACAAGGCCAAAAACTACAGCCACGTGGCCAAAAACAGCTGCCACATTTAATCAGATGATATATCTCGCAGTAAAAGGACTTTTCTTCTACATTAACTTATTTGATTTTTGCAAATTTTCAAGGTTCAGGGTGAAAGATATAATTAATCACTAATCTATAGATGGGTAACTAAAACTTGGAGATAGCTTCACACTTTTAAAGAAAGAATAAAAACTAAAAACATGTTTAGGACTAGTTATGTATAAAAACCTAATGTGTATAAGAACATATGTGGTGCTACCAAGTTGACTTAGAATCATGTAATAACCTTAAATTAACGAAAATATGTTTAAGGTATTCTATCATTTATTTTTATTGGTTAAAAGAACACTGGGAGACAGAAATTAGATCCTAAAAAAGAGAGAAATAAAAATTCATAATTGAAATTAATTTTAAAATACTACATAAAGTAATGAAAATTAGCAATTTCAGGTAGTGAAAAATTCCACAAAAAGGAAATTGTTGCCAGAATTTTAAAAACTAAAATAGAATCAAATATAAAATAGAATATATAGAATAAACCACATATATAACAGTAAGACTAAGTATAATTTCAAGGTGTGTTTGTGTGTATGTGTGTGAAGTCTCCGTGTGTGTGTGTGTGTGTGTGTGTGTGTGTGTGTGTGTATTCATTACTATGTATGATATGCTAGTTCCAAAGTCATTTTTGAAAGAGAGAAACACACCATTGGATGCAAAAAGAATTGTTTTCATGGAGAATATCCAGAATGATGCATAATCAGAATTTAATATGCATATAGAATGGCAAGCATTAGTACAAAGGGGACATGATATTTAGGCAGTTGCGAGTCTAAAGCCCATATTTGTGATGCTACTCCCTTCTCAAAAAACAGTGTAGAATTGGGGAGAATGATGATAGGGGTGATAGTCAAAAGGCCTCTGTAATCCTAGCTACTGAGGAGGCTGAGATCTGAGGATTGTGGTTGAAGACCAGCTTGGGTAGGCAAGTCTGTGAGACTCTTACCTCCAATAAATTACTCAGAAAGTGAAGCTATGACTCAAGTGGAAGAATGCTAGCTTTGAAAAAAAGAAGCTCAGAGACATTGCTGAAGCCATGAGTTCAAGCTACAAGACTTGCCTGTATGTACACACACAAGCACATGAACACACACACACACACACACACACACACACAAATGCAGGGTATTTAAAAATTGAATCACTAATAGTATCTTCTTTGTACAATTGCCTAAAGAAAAAAATATGATTAAACAAACATTGTATGTTCCCTAGTCATCACAGAACATAATCCAAGTTCAGAGTTTGCATTTAAAAGTCTCCCAAACTATCTCATCCTACTCAAAATCCCCCACCCACTCTCTTAGCACCATACAGTTGCTATAACTCATTTACGCCATTTCCTGAAGGTAAATTTTCTCCTATTCTAAGATGTCTTTTCATCTGTATCTGACCACTACAATCAAATATTGGACAGCCTTACTTGTCTGTCCAGCAAACTAACCCATCCTTCTTTTAGTAACATTTTTCTGTTTCCTTTGAGAAGTCCCTGAAGTTTCTTGTATTCCTTAAGAGATGTGCAATCATCATGTCCCTTTGCCTGGGGGAGACACAGGAAATGTCATGTGATAAACATATAGATTGGTTTAAAAACATAGCCATGTGACCTCAAGCAGAGCAGACAATTATAAACTGTCCCTGGTGTCTAAAAACAGATGTAATTCCTTTTATGCATTCTCACTGTAGTCTTCAAAGTCTTATATGAAGGAGAATTACCTGAGGCCTTGTTCAATTATAGTTTAGCACCAACCCCAGAGTTTTGACTGCATAAATCTTGTCTATTGACTTTAGATTCTACATTTTAAATAAATTCTGGTTGTACTAGCAGTCCTGGGGATTGAACTCAGGACCTTGCATTCTTCTACTTCAGCCATGGCTTCAGTCCCCACATATATTAGTTTCCTATTGTTGATTACTAAATTACTAACAATTTAGTGGTTTAAAACCACATAGACTTGTCCTTTTAGTTTTAAAGGTCAGAAATCTAAAATAAGTCTTAGAAGGGTTAACATAAAGGTAGCTAAATTGGCTCATGGTGGATCTTCCAAAATAGAATCTTTTAGTTTTCCAAGATCACCCACGTTTCTTGACCTGTGGCCCCCTTTCTTGAACTATGCCGCCCTGAGCTGCTGCCCTCATAGTTCCTGCCACTAACTTATCTTCTTCTTATGAAGACTGCAATAATATGTAATAACCTATCTACCTCTAACTAAGTCCATTTAGCCCTATGAGCTAATATTTTGGGAATTAGGATGTGGACAGCATCGAGGCTGGTATTTATTGTATCACCCCAAGTGATGTTGATCCTAATACCCAGCCTCACACTGTGCTGTCAAAGCAGCTTTGTATTTTGGTTGTTCGTTTAGCCTATTTTCTTCCCACTAGGATAAAAATATTTTGAGGGCTAGATTGAAAATTCTGAATTAAATGACAGAATAAAATGAAAGTGTCCCATAGGAACTTGGAGCCAAAAAGCTCCCCAGAAAGAAGGATATTCCATTGAAATGATTAAACAGGAGTGAGAGAAGGGACTAGAATCTTCCAGCAAGTGATCGATAGAATCAAATCATGGCCACACTGAGTCATGGCTCTCTTTGGACTGGGAAGATTCAGTATTGGTCAAGAATGTTCATCCTTGAACACAGACAAAGCAAATGTGGAGAAAATGGTTATATTTATATATTTGAGCTTGCTCTCGAAACATTTTGCATTTTAGGTCTACTGGTTCTAGACATCTTTCCAGAGGAGACTGATCTTTACAAAATTTAGTTGACTGAAGAGAGCTTCGGAAACCTTAGGTTCAGAGCTTTGTTTAGAATATTTTGATACTACATGATAGTTTGTAAATCTTTCTTATAAGTATGGTTTTCTTTAAAGAAGATAATTAGGGGATTGGATAGAGATAGAAGTTTTTCTACTGAAGTCTTTGGTTTTATGACCTGTCAGAAAGCATTTGTACCTGTGCGTTGAAGTGCCTTTGCTGGTTTTGGTGAAAAGTGGGTAGACAGCAGGACTCATGAAGGTGACAGCATTGTTCTTCCAAGAATTCTGACATTAAAGACTTTAATCAAACTTGCTACAAGCATCACTCTGCAAGGGTTCTACACATAATCTCACAGTGAACCTTCACAACTCTGGGAGGCAGGTATGGTTGTTATTCTCAGTTTATGAATGTGTCAACTAAAGTTAAGAGAAATTGGTAATTCTGAAGCAAGTCAGCAGTAGGGCTCTTAACCCTTCTGCACTATTATTCTGCAAATTTCTGCTTTCGCTAAATCCTGTCCACTTTTTCCTGAGGGCTGGGAGAGGTTCTTGTCTATTCTTTTTGTTGTTCTTGTTGTTATTGTTGTTGTTTCCCTTTGAATTACCACCTAATGATTATTGCTACAGTGTTTAATAAGTGATACATTATCCCTGGACATTGGAATTAACATCATTACTCAGAAATGGTAAACAGAAGTTTGCATTTCTGCACTGCCTGGGGGTTGAAGCATTAATAAAAGCCTGAGGTAGATGGAGAAGATGAATGTGTAGACTTGCATCAGAGGCAAGGAATGTAATTTGATGCAGATATAATAAGGAATTCTGCCTAGACTAGCAGAGAAACATAGTTCTTTACCACTGGTAGGCTGAACTGTCCAGTTATATTTCTCCTAAGGCAGATTTCTTTTCTCCACAGGGCACAAAAACCCCAATCCTGCCCATCACACCTACTCTCTACACATCCTAAGAAGTGTATGCAGTATCAGCTACAGATCTCTTTGACATTATTTCCTTGGAGCCCACAAGGTTAAAGACATTTAAATTAAAAACTTTCAAACAAAATCAAGAACAGCTAAAAGAATGGTAAATGGGAATTTACAGAAATTAGCCTATTGCCCTCCAAATGGCAAAGTGGCAGCTTGTTATTTATGATGGGATAAGGGGAGCAGCTTGTTATTAAAGGTATCTATGTTAACCCCATGCATTGAGTAGAACAAAAGATCAGTAATGATTCCAAGAGCTGTCATGTTAGAATGGGGTGGCACTATTTAAAGAGCATCGAGATATGGCTTTTTATGACATTCTCTACTTTGAAACTAAAGTACAAACTACATTCATTTTTATGATTTGTGTCATATGCAATGTTTCAGAGCTGGACACAGTTTCTCCATTCTAATATTTTACAAAGAGCAATAAACAAACAATAAATAATGACAACAACAAAAAAAGAACCACTTTCCAAGATTATACGATTAGTTCTGACATTTGGGAAATTGCTTCATTGCCAGAAGTCAATTCCTGCAATTGCAAGCATCTTCCCAATATAAAATTAATAATGTGCCCGGCTTTCCTCTTTCATTTTATTAGAGTAAGATTGAGGACCCAGCCAACATGTAAAAATCACATTTTAAAAACAGGATTTTCTTCTGTATAAAATACATAAAGATCATGAAGAACATGTAAGAAAATATACTATGGAATTACATTAACCTCTGCAAATGTAAAGTTACTCATTCCTTTGATTTTCAACTAATTAATATTTGTCAACTGAGAGCCAGATGCTTTTTCTAGATTCTAAAGACCACTCAGTGAGCATGAAAGTTGGATGAGACAAAAAAACAAATAAGTAATAATCTAAATGAACGAATCAAATTTAGAGTTATACACATTAGGAAGGAAAAAATAAGACAATGTGTTGCTCAGAGGACTGTAGGAATATAACATCTGGCTTGAGAGTGTAATGACATGGAATGAATCATACAGAGATCTAGAAAAGAATATTGTGAGCAGAAAGATGATGAATTCAAAAACTCATCCTTAGATAGGAACAAGCCTGGTTGGTTCAAAAACATGCAAAAGGGGCCAGGAGTTTGGCCTAGTGGTAGAGTGCTTGCCTAGCATGCATGAAGACCTGGGTTCGATTCCTCAGTACCACATACTTAGAAATAAATAAATATGCAAAGTTCACAAACTGCTGTCTATTGAAGGAAAGCTGGTAGATGCACCGTGAAGCCTGAGAAGAGGATGGAGCCCATCAGAGGAAACTTTGAAAAACAGGACTTAAACTTTGAGTCTTGTATTAGTGACAATGGGAGCCACTGAAAGTTAAAAACCAAGGTTTGATGGATTCAAACTGACATCCTGTGTGTGTGTGTGTGTGTGTGTGTGTCTGTGTGTGTGTGTGTCTGTGTGTGTGTGTTATGTGCCAGACCTAGAGCTTGAACTCAAGAACTGGTTACTGTCCCTGAAATCTTTTGTTCAAGGCTTAACACTCAAGCACATGAGCCATAGCTCCACTTCTGGCTTTTTGTGATAAACTGGAATCTCTCTCACTTTCCTGTCTGGGCTGGCATCAAGTCCTGATCCTTAGATCTCAGTCTCCTGAGTAGCCAAGACACTGGCCCCTAGCTTCTGATTTTGTTTTTAATAACAGTTATGCTTGGTCTTAAGGGAAGAGCATGGGCAAACATATTCCAAAGAAGTTATTTCTTAATAAATCCTCTTCATACGTGAGTGCAATGATCAAGAACACAGTGCTAGTCAAATATCTGGATTTGAATCTTGCTCTGTCATCAATATACTGTGTCATCTGGAGAACCTCACTGTATACATGAAAGTCTTATTTTCTAAAATAAAAAAAATGGGATAGTAATTATTCTTGGAGTAAATCAAAGGAGACATTACACATCTTACCCAGTAGAGTTAGTTCATGGCACATGGCATCTGATCAAGAAATATAAAAATATTGCTGTTAGATCATCAACGAACTTTTGCTTAGTTTTCAGAGTTCTCTCATTATTTTGTGACCATATAATGCTTGAAATATATTTTTTAAATGTGGAATAGTTTCCATGCTCTCTTTATAAGAATTTTCCAGGGAAGACACTATTTTATAAAGTTTCTGCTTTTTGGTCAATTAAACAATATTTTAAATTAAAATATTCTTAAAATTAGGTGAAGAAAAATCACCAAGCACATTTAGTCTAGAACACAAGCCAATGGGAGAAAGAATAGAATTTTCCATCATCACAAAGAACTGCATGCTCTAGATCCTTGGATAAATGCTACCACTTGAATGTCCTGACAAAAACAGAATTTACATAAAGCTGGAAATAATCCAACTGCCCACCAACAGAAACATGAGTCAGTTAAATATGGTATACTCATGCAATGAAATATTTCATTTAAAAAGTTATGAAGTACTGGAACTTCCAACACAATGGATGCATCTCATGAACATGTAATTGAACAAAGGTAGAAACAAGATATCAAATGGGTTACAATTGCATGTAGATGAGAAGAACAGGTAAAACTATTTAGTGGTGTACTTATTCTATGCCTTACTGTTATTTTTTGGCCTGTCTTGGGGCTTGAATTCTGTGCCTGCGCACTGTACCTGAGCTCTTCAGCTTAAGGGTAAAGCTCTACAACTTGAGCCACCGTGCCACTTCTGCTTTTCTATGGTTAACTGGAGATAAGAGTGTCACAGACTTTTGTGCTTGGGCTGACTTTGACCACAATCCTCAGATCTCAGCTTCCTGAGGAGCTAGGATTACATCCATGAGCCACTGGTGCCTGGCTATGCCTTATATTTTAATATATTATTTTGTAGTGATCATAATTAGCTAATCACGTGAACAAATGTGACCATGCTCTTCATGAAGACTTTCCTTTCCAAGGCTGCCTATGCATGTCTACAGACCTACTTAGAATGTCCACCACAGGATAAGCAATCAACCAGAGGGATAGATGAAGGAAAGCTCCATTTTAAAGTGGAAGCATTTCAAAATATGGCCATAAGCAACTTCTCTAAAACCACTCTGGAGACTGTCCATTGGTGCCTAGTGCTTTATCTTTCACTTGGGCTGAATTTGTCTGCATTAATTGAAAGCTCAAGGGGCCAGGGTGCTTCTTTTCTATATTAGCAATACATCTCAAGTACCCGGGTTCTCTATAAAAAAATGACATAATAAGAGGAGTCTCTGGGACAGATGAAGTGCAAACATATGTTTAAACAGCACTTGCTGCCATTTCAGTAGAAGAAACTCAGAAGGCTTTCAGCAAAAGAAAAGAATCAAATAGGTTCCTTTTCCCAATAGAACACCTCAAACCGCAATGCAAGAGTCATTAAGTCCCGTCATATTGCATTTAAAAGTGCTTTTAGGCTACAATCATCTGAAAAGGTGCTCAGGGCAAATTTTTATGACTCTATCATTACAACTTGAAATTCAAATCAGTGAATGAACTAGAAATACACACTCACTAGAAATGCTCAGTTTTTTTGCATCTATCTTAGGAAAAAGAAAAACACAAAAGATTGCAAAGAAAACCTATTTCCCTTTAAAAACACCATCAAATAAAACAATTCAGAAGCAGTTTTCTCAAAGTAATAACAGTCATATATAATTGAAGGGTATTAGTCTTCATCTCTGGGTATTAGTAATCAGTTACTAGAGCGTCTAACGAACTTCCATTGTGGATTCAGGCTGTCCATTTTGGCATTGCTCGAAATGACTTTACCACCTTTATCACAAACTTTACTGCATTATTCGTGAATTCCCACATTCCCAACAATACTACCTTGCTTTCTTTGTGTTCAGAAGCTATCTCTATAGCAGACAAAATATAAGTTCTTCTAGAACTGAATCGATTTGGACTTATGATCTCACCTCAGGCTTGCAAGGGAATAGAAACCACTCTGGGAGATGAAACATACTCCTGTAAAATCATATCCTAACTCCCTCCATTAAAACTCTAAAATTGCCCTAAGAGCAGGAGAAAAATACTAAGATTATACCACCTACTCTGGCTTGCTAAACATTGGCAGCTATGTCCATGAAAAAAGGAATAAATAATTTATTCAAAAACTCTCTCAGCACATCAATGCTCATAGCATTAGAGAGGAAGTCTAAACCAGGGCAGGGAAATTCTGATTTATCCCTTTCCCATCAAAAGTCCTATCTCCTTCCTCTCTTCCTGTCCTTCTCTCATTCCCCTCCCTTCCTCTACCACTATCCTCTTTTCTATGTGTATATATAAAGCTAATGGCACAAGTATCCATGAGCCACATGTATCCATTGAGCACCAGTAATATGACTAGTCTGAATGAGATGTTCTGTGAGCCTAAACATATACAGGATTTCAAAGACTGACAATCAAACAGAAGGTACAATATCTCTCACATTAAACCTTTTCAAATATTGATTACATCCTAAGGGATAAAATTTTAGATATAGTTTGTATAATAGGGAGTGAATTTTTGGTCTTTTCCATTTTCCTGAACTATTCTGACTCCCATATTCCATGGAATCTTAGAGGTGACAAATGTCTTTTCTATATGCTAATAAGAGTTGGCTGAATACTTTCAGCCATTAGGTAGTTTCAGGATGGGAACTGCTTAAACATCACACCCATATCTGCAAAAAAATAAATAAATAAAAATAAAGGCAAGTTTAGAAGGTTAGGACTTTCATATCCAAAATGTAATCTCCAAAGAGGAGAGAAAGTTGGATCAGTGATTCATAATGATCTAAGGAATTGTGTTTAAATAAAACGGCCTCCATAAAAGCTAACTTTGCAGGGTCTGGGGAACTTCCAACATCTGAACATGTCGAAGTAGGATGACTCACATTGAAAACACATGGGAGCTTCCCAGGCCCTTCCCATGCCTTGATCTCTTCATCATACATTTTGCAACATTTTTTTTTCTGGTAAGTTCTGGAAGCTACTCTAGTATCTCAATCAAATCTCACTTATGCCTTGTCAGCCAAAAACAATGAAAGCAACCCTAGTTTATTGTTGACATCTCAATGGGGAGATTATTTTGGGGGTCTGTGATGCCAATCTGTGGGATCTGATAGTATCATGAGGTACATAGCATCAAAAGTAGACAGACTGCTGTTATTAGATTTCTTGATTATGGCCATTCTAACTGGAGTGAGGTGGAATATCAAAGTTGTTTTGATTTGCATTTCTTTTATGGCCAAAGATGGAAAGACTTGGAAAAAAATCATATTAAGTGAACTAAGCCAGATCCAAAGGAATGTAATCTACATGGCTTCCCTCATTTGTAATAATTAGTACACATCTAGGGCTCTCCTAGTCAAGGATCACTAAAGCTCAAAAGCTACGTACATATGATCATACAGGATGAGACTAAATGAAATGAACTCTAAGATATGGAAATGAGAGATTTATCTTAGTGATTGTTGTTGTTAATGTACTACATGAAGTTATTTCTTTTCTCCTATTTTTCCCCTTATGGCTAATCTCATGTGCCTACTGTATCTGACTTTGCTACCTGGTATATTGTGTATACATTTATTTGTTTATTTGAAATAGGGAAGGGAAGGGATGATTGGGAGGGTGGGGCAGGAAAAGAGGGACAAAAACATGAGCAGGCGTATCAAAGTTCGAGAAGTAATGCACACACTATCTGATGAATGTAATTGTAACCCCTCTATATATTACCCAGACAATAAAATACAATAAAAAGGAAGGAAGGAAGGAAGGAAGGAGTAATAAGGTGACAAAATGTGAGAAAAATACACAAGAAAAAAAATCACATCTAAAGAATGGAAAGGAAAGCAAGAGAAAGCAAGCACCTTCTATCCACTTCCATGAACAACAGGCAGAAAGGAAATAGCATCAATTTTTAAATTTCACAAAAGAAAACATACCTACTTTTAATCTGATCTCTCCACTTTCCCTTATAGCAATGTTACATTTGGCTGGGCAGCTTACTAACTGGTTTCATATGCAGCCGCTCCTATAACTTTCCTCAAATTATCCCTGTTTTGGATATCTCTGAAAACTGTCAGTAAAAGAAAACATTGTTTTATTTAAAAAAAATAAAAAGTAGACAGACTGGTATCCACAGCAGAACTTACTTTCTGTTAAGTATGGAGAAAAGGTATCACATCTAATGTTAGAAGTATGTAATGAGACAAAGGAGGAACTAAATTGGAGCTTATTATCAAACTGGATTAAAGAAATATACAATTATATTAATTTTCATACTTCTTTATGTTTACCTTTATAATTTGGCTATTAAATTGTGATTATTAATATTTTTATAATTACCTATGGAGTAAACTTGCATTTCACTTGGGTACATTCATTTGGATCTAGGCCATATGAGTTGCTATAAAAGCTTAGATTCTCTCCTGTAGAAACAAAATCATAATCTTAAAGGTACATATTAGCATGTTACGTATGTCTTGAAAGGATGGAGAATATAGGGGAAGAGGTAGCAATACTATCACTAAGTGTATTACATGTTTAATTAGCTGGCATTTTCCTAAGAGAATGAAAAGGAAAAACATATAGCCTGGTCAATCCTATACAGAAATTAGATCAAACATGGACTCTGAAATCAAACAATCTGCCTCTACCCTCAGTTTCCTTATTTGTAAGATAAAAATACAATTTTTGTGGGGGTCATGGGGCTTGAACTCTGGGACTGGATGCTGTCCCTGAGCTCTTCAGCTCACGGCTATCACCCTACCTTTGGGAATGGGCACTGTCCCTGAGCTCTTCAGCTTAAGGCTACCATCGTACCCTTGAGCCAAGCCCCGCTTCCCATTTTGTAGAGATTAACTGGAGATAAGAGTCTCAGGTCCTTTTGTTCCTGGGCTGGCTTTGAACCTTAATCCTCAGATCTCAGCCTCCAGAGTAGCCACTGCACCATGCCAGCAAAAATATATTTCAAAAAATAATATGAGATACAATAGATTAAGTGATTAACAAAACCATGCAACTCCTGGAATGAACAAGATTTTAGCATTAGAGATATTGAGCGAGGCATGGAAGGAACATTAAGATTAAAATGTTCCATTAAAGAGCTATTGTATGAGCCTGGAGATCAATAGGAACAGGGGTACATAAAATTGCCCCAGGAAATGTACACAGTAAGGATTGTGAATTGTACTCAGAGCCATATAGGTAAGGCTAGAGGTAGGGTATTGAGTAGTGAACAAGAAATAATAATGAGGAAAGGGAGCTGTGGCTCAAGTGGTAGAGCACTAGCCTTGCACACAAGCGCTGAGGGACAGCACCCAGACTCTGAATTCAAGCCCACAACTAACATACACACACACACACACATACACACACACACACACACACACACACAATATATGTATATTATACAATGGTATAGTGTTGCCAGATTGTCCAATTTTAGACTGTATAAATCAAAGTTTTAAAAGTGTGTATGTCTGCTTGTATATGTATATGTGTGTATAAAATTCTTATTCCAGATAGAGTCCATGGCAAAATTGTTCAAGACATTTGCTACTTTGAAGGCAAAGGTCAAAAAGATAACGTAAGATTCCTGTCATATGAAAATTAAGGGGCTCTCGATGAAATTCCCTCCAGCCTCAACACATTTCAGCTGCTAAGGCTTTAGAGGGAGATGTGGCTTTCCCTCCTCACAGCACTGCATGGGGAAAGGGCATGTTGCCTGGGCTACAGCTGTCCCAGTGCTTCCCTAGACCCTGGCCTAGCTGTGGAGTACACTGTTCCAAAGACAGCTGCAAAAGCATTTGGGCATTTTGCCAAGAGACATGTGATATAACCCAAGGTGCTATCAGGCTATTATTCACTGCCTAATTTAGGTCTCTAGGATGTTGTCTTATTTCAGTTTCAGGCACTGTCAAGCAATTCTTTTGACTTAATAAAGTATTGTAGTGTGTAAATGTGTACAATTGGCAAACCTGAGAGAACTGCCTTGAAGAATAATTTTTGAACTATCACAATTAAAAAATAAATATATACAAGTGGTCTCTCCATAGCAATTGGAAGGAGTAAGGGGATTTACACCTGAAAAATTAAAATTATAGTAGCTTCTCCTTCCTCAAGTAAGTGGTTCTCAGGAAATGCATTTTAAAGAGGATGACTTTCCAGTGAACACTTTAGTTTTAAATTAACATTGCCAGAAAAAAAATGAAGTGCTTTGTGTAGATTCTTTTGGTTTTATTTAAGGCATAAAAATTAGTTCTGAGCTGTGATAATTGTGGGCTTAGGAATGTAATCATCGCAAGTATCACTTCTGACTTGCTTGTAAGCCCTACAGATCTGGAGTTGCTGTTTATTGCTAATTCTAAGTTGGTAAGTTACTTAATTGCAAAGCTGAGCTTAAAAGCAGAGTGAGACAGGATGGTTGGAGGTAAATTATTTTGCTTTGCTTTGGATATTTTACTCAAAATCCAGATGGGTGAAAGGGTAGAAGGAAAATTTCTAGATACATGCTTCACTGTTAACTTTAATTAAAGCAGAGTAATGAAATATTCTAAAGGTGGGAAAATATTACATGAAAGTAGATGTCTGCACTGGGTATTGGTATCTCACATCTGTAATTCTAGCTATTCAGGAGGCTAAGATCTAAGGATTGAAGTTCAAAATCAGCTCAGTCAGAAAAGTCCATAAGACTCTTACCTCTAATTACCTACCAGAAAACTGGAAGTGTAATTGTGGCTCAAAGCAGTAGAATGCTAAATTTGACCAAAAAGTTCAGGGAAAGTACACTAGGACCTATGTTCAAGCCCCAGGACTGACAAAAAAAATAGAAGTCTGCCTTTGAAATTGACTAAAGATAGGACAATAGGTTTTATCCATTACATTTATATCAGTCTTTATTTTGTTGCTATAAAAACTCAAGCAAGCTAGGCATGGTGGCTCATGCCTGTAATCCTAGCTACTCAGGAGGCCGAGATGTGAGGATCATTGTTCAAAGTCAACCTGGGCGCTAAAGTCTGTGAGACTCTTATCTCCAATTAAGCACCAGAAAACCAGAAGTGGTGCTATGGCTCAAGGGATAGGGCAGTAGCCTTGATCTGAAGAGCTCAGGGACAATGCCCAGGCCCAGAGTTCAAGAACAAGGACCGACACAAAACAAAACAAAACAAAACAAAACAAACAAAAAACTTAAGCAAAGCATCATTCCTTATATTTTATTGTTTAAAGGAAAATAAGGGGACCAAGTCCTTGGCAATGAAACAAAAAACCTCAGTGTTCATTGAGAAGTTGATAGAACAGTTTTAGGTATTTTTATAGTTATATATTTGA
Organism: Megascapheus bottae; assembly: GCF_031878675.1. NCBI lineage: Eukaryota > Metazoa > Chordata > Mammalia > Rodentia > Geomyidae > Megascapheus > Megascapheus bottae. The sequence continues at coordinate 29,423,740 of NC_143510.1, forward strand.
ATCTATATCAACATATCTGTATTTTAGGGTAACATTAAGCCAAACGTCCAATGGTATTTATCACTCCTTTACAATAACAGACATTTTAAAAAATATTTTAAGGTAGGTGAAGTTTTTCCATAAGTATTTGAATGAGACTCCCTTGGATGAAGCCATCATTTTTACACACCATGGCGCTTGAAAGTTCAGAGCACTAAGTTATAAAACGAGCATGGGGGGAATATACTACATTTGCTATAATTAATATTTTTTCAGTAACTCAAGAAACATAAAAATTTCATCTTCTTTCTACCTCTCTGGAAATTTCTCTTCAGAAAAAGAATAAATAATGGAACTGGGGTACCAGTGGCTCTTGCATATAATTCTAACTAAGAGGGCTGAGATGTGAAGATTATAGTTGTAAGGTAGCAGAGACAGACAAATCAAAAACATTCTCATGTCCAATTAACCAGAAAAAGCTAGAGCTGGAAGCATGAGTTGAGTGATGAGAGCACCAACTAGTACTACAAAAGCTAAACTGGAATTCAAGTTCCAGTACCATCACCAAGACAAAAACAGTGGAAGGAAATAAAGAAAGAGAAAGAAGAAAGCAGAAAGGAAGGAAGGAAGGAAGGAAGGAAGGAAGGAAGGAAGGAAGGAAGGAAGGAAGGAAGGAAGAAAGGAAGGAAGGAAGGATTAACTTTCTTTCTATATTTTCAATGTTTTCTAGGCTTGCCATATGCATTTTGTGAGAACCCATTGGCCTGCTGTTACTGTTCCTTACCTTGTCTTTTCTCTTCTTTTTTTTTTTTTTTTTTGCCAGTCGTGGGCTTCAACTCAGGGCCTGAGCACTGTCCTTGGACTTTCTCGAGGCTAGAGCCACTTGAGCCTCAGCACCACTTCTGGCTTTTTTCTGTGTACGTGGTACCAAGGAATCGATCCCATGTCTTCGTGCATGCTGGCAAGCACTCTACCACTAAGCTAAATTGTGTTCCTTACTTTGTATTAAAAATTATTCACTAGTAAACTACATAACAGCAGGCACTTTATTAAGCTTTAGAGATGTGATCATGAATGAGGAGTAACCCTGCCCCTCACAACTTATCTGCTTCTTCACTAAACTCTTAAGGTTCCAAAACCAGAGAAATTGAATATCTCACAGTCAGAAATAGCTGCAAAGGAAAATAAAATTGTGGTACAGTTTCTTCATTTGTCTGCCTATGTTTCTGTTCCCTTAATAGTTTGGCATAGAAATCTTAATTTCTGGCTTCATTTCTTTTAAACAATCAAGCATCAAACACTGGGCCAGAAATGCTACTTGGCAATAACTGACTGGAGCAGGATGGGGTGGCATATTTCCCATCTCTGCAGACACCTGCTGTAGTTTATCATTGTCCTCACTACACATATCCATCCCCTTCTTAGTCTTTGTATTACAGTATTACTTTTATTACAGTTCTTTGAATTTTTGACCTTATTTGAAGTGAATAGCAGTCAGAGAACTTGGCTTTTTTAGCCTTCAGTTTTCTGCTTATCAAATACATGATTTGACATGAGTTACTTAACTCCTCTGTTTCTCAGTTTTCACTTGTAAAAAGAAAAAAAAGAGCAAGATAAAACAAACCTACTCTGCTTTCCTTGGAACCCCAAAGTGAATCTGAAAAGAAGAATCCATAAAAGACATTCAAAACTAAAAACAAAGGCAAAGGAATTTATATCCCTATACTTACATTTTCAGAATAAGTATCTAGATAACTAGAAATCATAGCCTATAGACCATGAAAATAACAAATGCTGGCAAGGATTTGTAGAAAAAGGGAAGCTTTTATACACTGTTGGTACAAATGTAAATGAACACAGCCATTATGGAAACAGTATGGAGCTTCCTCAAAGAACTAAAAATAAAACTACCATGTGATCCAGCTATTGTACTACTGGGTACATTCAAAAGTGAGGTAAATTTGCTCCATATGAATTTTTGGATTGCTTCTTCTATTTCATTAAGGAAAGAAGTTGGGATTTTGATGGATATTGCATTGAACTTGTAGATAGACTTTGGCAATATTGCCATTTTCAGGATGTTAATCCTCCCTACTCAGGAGCATTGAAGGATTTCCCACTTCATTAGATATGATTTACTTTCTGTTGTCAGGTTTTGAAGTTTTCATTGTAGAGGTTCTTTGGTTAAATTGATTCCTCAGTATTTAAAATTATTTTTGAGGCCACAGCAAAAGGTGATTCTTTCCTAATTGCACCCTCTCCCTTCTCATTTTTGGCATATAGAAAAGCTAGAGTGCTGTGGATTACTTCTTCAAAGTTTGGGATCCCTTCAAGTAGCTTGGGAGTGGAGTCCATGGGATTCTATAAATACAGGATCATGTCATTTGTAAAGAGAAAGAGAGTTGTACGTCTTTCCCTAATTTAATTCCCTTTATTTTTGCCTCTTGCATTATTGTTCTAGTTAGGAATTCTAATGCTATATTGAAGAGGAGTGTAGAGAGTGGATATCCTTGTCTCATTCCTGATTTTAGAGGAAATGGCTTTAACTTTTCATCATTAAGTATAAAACTGACCCTAAATAGCAAAAGCAGGAAATAGCAGGAAGAATGGTGCCAGAGGAATATCAATACAAAACTTCAAACTCTCTTATAAATCTGTAGCAATATAAAAAAAACAACTTGGTTCTGGCACAAGAACAGGCTTGAGGACCAATGGAATAGAACTGAAGAACTAGAAATGAGCCCACAGATCTATGCCCACCTAATATGTGACAAGGGAGCCCAAAAAGGAAGAAACACAGGCACTTCAACAAATGGTGCTGACAGACTTGGCTAAACATGCAGAATACAAAAAGTAGATCCTTATATTTCACCCAGCACCAGAATCAATTCTAAATGGATCAAAGACCTACCTCAAGGTAAAAGCAGATACCTTGAAAATATTACAGGAAGGAATAGGAGAAACACTAGGGCTTGGAACAAGCCAAAACTTTCTTAATAAAGACTCAGAAGCACACAAATCAAAGAAAGGTTGTATAAATGTGATTGCATTAAACTGCAGAGCTTCTGCATGGCAAAGGACACAGACTGGAAGAAGATTATTACATACTCATACACACACAATGACCTCATATCTAAAATATACCTGCAGTTCAAGATATTAAATCCCCCACCCTGAAAAAAACATCCTCAAAGAAACAACCACCTGTTAACAAGTGGGCTACGTATTAAAGAATGACTTCTCTGAAGAGGAAATGAGAGTGGCCAAGAGATACATAAAAAATAGGCAACATTTCTGGCCATAAAAGAAATGCAAACCAGGGGAGGGGGTAGGAGGAGGGAAATGGGGACAAAAACATGAGAAGAGGTATCAGTGTGTGTGAAGTAATGCACCATCTATCTGGTGAATATAACTGTAATCACTCTATTAATTAAAATAAAAATTGTTATGTTAAAAAAAGAAAAAAATGCAAACCAAAACAACATTGAGATTTCACCTTATACCAGTTAGAATGGCCATTATCAAGAAATTTAATAAGAACAAATGCTGGCAGGGATGTAGCCAAGGGGGAACTCTACTAAATTGTTGGTGGGAATGCCAACTTTGTCCAACCATTCTAGAAAGTACTATGGAGGCTCCGCAGAAGACTAACATATAGTTCCCTTAAGATCCAGCAACCCCACTCTTGAGTACTTACCCAAAAGACCACAAACAAGGCCATACTAAAGTTACCAACACAATCATCTTCATTGCAACATTATTTACCATAGCTACCATATGGAACAACCAGATGCCCCTCAGTAGATAAATGGATCAAGAAGATGTGAACTTACACACACACACACACACACACACACACACACACACACACACACACACACACAACGGACTTCCATGTTTCCATCAGAAACAATGATATTTCCCCATTGGTAAGGAAATGTGAAGAAGTGTAAAAAATAAGAACTACCATATGTCTATGACATTCTTTTTCATGTTTATTTTTTAATTATAATTAATAGAAGGGTTAGAGTTATATTTGCCAAACAGAAGGTAAATTACTTCACATACATTTATACCCCTTCTTATGTTTTTGCCCCTATTTCCCTCCTCCCACCCCCTCCCCTCTTCTTCTTTCTTCCCTTCCCTTTCAAATTTCAAATGAACAAATAAACATATATTCAATATACCAGATAACAAGGTAGGATAGGGTAACAATTTGAAAATAACCAAGGGACAGCAAAAGAGATGAGAAAAAAATAGTACATTAAGAACAAAAACCACACATTATTTAGCGCTTTTCCCATATTCTTAACATGGATCTCAATAACCTACTTGTTTAGTGCATAGAACCATATATAATGAAGTATATTAATATGAATTCCAAGGCATTATTATGTTCTGTATATAGGATTTTTTTAAAAAAATCATTTCTCTTAAAGAGTTTTCTGAACCTTGAGTTTTGTGTATAAGATGACTAGATCTATGGAAATAAAAGAGAATCACAGAAACAGCAGAAAAAAAGATAGACTAATGCAACATTGATACACACCTGACATGAACCTTATAACTTGGAGGAGGAAAGTAGGGAGCAGTACGCCAGGGAAAATGAGGGATGGAGTACAAATGTATAAAAACAAATGTACTCTCCGTTGTGTGGTTGGTGAAGATCTTCTCCCATTCTGTAGGCTTCCTAATTAATTTACTAGCTATGTCCTTTGCCATACAAAAGCTCTGCAGTTTAATGCAGTCCCACTTATCCAGCCTTTCTTTGATTTGTTGTGATTCTTGGTCCTTATTAAGAGAGTTTCGACCTGTGCCAAGGAGGCATAGTATATCTCCTATTCCTTCTTGTAAAGTTTTCGACCTTTTACCTCAAGGTCTTTGATCCATGTAGAGTTAATTCTAGTGCAGGGTGACAAAGAAGGATCCAACTTTAGTTTTCTGCACGTGCTTAACCAGTTCTGCCAGCACCACTTGTTGAAGAGGCTACCTTTCTTCCATACTATTTTTTTGGCTCCCTTGTCAAAGATTAGGTGGCCATAGGTCTGTGGTTTAATATCTGAGTGCTCAGTTCTGTTCCATTGGTCTTCAGGCCTGTTCTTGTGCCAGTACCAAGCTGTTTTGATAATTATACCTCTGTAATAGAGTCTAAAGTTTGGTATTGAAATTCCTCCTGCGCTGTTCTTTCTGTTAAGAAGTGTTTTTGCTTTATGGGGTCTTTAATTATTCCATATGAAATTTTGGATTGTCTGTTCTATTTCTTTAAAGAATGACATTGGGATATTGATGGGTATTGCATTGAATTTGTAGATAGCCCTTGGCAAGATTGTCATTTTCACGATGTTGATTCTTCCAATCCAGGAGCATGGGAGGTGTTTCCATTTCCTCAGTTCTGCTTTAATTTCCTTTTTCAGGGTTTTAAAGTTTTCATCAAAAAGGTCCTTTACATTCTTAGTTAAGGTAATTCCTAGGTACTTTATTTTCTTTGAAGCTATTGCAAAAGGGGTTGCTTTCCTGATTGTTGCCTCATTCCTCTCACTGTTGGCGTAGAGCAAGGTGGTTGATTTTTGAGGGTTAATTTTATAGCCTGCTACCCTTCCAAAGTTTTGAATTAGCTCAAGGGGCTTAGGAGTGGAGTCTATAGGATTCTTTAAATACAGAATCATGTCATCTGCAAAGAGGGAAAGTTTTACTTCCTCTTTCCCTATTTGGATCCCCTTTATGCTTACTTCTTTTCTTATTGCACTGGCTAGGATTTCTAATACTATGTTAATGAGGAGTGGAGAGAGTGGGCTTCCTTGTCTCATTCCTGATTTTAGAGGGAATGGCTTTAGCTTTTCGCCATTAAGTATAATACTAGCTGTGGGATTATCATACACAGCCTTTATTTTTTTCATATATTTTTATTGTAATTAATAGAAGAGTTACATGATATTTGCCGGATAGTAGGTACATTAATTCAAGTACATCGATACCCTTTCTCATGTCTTGGTCCCCATTTCCCTCCCCCCAGCACCACCCCTCACCTTGTTTTCCCCCCTTGCCTATCCAATTTCAAATAACCAAATACAAATATATCCAATATATCAGATAACAAAGTAAGATACTGTAACAATATGAGATAACCAAGGGACAGCCAAAGAGATGAGAGATAACATAGTACCTTAAGAGCAACAATCATTCATTATATGGCTTATGATTCTATATCCTAGAGATCCATCTCTAGCATCCTACTATATGGCCTTGTATCAAGGTTTTGCTCTATTGCAAATCTCTGCTAGGAGAGCCCAAGGTTTCTAATGAGGGAAACCATTGAGCCTAAGTTCCTTTGAGTCTGGCTTACTTCACTTAATATGGTCTTTTCTAAGTCTTTCCATTTCCTAACAAATGGGTCAATGTTGTTTTTTCTGACAGCAGCATAGAATTCCATTGTGTACAAATACCACATCTTGTTGATCCACTCATCAACTGAGGGACATCTGGGTTGGTTCCATATCTTTGCTATGGTAAATAGTGCTGCAATGAACATTGTTGTGCTGGTGGATTTAGTCTGACCTTGTTTCTGGACGATTGGGTAAATGCCTAGAAGTGGAATTGCTGGTCATAGGGGGGCTCTGTTTAGTCTTTTGAGGAACTGCCATACTGCTTTCCATAGTGGTTGAATGAGTTTGCACTCCCACCAGCAGTGTAGTAGTGATCCCTCCTGGCACATCCCCTCCAGCATCTGTTGCTATTAGTTTTCTTGATCCTGGCCATTCTAACTGGAGTGAGGTGGAATCTTAGAGTTGTTTTGATTTGCATTTCTTTTATGACCAGAGACATTGAGCATTTCTTCATGTGTCTATAGGCCATTTTTGTTTCTTCTTCAGAGGAGACTCTCTTTAAGTCTTTGGCCCATCTTTTGATGGGATGGTTGTTACTTTGGAGATTATTTTGGAATGATTCAATTTTTTGAGCTGTTGATATATTTTAGATATGAGGCCTTTTTCTGTTGTATGGTTGTTGAAGATGTTCTCCCACTCTGTAGGCTTCCTAATTAGTTTACTACCTATGTCCTTTGCCATACAAAAGCTCTGCAGTTTAATGCAGGCTTTCTCTGATTTGTTGTGATTCTTGGTCCTTATTAAGAAAGTTTCGACCTGTGCCAACGAGGTCTAGTGTATCTCCTATTCCTTCTTGTAAAGTTTTCAGAGATACACAGCCTTTATTGTACTGAGGAATGTTCCATGGATTCCTAGGCCTCATATCTAAAATATATCAACAGCTCAAAATATCGAATCACCCCAAAACTAATCTCCACAGAGACAACCATCGCATTAAAAGATGGGCCAAAGACTTAAAGAGAGTCTTCTCTAAAGAAGAAATAGAAATGGCCTATAGACACATGAAGAAATGCTCAACGTCTCTGGTCATAAAAGAAATGCAAATCAAAACAACACTAAGATTTCACCTCACTCCAATTAGAATGGCCAGGATTAAGAAAACTAATAACAACAGATGCTGGAGGGGATGTGGCCAGGAGGGATCACTACTACACTGCTGGTAGGAATGCAAAGTTATTCAACCACTATGGAAAGCAGTATGGCAGTTCCTCAAAAGACCAAACATAGAGCTCCCCTATGACCCAGCAATTCTACTTCTAGGCATTTACCCAATCGTCCAGAAACAAGGACATACTAAATCCACTATCACAATGATGTTCATTGCAGCACTATTTACCATAGCAAATATATGGAACCAACCCAGATGTCCCTCAGTTGATGAGTGGATCAACAAGATTTGGTATTTGTACACAATGGAATTCTATGCTGCTGTCAGAAAGAATGACATTGCCCCATTTGTTAGGAAATGGAAAGACTTATAAAAAATCATATTAAGTGAAGTAAGAGAGCCTCAAAGAACTTAGGCTCAATGGTTTCCTCATTTGTCATAATCAGTAGAAACCTTGGGCTCTCATAGCAGAGATTTGCAAAAGAGCAAAACCTAGATACATAAGGCCATATAGTATGACGCTAAATGAAAGGACCTCTAGGATATAGAAACAAAAGCCATATAATGAGTGATTGTTGAGAACATCCTATGTTATCTCTCATCTCTTTTGCTATCCCTTGATTATCTCATATTGTTACAGTATCTTACTTTGTTATCTGATATATTGGATATATTTGTATTTGGTTATTTGAAATTGGATAGGCAAGGGGGGAAAACAGGGTGAGGGGTGGTGCTGGGGGGAGGGAAATGGGGACCAAGACATGAGAAAGGGTATCAATGTACTTGAATTAATGTACCTTCTATCTGGCAAATATATTGTAACCCTGTATTAATTACAATAAAAAATATATGAAAAAAATATTGAAGATACTGATAAGATATAAAAAACAAATGTACTCTCTACCACACTTATATTACTGTAACCCCCTTGTGTATCACTTTTTCAATAAAAATTTTAAAAAAGTTAAAGAAAGAAAGGCAAGCTTGCTGGACCTATATGATCTTCCATATGTACAGCTGTAGTAGTCACAAGAGCCAAGATTGGAATCAACCTAAGTGTCCACTGAGTGAGGAATAGACATTAAAGACAATGTGGATATATATATATATATTTGCATAACAGAGTATTATTTTACCAGAGAAAACAACATTCTCTTTCAACCTACAAAATGCACCTAAATCTGGAGGACATTTTATTAAATTAATTAGAATAACCAGACACAGAAAAAACAGTATTACATGGTGTCACTTCATGTGAGAACCGGTAAAGTTGATCTCGTTTAAATAAACAGCAAAATAATGATTTTAAAAAGCTAAGAAAAAGGAAAAGGAAATGAAGGCTTTGTTATCGAGCACAAAAATATAGTCAAATAGAAGGGCTAAATTCTAATGGTCTCATCACAATAAGGTGTTTATACTTAGTAATACGTTATCCATATTCCTAAGAATTAAAATGGAGATTATTTTCAATATCAACAGTATAAACATGGCTTATGTGTTAATAGCTTTTTATTATTGTACAATCATTGCACACAAAATACACATATATGTTTGTGTTCATATATATATGTGTGTGTGTATACAGTTTCTAGTGTAATGTACTCCAGATAAATTATGTATAAATTCAAAATTAATTTAAACAATTACACAAAGTACTCTCAACTGAATTAAAATGGAAATGACCAAGATGAACATTATTTTACCTAGTTTGAACATAGATGCTGAGCCTGAAAGGTCAAGGTATAAATAAGCAATGAATGTCTACATAGTACTTAATCAATTAGGAAATAATAACAATAAGTGACAGATTCTTTAATTGAACTTAAAAAGGTGTACACAGCAAAGGAAACAGGAGTGAAGAGACACCCTATAGAATGGGAGAAAATCTTTAATATTCATTCATATGAAAAGGTATTAGCATTCAGAATATATAAAAAATAAATATAAAAAATGATCCATAAATAAATGGGTAAATAAATTGGATACATTTCAAGAGAAGACCAAATGGCCAATAAAAAGAAACATTCAACATCCTTAACTATCAGGAAAATGCAAATTCAACTACATTTAGATTCTATCTCACTCCAGTCAGAATGAGTGCCATCAAGGAAACAAAGACTAAAGAATGCTAGTGAAAATGTTGGGAAAGAAATCTTTGTACACTATTGTTGATGTTCCAACTAATGTCAGACACTGGAAAAATCATTATAAAGTTTCCTTAGCAAAAAAAAAATGCTCTTTAACTCTCACTTCTTTCATGAGAAGTAGGAAATGTTTCTTTTTTTCTGTTTGTCCCTATTCTAACCTTGTTATAGGAAAATAAGCCCTTGTGAAAGTTAAGGAGAACCAATAAGCAAGGAATATAACTATCATAAATGACACCTATTTATCACATCACTATTAACAACAGGCAAGTAATAGAATCAGCCTAGATGCCATCAAGGATGAAGAAATAGGAAATGTGATGCATGCATGCAATGTAGTATTATTCAGTATTTAATAAAAATGAAATTATGTCAATTGCATAAAAATGGATGAAAGTGGAGAGCATCATGTTTAAGAAAATAATCTAGTCTCAAAAAGACTATCATTTTTCTCTTATTTCTGGACTTGAGGAAAAGCATTGAAGTTGAATAAAGATTAGAAAAACCATATAGGATACAAAAGGGAAAAGATGAAGAAAGGTTGATGAGGAGAGTTAATCAAGTCAAAGTATATTATATGCATATCAAAGTTATATGAATGAAAATATTACAATAACTCCATTGTTTTACAGATTAGTTTATATTAAAATGTTTTTTAAAGACTTCACAGCAATGGAGAGCTTTCCTGACATATTAACAATTTTATTATACTTATAGAAATTCAGTCTCCTGAATAAAGGCAAATATTAAATTAAACACTTTTACAATAACTTTTTTTTAAGGTGCTTTGAGCTTAAATTTCTGGCATAGTTCACAGTAATTCAAGTAGAGGAGATCTCTATACTGTTAAATTAAAGACACTGTGGGAAATAAATAAGGAGATAGAGGAAACAGTAACCATTCCTAGTGAGTGTTGTATATGACTGAGTAATATACAAACTACCATTTGTACACTGCAATCAGCTGGTGGCTAAGAAAAAAAGAGCTGGAAGGTAATGACACTACCCGTGCCATGCTATGACTCTAAAGCTCCAAATTAGTCATAGAAAATCAAAGTATGTGCCGCATAGAGAACACAGTGCCAGGAACCATATGCTGGGCATGCAGGAAGTAAATATTAAGGACAACTGCAGAAGATGTGATAGCAGACTTCAGTAAACTTTCTAAGACAATAACCTATAGAACCAGCTGTGTTTGATTATGGTTTTTCACAAAACAGATGGTTTTAAGAAATCTAAAGGGATTCAAATCCATAGTTCTAAGGTTATAGATTTCAAACATGGAAAAATAAGCAATATCCTAATATTACACTCCAAAGGTAAATATTCTTTTTTTGCCAGTTTTGGGGCTTGAACTCAGGGCCTGGGCACTGTCCTCAGACACCTTCTGCTGAAGGTTAGTGCTCTGCCACTTGAGCCACAGCACCACTTACGGCTTTTTCTTTGTATATGGTACTAAAGAATCAAAACCAGGGCTTCATGCATGCTAGAAGAGCACTCTACCACTAGGCCACACTCCCTGCCCAGGGAAATTTTCTTTAATTCAAAAGTGACTATCATGTAGAAAGGCCATGAAAATATTTTTTAAAAAAAAAACAGAAAAAGTAGAAATATAAAGGAGGAGCAGGAGGATGAACATCTTCAAAATCCATTGTACACAGATATAGAATGATTACAAGGCCACCCTGTGTTATAATTATATGCAAATTCAAAACATTTTAAAAGAAAATACAAAATAATATAAATGGCAGACTAATTCTAGAAGAAACAGGAAGAATAGTATGACTTTATAATAGATAATTCAATTTGGAACAGATAGTACAAAACATACAATGTACATTTGAGGCAAGTTAAAATCTGGGATACAAACTTGTCACATTTTTATTGAAGTAGTTTTTTTTCTTTTTTAGTTGTTCCTTCTCCTGCTTTCTACTGTCATTATAAAGGTGGTGTGCAGGTACAGTTACATAAATCAGGTAGAGAGTACAAGTTCTTTCTCCAAGTTTTCCCTCCCCTCTGCCCCCAAGATGTACAGTTCATTTTCAACATAGTATCGTGAGTACCACAACTGCATTTGTTCACTCTTTGTTCCACCATTTCTGTGCTCCCCCTTGCCCTCCCCCAAATACATAAATGTACAAATAAGACAAAATGTACAAGAAGCAAAAACAGCAACAAAGGGGAAAAAACCTCATTTCCATTTTTTGGAGTTCATTTTAATAAATATCATTTTATATGCTCACATGCACATAGTTATTGAGCCTTTGTGATCTTCTCTAAGAATATTCTCATTTGGTCTCACTATGTGAAAGTCTAGAGTCTTGTATAATTTATCATATCCAAGTGTATTTTTTGTCTTTTACCATCCAGTGTGTTTACTTGTAGATTTATAGACACATTCTAGTTCTGACAAATGAGGGAAACCATGCAAGCTATGTTTCTTTGGGTCTGGTTTACTTCACTTAATATAACTTAACTAGTGTTCCTGAAATAGTATTAGATAAGCAGGACTGAGTAGAAGCAAAGTCCCAATGGCAGGTCCATAGGGAATAATAAAGATACAGTGTGATCCTCTTTGGGATGCTATAACAAATGTCATAACAAAATAGGTTATAAGCAAAAGAAACATTTTTCATAGTTCCAGAATGTGGGATGATCAAGATCAAGACAGCAACAGATTTGCTTCATTGTCTGGTGTGGCTTTTACACATCCTACCTTCTTGCTAAGGCCTCACATAGTGGAAGGATCTAGCCATTTCCCCCAAGTCTGTTTTATAAGGGCACTTATTCATAAGGGTTTACCCTCATTACCTAATCACCTCTCAAAGATCCCTCTGCTGAATACCTTAGGGATTAAAATGTCAACAGATGTGGTTTTTGGTGTGAATAGAGACTTTAAGATCAGAACAAGGGAGACTTTCTATCTGGCTGAAGAAGCAGAGGCCTTTCCCCTCACAGTGCTCAGTCACTGTAAACAGGCCATTTCTGAAGGAACTACATGCCTTTAAGAGAGGCGGAAAGAGTGAGCAGCACTAGGAACAGGTGGGACAATCAGCCCTTATAAGGCTCCAGAAGGGAGAATCACAGAATCCATGCTAAGCTTCTGTCCCAAATTAGATAAAATAATTTCAAGTGCTGCATTTAAGGAAAGTCATGGGGGGTAAGGGGGATTGAGGAGGGTGGGTCTTGAACTCAGGGTCTGGACATGATCCTGGAGGGTTTTATTTTTTTTTTTGCTTTTTGGTTTTTGTTTCAGGCTGGAGGCTTATGCTCTACTACTTGAGCTACAACTCCACTTCCAGTTTTTTTCCTACCTGAACTAACTAAAACTACCCTCCTGGGTAGCTAAGATTTTAAGAGTGAGCCACAGGCATCTGCCTAGGGAAGTTTCTTTCAAGCTAACATTTTTAAAGGTATTGTGATGCAAAAGACACTTATGACATAGCAGCAAGATCATAAGAGGTCAATGTCTATCAAATAACACCTCCAGAAAAAACAGCACTGCATCTTTGATATTAAGGGCCTCATAAATATCAGGCCTACTGGTTGACCTTAGAAAAAGATAATTGGACTCATTTTTTTTTCTGCTTCTTCCCTCTATATACAACTACATTTTGCCAGAAATTACTCAATAAAAATGATAAAAGAACTCTGAAATACAGAAATGGAAAAGCATCCTGGTTAGGTACTGGCTCAGAAATTGAGTTTACTGATTAAAAAAAAAATTCCAGTGTACTTAGATATCATCTCCTATGGGAAAATCTTCAATCTTCAAACCAAACAAGCAGAGATAAGGAAACTTAATTGGGAATTACTGTAGAGTGTCAACTCCCCTACCTCAACACCAGAGCTCTGACAGGCAGTCCAATATGTCTTCAGTAACAGTGAAGTCTTGAGCCATCCCCACCAAGTATTTGACAAATATCTATAACAGGCAATAATTCTTTTTTTTGCCAATCCTGGGGCTTGAACTCAGGGCCTAGACACTGTCCTTGAGCTTTATCAAAGCTAGCACTCTACCACTTGAGCCTCAGCACCATTTTTTCTGTGTATGTAGTACCAAGGAAAGGAGCCCAGGGTTTACTGCATGCTAGGTGAGCACTCTACCACTAAGGCCCCACTTCCAGCAAAGAATTCTTAAAACAGAACAAAAGTAACAATAACAAAACAAATGTTCAATAGAAAATGGATAAAAGACATGAAGAGACATTTCACTGAACATCATATGCAGATGGTAAGCACATGAAAAGATATCCAACATCATTACCATGAGTATAATTAGCCAACTTAGCTCAAGTACACTAAAGAAATGCAATTTAAAACCACTACCGACTTTGCATTCTACTTGACTATGAGCTACGGAGCACTTAGCACTCAGAGAATTGATGGGCTCAGAGTCATGGAGATGGACCAACACCTGGTGGTGATCAATGGGGCACATCGGGTTAAGAAATAAAAGCTTGCCCATCTGATTTGGAAACAATGCTTGAGCCAAAAACATCCTTGGAAAGAAATTGAAAACACTGGTGGAAACGGTATGCGGAAGGCGGGGCCAGTGGTGGCTATCAGAGCTGTCTGCACAACTGCATGCTGATCCAGTTAGTGTAGAAAATGGAGGCATAGAGTTCGGCGGAAGATGGTAGGATTCAGTGTGAGTCTTTCTGAGCTCCCACCAAGATACCAGTTCTGGCAGCTTAGGGAAAGTTTGCAACCAAAAAATTGATACTAAGTAAGCTTTAGCGACACAGAGATCTCAGTCACAGAGGAAAAAGGCAGAACACCGGCACAAGAAGAGAGCATGGAGCGGCCCCGGCCGCAGAGCAGCAGTGGAGACAAAGCTGCTCTTCTGAATCTGAGCAGACAGCTCTTCTCAGAGGTGCAGACCTGCCAGTTGCAGACAGAGCCTGCGGGAGCCCAGAGCCATCAACCGGCCATGCATGGACCTGCCAGCTTCACGGAACCAGAGAATCCAGCAATTTGTGAGTACCTCCAAGGAGAAGTTTCCACTTCTGCTTGTGGACCGGCATTGGGAGGGAGGGCCCTCCCCCACCAGCAGAGAGCAGTGCCATCTTGACTGCTGACAAAGACCGGGCCAAAGCAATTGGAACCTGAGAGGTGGTGCTGGCAGCTCCATCATTCTATAGGGCAAAGGATTTCCCAAGATATGTTAGCCGGAAATCTGCCCCCAGCGCTGCTGAAGTCCATCCACCTTGCTAGGCCACAGGCCTGGTAAACAAACCCACGCTCAAATCTTTCAGCAAGCAATCTGATCCGAAAAACCGCAAAGCCAAATCACAAGAGAAAAAGACTTTGTGAAGTGTTTGGATCCCGAATTTAGTGGAGACACAAGTTTCCTATCCTGAGCCCCACCCGCAAAAAAACCCTGAAGAATGCCCTTTTCTTTTTGTTGTTGTTCTTCTTCTTCTTTGTATCTTTTTCTTTTTTTCTTCTAACCCTTTTCATTTGCATTTTTAGATGTTCTTATTTTCTCTTTACCATTTTACCTACACCTTTTTTTTAATGGTATGAATCTTTTCTTTTTTTTTTCTTTCTCTTTGTTTTCCTGCATTCTTCTGTCACTGTGGTTGTTCCTGGAAACATAATGACAGCTCTGGGTACAGTCTGAATAAAATTACATCTACATTGATACATTCACCTGCTTTTTAATCTCCTGGTTCTCAACCTTAGTATTTCTTGGGTAGGAGCTCACAATAGTGAGGAATCTCTCCCCACCTTTTTCTTTTTGTTTTGTTTTGTTGTTTTTGTTATTCCTTTTGTATTGTTTTTTGTTTTTTTGTTGTTGTTGTTTTTGTTTTGCTTTGTTTCTTTTTTTCTTTTTAAAATTTTTTATCATTGAAATCTCCTATATCTACCTCCCTCTTTTCTCTATATATTCTTCTTATTACTCTTCTTATTTTCAGAAGTTCTATCTAGTCTTTTCTAAACTTTGTACTCAAATACTCCATTTGCCTATCACCTTAGGTCAGTTATGCTTACGCTATACATTTTCTTCAATAGGATAACAATCTTACACTCCTACAGTATTCTTTTCTTACCTCCCCTGTTGTCTCTCATGTTATTTTTTTTTTATCTCTGGTCCTCTGTTCATCCTTCAACTCTTAAAATGCATGGATCTACATTTGATAGTTGTTGAGCAATGCTCTATATCTAGGTGTTCAATTATACTCTAGGTCCAGAGGGACTTAAATACAATAGAGATTGGATTGAAGGGCTTACTTTTTTGGTCAGAAATCAGCAATCATTGTTGTATTAGATTTGTCTATAAATGCACAAAAAGAAAGAAAGAGGGATAAAACCAATCAAAAATTGGGAACATCTATTGTCAGCCAGCTAAAGAGGTCTAGATTGGTTATATCTGGAAAATTATAATCTTGTGTAGTATTAATATTGCTCCCATTTTCAAATGGGCAGAACAAGAAACTCAAGAAAAATGTCAAATCAAGGAATAATATATCCCACCCAATATAAACAGGCAATGGAGCAGTCAGTGGCAAATCTAGAGGAGAGTCTTCCAAGTGCTATACAAATGCAATTGATAAACATCATTAATGAAAAGTGTAAAAATATAAAGAAAGAGATAAGGGAGGAAGCCATAGCTAAACAAGAGGAAAACATAAACAAGGTGATATGTGAAAAAGGAGAAGCCATAAAGGAGGCCATAATAAAGGTTTTTCAAAGAAAAATAGATGAATTCATAGAATCCACAAACAAAAAGGTGCCGAACTTCAACACATGTCCAAAGAGAATAAAGCTACTGAGCTAACCACTCAAATGGAAATCAAGGAGCTGAAGAAATCCATACATGATCTAAAACCAGAGTTTCAAGGCATCAAAAATGAGCAATTAGAAGCAAGGGAGATGGACAATGCAGAAGAGAGACTTTCCAGGGTTGAAGATAATTTAGTTGTTATAGAGAAAGAACAGAAAATGAATCAATCCAAATCTAGGAAATATGAGAGAACTGGATCAATAGAGACCAAAGATAGGATCCTAGAAGCAGCTAGGGGGAACAGAACAATCACATATAAAGGCAAACCAATCAGAATAACCTCAGATTTCTCAGGAGAGACCATGCAAGAAAGAAGAGATTGGAAGAATGTATGTCATGCCCTGAAGTCAAATAACTACCAACCAAGAACACTATACCCTGCTAAGCTCTCATTCATAACTGAGGGAAAAATGAAAACATTCCATTCCAGGGAAAAACTACAACTCTATGTCGCAACAAAACCAACATTACAGAAAATTCTCAAAGAGGTTCTACACATAGAAAACAAACACAAATGTAATACACAAAAAGACATGGCTAAAACTTATAACATCTAAGAACCACAAGAACAATCAAGATACAGGCCCTAATGAAAGCTTTTAAAAATGGCAGGAACTAATAAATATTTCTCAATCCTGACTCTCAATATCAATGGACTTAACTCTCCAATTAAACGATATAGACTATCTAGTTGGATTAAAAACCAAGATCCATTGTTCTGCTGTCTTCAAGAGACACACCTTGCCCAAAAACCCTAATATTTTTTGAAAGTGAGAGGGTGGAACAAAGTTTATCAAGCTAACGGCCCCCATAAACAGGCTGGAGTTGACATCCTCATATCAGATAAAATAGACTTCAAACTAAAATTAGTAAGAAAAGACAAAGAAGGTTACTACATGCTACTAAGGGGATCTTTCCTCCAGGAGAACATAACCATCCTTAATATCTATACACCAAATTCCAGAGCTCCGAACTTCATCAAGCAAACTTTACTTTCACTGAAACCATACATAGAATGAAACACACTGATTGTTGGTGACTTCAACATATCACTCTCACCTATGGACAGATCAACCAGGCAAAAACTCAACAGAGAAACCTTAGAATTGAACAACTGTATAGACCAACTAGATCTAACAGACATTTGCAGATTATTCCACCCATCAAAAACATAATATACATTTTTTTTCAGCAGCACATGGAACATTTTCCAAAATAGACCACATTTTAGGCCATAAAACAAACCTGGACAGATTCAGAAACACTGAAGTTATTCCCTGCACTATCTCAGACAAAAAGGGCATCAAATTGGAACTGAACACCCATCTCCACCAATGAAAACCCTGTAACTCATGGAGATTGAACAACACATTGTTGAATCACCAAGGGGTCATCGAAGAGATGAGAACAGAAATCCAACAGTTTATGAAATTTAACAAAAAGGAGCACACAAAATACCAGCTCCTTTGGGACACAGCAAAGGCAGTACTCAGAGGAAAATTCATAGCTCTGAGTGCCTACAATAACAAATTGGAAAAATCGCAAACCAACAATTTAATGTGTCACCTTAAGCTCCTGGAACAAGAGCAACAAACTAACCCTAGTCTCACTAGAAGGGAAAAAATTATTAAACTCAAAGCAGAATTAAATGAATTGGAGTCTAATAAAACTATAGAAAGAATCAACACAATACGGAGTTGGTTCTTTGAAAAAATTAACAAAATTGACAGACCCTTAGCAAATTTTACCAAAAAAAGAAGGGAGCATACCGAAATAAACAAAAGCACAGGCAAAAATGGTAATATCACGACAGAAATTACCAAGACCCAGAGCATCATGAGGGAATACTTCTCAAACCTTTATGCCAACAAATTTGAGAATCTAGAAGAAATGGACGAATTCCTAGCCAATATTAACATACCCACACTGAACCAAGAAGAACTATCCCAACTAAACAGGCCTATGTCAAGCACTGAAATAGAAACGGCAATAAGAGAACTTCCACCTAAGAAAAGCCCAGGGCCAGATGGACTCACAGCTGAATTCTATAAGGTCTTCAAAGCAGAGCTTACACCAATACTCCTCAAGCTCTTCAACGAAATTGAAAATGAAGGTTCTTTACCAAACTCATTCTATGAAGCCAGTATAACCCTCATCCCCAAACCAGACAGAGAGTCATCAAAGAAAGAGAACTATAGACCTATTTCTTTGATGAACATCGATGCAAAACTTCTCAACAAAATACTGGCCAACTGTCTACAACAACTTATCAAAAAAAGTATACACTATGATCAAACAGGATTCATCACAGGGAGGCAAACCTTGTTCAACATACACAAATCAATTAATAAAATTCAACACATCAACAGGAGCAGAGACAAAAATCACACGATTGTCTCAATAGAAGCGGAAAAGGCATTTGACAAGATCCAACACCCCCTTATGTTAAAAGCTCTGGAGAAACTAGGAATCCATGGGACATTACTTAGTATAATAAAGGCTGTGTATGACAATCTGACAGCTAGTATTATATTTAATGGCGAAAAGCTAAAGCCATTCCCTCTAAAATCAGGAATGAGACACGTATGCCCACTCTCTCCACTCCTCTTTAACATAGTATTAGAATTCCTAGCCAGTGCAATAAGGCAAGAAGCAAGCATAAAGGGGGTCCAAATAGGGAAAGGGGAAGTAAAACTTTCCCTCTTTGCAGATGACATGATTCTGTATTTAAAGAATCCTATAGACTCCACTCCCAAGCTCCTTGAGCTAATTCAAAACTTTGGAAGGGTAGCAGGCTATAAAATTAACCCTCAAAAATCAAGTGCCTTCCTCTACGCCAACAGTGAGAGGAATGAGGCAACAATCAGGAAAGCAACTCCTTTTGCAATAGCCTCAAAGAAAATAAAGTACCTAGGAATTACCTTAACTAAGAATATAAAGGACCTTTTTGATGAAAACTTTAAAACCCTGAAAAAGGAAATTAGAGCAGAACTCAGGAAATGGAAACACCTCCCATGCTCCTGGATTGGAAGAATCAACATCGTGAAAATGACGATCTTGCCAAGGGCTATCTACAAATTCAGGGCAATACCCATCAATATCCCAATGTCATTCTTTAAAGAAATAGAACAGGCAATCCAAAATTTCATATAGAATAATAAAAGACCCCGTATAGCAAAAGCACTTCTTAGCAGAAAGAACAGTGCAAGAGTTATTTCAATACCAAACTTTAGACTCTATTATAGAGCTATAATCATCAAAATAGTTTGGTACTAGCACAAGAACCTAATCTTTGACAAGGGAGCCAAAAAACTAGAATAGAAGAAAGACAGCCTCTTCAACAAGTGGTGCTGGCGGAACTGGATAAGCACATGCAGAAAACTAAAGCAGGATTCTTCTTTGTCACCCTGCACTAGAATTAATTCCAAATGGATCAAAGACCTTGAGGTAAAAGGCAACACATTGAAAACTTTACAAGAAGGAATAGGAGATACACTATGCCTCCTTGGCACAGGTCGAAACTTTCTTACTAAGGACCAAGAATCACAACAAATCAAAGAAAGGCTGGATAAGTGGGACTGCATTAAACTGCAGAGCTTTTGTATGGCAAAGGATATAGCTAGTAAATTAAATAGGAAGCCTACAGAGTGGGAGAATATCTTCACTAAGCATACAATGGACAAAGGCCTCATATCTAAAATATATCAACAGCTCAAAATATTGAATCACTCCAAAGCTAATCTCCAAAATAACAACCATCCCATTAAAAGATGGGCCAAAGACTTAAAGAGAGTCTTCTCTGAGGAAGCAACAAAAATGGCCTTTAGACACATGAAGAAATGCTCAACATCTCTGGTCATAAAAGAAATGCAAATCAAAACAACTCTAAGATTCCACCTCACTCCAGTTAGAATGGCCAGGATCAAAAAAAACTAATAGCAACAGATGCTGGAGGGGATGTGCCAGGAGGGATCACTACTACACTGTTGGTGGGAGTGTAAACTCTTTCAACCACTATGGAAAGCAGTATGGCAGTTCCTCAAAAGACTAAACATAGAGCCCCCCTATGACCCAGCAATTCCACTTCTAGGCATTTACCCAATCATCCAGAAACAAGGTCAGACTAAATCCACTATCACAAAGATTTTCATTGCAGCACTATTTACCATAGCAAATATATGGAACCAACCCAGATGTCCCTCAGTTGATGAGTGGATCAACAAGATGTGGTATTTCTACACAATGGAATTCTATTCTGCTGTCAGAAAGAATGACATTGCCCCATTTGTTAGGAAATGGAAAACTTAGAAAAGATCATATTAAGTGAAGTAAACCAGACTCAAATGGAGATAGGCTCCATGGTTTCCCTCATTTTTCATAATCAGTAGAAACTTTGGGCTCTCCTAGCAGAGATTTGCAATAGAGCAAAACCTAGATACATAAGGCCATATAGTATGACACTAAATGAAAGGACCTCCAGCATATAGAAACAAAAGCCATATAATGAGTGACTGTTGTCCTTAATGTACTATGTTATCTCTCATCTCTTTTGCCATCCCTTGGTTATCTCATATTGTTACAATTTTTCACCTTGTTATCTGATATATTTTATATGTGCTTAACTGGTTATTTGAAATTGTATAGGTAAGGGGGGAAATCAAAAAAAATGGGGGAAGGGTGGGAGGGAAATTGGGACTAAGTCATGAGAAAGGGTATCAATATTTTTGAAGTTATGCACCTTCTATCTGGTGAATATAATGTAACCCTTCTATTAATCACAATAAAATACTTGAAAAAAAAAGAAAAGAAAATGGAGGCATACAGTGACTGTGGCTGCTGCTGTGTATTGACTGCTTTAATGTGCTATATCAGACATTTAATGAGGGCCCTGTATTTGCAGACTGATTTGACACCAAATGATTAGAGATTCTAAGTATCACCTCAGGTCTTCCAAAGAGACTGCCTTTTCTGCTTTCTTTGGATCTAATTTGCATCATCCTTTTCCACAAGAGAAAGATGTACCTGCTAGAGCAGAAGGTGGCAAGCAATCAGATGGACAAAACTCCTAGGAAATTTTAATTACTTAATTGCCTCTTGTTATGTAACTTGTCATCATTGAGTTAATTTAATTATTTAATTTAAGACAAAGATCTCACCACGTTACTATGACTGGTCTGGAATTCACAGGCTCATGCAATCTTCCTACCTCAGCTCCTCGAATAGTTGAGTCTGTAAATATATGCCAACATATCCAGAAATTAGTTGTAAAATGGTCATCTGTTCAGCAATGATGTTTAATATTTCAACATTAAGCTTGAAATGAAATATATATGTACTTAAAAGAAGGCCTTTTATTCTTCTTGACTTTTTGTATTGAAAATATTTTATTATATTAAGTTTTAAAACTACAGATATGGTAATAAATGACTACTCATTACCCAAAAGAATAAATAAAACCGGCTGCCCTGCTTCCTTCACCCACTCTACCCCTTCACCTGCCTTGGTGACCCAAACGCTAAACGTTTTGTGAGGTTATTTTGTTTTGTTTTCCTTTGGAGCACGTGATCCTGTGCAAACTTGCATTTAAGAACTTCCTACATAACTAGCCAAATGGAAGAAGCATCTGAGGGCTCCGGAAGAAACTAGGGCCATTCCATGCCTGTATGGACTTTTGCATAACTTACACTCTGGGAGCTTAAAGAAAAATACACACACAGGTACAGGAAACACAGCCAGACCAGAGTCTTTTCAGACCGCTGCTGACCGGAAAACGTTGTCTTTCATTCATTCTGTCTACCCTCCGCAGAGTCCAGTGCTAGCTCCCAGCTCTACACGAAAAAATTGGGCGGGATTTGTTTTCTTTTTTTTTTTTTCCGTTAAACGTCCTGCCATTCACTAAGAGGAGAAAATCGATGCTACGTTGGGAAATACTCAGAGAAGCCGATCCAGCTTCTCCTAAGCAGCTGGCAGACAAGTAAAAGGGTCACAGGCTGACTGAGCAACTATGGGCCCAAAGAGAAGGCAGAAGACATACCCACTTACTGGGAGGAATGGGGGGACTCGTGGCATGGTTGGGAGCTGGGTTGTAAAGACCTGAAGTTGCAAGGTACAGGTGGCTCACGCCTGGAATCCTAGCTATTGAGGAGGCTGAGATCTGAGGATCATGGTTCAAAGCCTGCCCAGGCAGGAAAATGTGAGATTCTTATCTCCAATTAACCACCAGAAAACTGGAAGCACAGCTGTGGCGTGAAGTAATAGAGTCCCAGGCTGGGGCAAAAGAATTCCAGGACTGGAGCTGGGAGTTTGGCCTAGTGGTAGAGTGCTTGCATAGCATGCACGAGGACCCAGGTACGATTCTTCAGTACCACATACATAGAAAAAAACTGGGAGTGGTGCTGAGGCTCAAGTGGTAAAGTGCTAGCCTTGAGAAAGCCCAAAGACAGTTCTCAGGCCCTGAGTTCAACCTCACGACCAGCAAAAAAAAAAAAAAAAAAAAAAAAAAAGAATTCCAGGACTATGCCCAGGACCTGAGTTCTCAAGTCCCACCAATAACAACAAAAAGAAAGGAGGGGCCGGGAGCTTGCCCTAGTGGTAGAGTGTTGCCTAGCATGCATGAAGACCCAGGTTCGATTCCTTAGTACCAAATACATAGAAAAAAGCTGGAAGTGATGATGTGGTTCAAGTGGTAGAGCAGTAGCCTTGAGAAAAATAAGTCCAGGGACAGTGCTCAGGCCCTGAGTTCAAGCCCCATGATTGGCAAAAAAGAAGAAGAAAGAAGAAGAAGAAGAAGAAGGAGGAGGAGGAGGAGGAGGAGGAGGAGGAGGAGGAGGAGGAGGAGGAGGAGGAGGAGGAGGAAAGAAAGAAAGAAAGAAAGGAAGGAAGGAAGGAAGGAAGGAAGAAAGAAAAGAAGAAAGAAAGAAAAAGAAAGAAAAGACTAGAAAAAGAAACTGAAGTTGTTCTCAGAAATACAATACTTCCTGGGGCCGGGAGTTTGGCTTAGTGGTACAGTACTTGCCCAGCATGCACAAAGACCCAGATTTTATTCCTTTGTATCACATATATAGAAAAAAGCCAGAAATGGTGCTGTGAGCAAACTGGTTGAGAAAATCCAAGGATAGTGCTCAGGCCCTGAGTTTAAACCCCCGAACTGGCCAAAAAAAAAAAAGAAAGAAAGAAATTGAGCCCAATATTTTATTAAAAAGTAAATCTGGGAGCCAAGTGTAGTAGCACATACGTATAATACTAGTGTTCTGGGGGCAGAGTCAGGATAGAGAGTTGAAGCCAGTCTGTAATATAATAGTGAGATTTTGTCTTAGAAAAACAAAACAGAAATGTTGAGCTAAGCATGGTAGGACATGCTGCTTGGGAGGTTAGAGGCTAGCCTGGGCAATAGATGAGGAAAGCACAATAAAAAAAAATAGGGCAGGATAGAAGTGTGGCCTATGAATAAAGTGCTTGCCTAGCATGAATGACACTCTGGGTTTGATTCCTTGGTACCACATACATAAGAAAAGCTGGAAGTGATTGGTGCTATGGCTCAAGTGATAGAGCTCTAACCTTGAGAAAGCTCAAGGACAGCGAAGGCCCTGAGTTCAAGCCTCAGGCACTGGCAATAAAAAAGGGGAGGGGGGGAAGGGTGTAGCCTCACAATGTCCTCCAAAATTTTTTATGAAATGTAGAAAGCAGACTACACATATAATAAGGTCTGATTTGGCTCTGGGTCTCCATTGTCAACCTTCTGGAAATACTTGTGGAATGAATGAAGGTTCCCTGGGGACAAGACCAGATTTTGGAAAAGGTTTCTTGGAAACCTATAAATGACTAAACTCAAGGCCCTGGGTCTAAGCCCCAATACTGCAAAAAAGATAAAAGAAGGCAAAAGATGGGGACTAGTTAAATCATTGTTGGGCCATTTATATACAATGAAGCATCTCTCTCTCTCTCCCTTTTTTTTTTTTTTTTGCTAGTCCTGGAGCTATAACTCAGGGCCTGGACACTGTCCCTGAGCTTCTTTTGCTCAAGGCTAACACTCTTACCTACTGAGTCACAGTGCCACTTCCAGAATTTTCTGTGTATGTAGTACTGAAAATCAAACCCAAGGTTTCATGTATGCTAGGCAAGCACTCTACCAATAAGTCATATTCCCATTATTAGGTATCTTTTACATGCACAAAATTTCCTTAGGAAAGATAATGTCAGAAAAAGAGCTGATGGCGAGCACAGTGGCTCATGCCTGTAATCCTAGCTACTCAAGAGTCTGAGATCTGAGGATTGAGGTTCAAAGCCAGCCCGGGCACTACAAAGCCTGTAAGAGGAAGCCAGGCTCGGTGGCTAATGCCTGTAATCATAGCTACTCAGGAGGCTGAGATCTGAGAATCAAGGTTCAAAGCCAGCCCAGACACTAAAGAATGTGAGACCTCCAATTAATCACTAGAAAACAGGAAGTGGGACTGTGGCTCAAGGGATAGAGCAGTAGCCTTGAACTGAAGAGTTCATAGACAGCACCCAGGCCCAGAGTTCAAGCCTCATGAATGACTTAAAAAAAAGGGCTGAAAACAGAAACATTTCTTTGATATCTATATGTATGTTTCGAATTTATTTCATTCTGTATGCTGGAGTACCTTTTAAATTTTGTGCATGGAGATATGTAAGCTAAAAATGAGTTCCAGCTGGGTATGTACCTTAGGGCAGAACACTTGCCCAGCATGTTGAAGCTCTGGGCACAAAAAAAGTGGAGGAGAAGGAAAAAAAAAGCATTAGAAGTCGATACAGCTTCTGTATTACTTTTGAAATTTAAAAATATATTTAGTTTAATCTAAGAGGAAAATAGACCATGCAATTTCTGTTCCAAATTGTTCTCAAATATCCTTTCTGATTTTTACTCCTCAGTTCCCATGTGATTGAAATTTAAAAATAAAAGGAAAAACCTTGAAAAAAAAGAATAAATAAAACCACTACCATATATATGCATATATTACAATATCTCATCAGAATACTAAAAATTAAAATACTGATAACATAAAGCAATAGTGAGAATACAAAGAAATGGAATTCCTCATCAATTTCTGATAGGAAAGCAAAATATTTACAGCTCTTCTGTAAATAGCTTGGTACTTCCTTTTAGAACTAACAATAAACAACGTAAGATTCAGCAATTATACTGTTAGACATTCATTACAGAAGAACATAACTTATTTTCACATAAAAAACTTGTATATGAATGTTCATAGCAGCCTTATTTATATTAGTCAAATCCTGGAAATTATTCAAACTTCTTTTAATAAGTAAATAGTTAAATAAATAACAGTATATTCATGATATGGAACAAATTATTGATATTCATTTGGAAGACAATTATGCTGTGTTGGAGGTGGGGAGAAAGTTAGTATCTAAAAGGACACTGCCTGATTGCTTTTGTTTAACGTTCATTGGATATGATCATTTTCGATATTAAAGTCAGATTAGATAAGCTGGGCACCAAAGGCTCATGACTATAATCATAGCTACTCTGGAGATCAAGGTTTGAAGCCAACTCCGGAAGACAAATTGGAAAGATGCATCTCCAATCCATCACCAAAAAAGTCAGAAGAGAATCTGTGGCTTAAAGTGGTACTGACCTACCCTTGTGCAAAATAGCTCAGGGACAGTGTCCAGGCCATGAGTAGAAGCCCTAGTACCAGCATAAAACAAAACAAAACAAACAAACAAAAACAGCTGTGAAGAATGGAATGACTATAAAGGAGTAGCATGGGCTAAATCTGGAGTGCACACCTATAATCCTAGCTACTTGGGAGGCAGAAATTTTAAAGACAGTAGTCTGAGGACAGCCCAAGCAAACAATTAGAAAGACTTCATCTTAATCAATAAACTGGTCATTATGACATGTGCCTGTCATCTTAGCACAAATATCAAGATCAAAATTAAGACTGATCCAGTCAAAATATAACCACACCTAACCATATGAAAACATACGGGGGATGTGTGGTAGAGTATCTGCCTGGTAAATTCAAGTTCCTGCATTCAAACCCCAGTATCACAGTCATCAAAACATACAAAAACAGTAGCATGAAGGAATCTATTTGTGATAGTATAGAAGTAAATTGATATGGCAGTGCTTTGAGGAAGCTACATGTACATGTATACACACATATAGACACACACACACACACACACACACACACAATGAGTGTTTGTTCAATGAGTGACATCTGAATAATCTCTGGGTTGTACAAATGTCACTTTTCTATTTTCTTTAATTTTGTTTCCAGTCCTGGGCCTTGAACTCAGGGCCTGGGCACTGTGTTTGGGCTTTCTCAAGGCTACAGCTCTACCAATTGAGCCACAGCACCATTTTCAGCTTTTTTTTCTATGTATGTGGTATGGAGGAATTGAACCTGGGTCTTTGTGCATGCTAGGCAAGCACTCTACCACTAGTCCAAACCCCTGGTACACTTTTCTATTTTTTATATTGTACAATAGTTAGGTAAAATATGTACACTAAGAAAGCTGGGACAAGGGTAGAAAGCACCTCCCTGAACATTTCTATAATTATTATAAAATTTAACATTTTAAAAATGGACTGTCCTTTCACATATTTTATGAGTACAATGTGCAATTATTAAATCAAACTAATGAACACATCACCTCACATGTTATTTTTCATGGTGAGACATTTAGCAAATTTAAAGCATGCATTTGTACTTACTGTAATCACAATGTTCTGCAACAAATCTCAAAAAGTTACCCTTCCTGTCTGAGACCCCTCACTTCAACGAACATCTCACCTGCATCTTCTGCTAGAAACCATTCCTGATATTACTTCTATGACAAAATTAGAAGTGTTTTCATTTTTTAGTCAGACATGTAATTTGAATGAAACATAATCAAAATATTCCTTCCTTTGCCATTTTCCCAGCATCTGAACCTATCTTTGGAAGAAGAACCAGCTGATGCTAACAGTTCCAATAATCTCCTTTTTTCTAACTCGTTCCCTCCTTCCCTATAGGGGCCAGGCTAGAATCCCCCCACTGGCTAGATGAATGCTATGCTGGTACCTGGGCTGACATGAACCCTTTCTTGATGCTAGGCTATCTCAGCTAGAATACCTGTCTCCTTGTCTGCAGCAACATCCTCCAGAATGCTGCTATGTTCTCCCTCATCAAACACTGTCTGCTTTCAATGATTGTGGCATTTTGCAGTGGTATTAAAAAGAAAAATCCTTAAAGCATTGGCAGAACAGTCTTAGGTATTTATATAAATAATTTATTGTATATAAAGTCTCCCAAGAGGAAAAAGAACGCTAATGTACAGACAGTGCCTCTCTCAGGGGACCCATGCCATTTGTCTGTAAATTCAACACACTGATAGCCATTTACAACCTGCAAAGAAAAAAGAATCTATCTAAAGGAGAACACCATACCGCTATTCCTTTGTCATATTAAGAAACACTGTCATCTGAAACTTATCTAAATTCTTATTCTTTTCAAACAAGACTTTAAAATATAACCACTGAATTGGCCAATCACTACTTCATTCTTATCCTTCCAATATTCAGATGTACTAAAACATTAGTGATAAAAATTCTTTATTTAATTTTTTTCAATTCTCATATTAAATTATAATAATCATTTTATCACAGCAGTATTTTTATGTCCCTTGAAGCTAAAGCTGACTGTTCTAGTAATGATTTTTCCAGTGCTTATCATTAATTAAAAGTTACAAAACAATTACCAAGCTATCTGTAATCAGAATTTCAAAGTAAGAAGCATCAATATCCAATAATTGAGAACATTTTGAAACAAATTTTAATAAGCAAAAAATTAAGGAGGAAAAATTATTTCAAGTTGAAAACAGATCAGTGTATCCTACTGAAAAGTTATAATTGCCCATGCCTTCCAGGCATTTAGCCAATTTTTCTCCTATAGCAGATGCTAAAGAAAAGAAATATAGTCAGGCTTTTCCATTTCTGTAATGTTTACAGACAGAACACATCAACAATATACTATTTGGAATTTGGTAGAAAGTAATGTCAAGAAGCAAATAATCCTCTGCTAATGTACCTCTGTCATCTTCATCACTGAAGAGGGCAAGTAAGTGACTAAATCACTACTATGCTGACATAATTGTAGAACAGAAAGAAAGAAAGAGAGAAAGAAAGAAAGAAAGAAAGAAAGAAAGAAAGAAAGAAAGAAAAGAGAAGAGAAGAGAAGAGAAGAAGGAGGGAGGGAGGGAGGGAGGGAAGAAAGGAAAGACTGTTACAGGACAATTAATATGCTGACTTCACACTTTGTTAATCCCACTGTCATTAGAAGTAGCTTTTCCAGAGAGGGTTATGGGGTTCAATGGCTTGACTCCCCAATTTTTAGTTTCCTTGTCTGTGTAATGCCGGAAGAAAAAATATGAGACTTCAAGTTGTTGTGAGGAATGAAAGAAAAAATGAGTTTAGAGCACTTGGAACACAGCCTGGAACACAGTGAGATTTAAGTTCAGTGAACCATTTGTCATTGTTGGGGAGGTAAGTTCAGACATGGGCAAGTTTGCAGCAAATCTTCCTTCAAATGAAGTAACACAATGTGACATGTCTCTCTTACCAGCACGTCTGTACCCACACCACTCATCCACAGTTTACAATCTGAGGGTGTAAAGCAGAGGATCATGCAAGGGAAAGAGAAGGCAACATAGCACATCTGCTTGTGGGTGATTAAAGAAGAGAGAAGAAAGCAGTTGCTGCACTCATTTATTTCTCTTTTGTCTATTTATCTATTTATTTAATTGTGTATTTTTTGTGCTGTCTTGGGGCTTGAATTCAAGGCCAGGTAAGATCCCTGAGCTTTTTTTTTGCTCAAGGCTACTGCTCTACCAGTTGAGCCACAGCTCCACTTTTGGCTTTTTGCTAGTTAATTGGAGGTAAGAATCCTTACTGACTTTTCTGCATAGGATAATTGTGAACTGTGACTCCTCACATCTCAACCTCCTGAGTTGCTAGGATTATAGACATAAGCCACCAGCCATATTTGAAAATAAAAGTCTTGGTTAGTACATATGCTCATGATGAAAAGTCTGTAAGAAATTTTCACTGAAAAAAGGCCCGTGTTTCCAGTACAGTTGAGGTTTTGAAGCTCCTTTCCACATTACAGATACCAATTCTCACTTAAAAATTTAGGTTTAAGCTGCCCAAAAAAGACTCAAAATGTAACTCTAGCATTATTTTTAGGGAAATTTTTGTTATCATTTTAGCAAATTAAAACAAAATGTTTTAAAAAGTATTCTATCACAAATACAGCAACATCTAAGACAAATAAATGTTGGGCAACAAAATTTTTCAAGAAATAAAAAGTATCCAATCAAACTAATTTAATAAATATGTTGGAGAAAGGCTGGATAAGTGGGACTGCATTAAACTGCAGAGCTTTTGTATGGCAAAGGACATAGCTAGTAAACTAGTCAGGAAGCCTACAGAGTGGGAGAAGATCTTCACCAACCAAACAACGGACAAAGGCCTCATATCTAAAATATATCAACAACTCAAAAAATTGAATCACTCCAAAACTAACCTCCAAAGTAACAACCATCCCATTAAAAAATGGACCAAAGACTTAAAGAGAGTCTTCTCTGAAGAAGAAACAAAAATGGCCTATAGACACATGAAGAAATGTTCAACATCTCTGGTCATAAAAGAAATGCAAATCAAAACAACTCTAAGATTCCACCTCACTCCAGTTAGAATGGCCAGGATCAGGAAAACGAATAACAGCAGATGCTGGAGGGGATGTGGCCAGGAGGGATCACTACTACACTGTTGGTGGGAGTGCAAACTCATTCAACCACTATGGAAAGCAGTGTGGCAGTGCCTCAAAAGGCTAAACATAGAACTCCCCTTTGACCCAGCAATTCCACTACTTGGCATTTACCCAACCATCCAGAAACAAGGACATACTAAATCCACTAGCACAACAATGTTCATTGCAGCACTATTCACCATAGCAAAGATATGGAACCAACCCAGATGTCCCTCAGTTGATGAGTGGATCAACAAGTTGTGGTATTTGTACACAATGGAATTCTATGCTGCTGTCAGAAAGAATGACATCACCCCATTTGTTAGGAAATGGAAAGACTTAGAAAAATCATATTAAGTGAAGTAAGCCAGACTCAAAGGAACTTAGGCTCAATGGTTTCCCTCATTTGTCATAATCAGTAGAAACCTTGGGCTCTACTAGCAGAGATCTGCAATAGAGAAAAATCTTGATACATAAGGCCATATAATGTGAAGCTAATTGAAAGGACCTCCAGGATATTGAAACAAAAGCCATATAATGAATGATTGTTGTCGTTAATGTACTATGTTGTCTCTCATCTCCTTTGCTATCCCTTGGTTATCTCATATTGGTATAGTATCTCACTTTGTTATCTGATATATTGAATTTATTTGTATTTGGATATTTGAAATTTGGTAGGGAAGGGGGGAAAACCAAGATGGGAGGGGGGTGTGGGGGGGAGGGAAATGGGTACCAAGACATGTGAAAGGGTATCAATGTATGTGAATTAATGCACCTTCTATCTGGCAAATATCATGTAACCCTTTTACTAATTACAATAAAAAAGAAGAAGAAAAATAAATAAATAAATAAATATGTCGGAGGAGATATTAGATATTTTAGTCAAGTTATGGTCCTTTACTAACTTTTGTGATTAAATTTTACTTTCTAGAAAAAAGTATATCAAAGAAGGAGGTCAAAGAAACACTAATTGGGAGAAATTTTTATTTTAGAAATTAATTATATTTAAAGAAAGATATCACACTTTTTTTTTCCAGTCCTAGGGCTTGAACTCAAGGCTTGGGTACTGCCCTTGGACACTTTTTGCTCTAGGCTATTGCTCTGCCACTTGAGCCACAGCACCATTTTTCTGTGTGTGGTACCAAGGAATTGAACCCAGGGCATAATGCATGCTAGGTGAGCACTCTACCACCAGGCCACACTCCTGGCCATATCACACGTTTAAATAAAATTTTCTTTACATTTGATTTGGGGAGGGCAGTAATTTAACAAAGATGATAGTTTAATTTTTAAAAATCTGTACAAAAGCCAGGCATGATGGGTTTCATCTGGATTCCCTGCTACATGAGAGGTAGTAACTAGAAGGGCCGTGGTTTGACACCAGCCCAGACCAAAAAAAAAAAAAATTAGTGAGACCCTAGTGAATCTAGTGTGGTAGATCACATCTGTGATCACAGCTACATAGAAGGCATCGGTAGGAGGATTATGGTTTGAGCCAGACATAGGCAAAAACACAAAAACCCAAAGATCTAACCTATAAAGTAACTAAAGCAAAAAAAAAAAAGGCTAGAGCTATGGCTCAAGCTGTAGAACACACAGTACCACTAAGAAAGAAAAAAAGTTTGAAATATAGCCTGGGTACTGGTTCACATCTGTAGTCCTAGCTACTCAAGAGGCTGAGATTTGATGACAATGGTTCAAAGCCAGCCTAAGTAAGAAAGTCAAGGAAACTCTCATCTCTAAGTAACCACCAGAAAACTAGAAGTAGAGCTGTGACTCAAGATGTAGAACACCAGCCTTCAGTAACAACGCTCAGGGGCAGAACCTAGGCCCTGAGTTCAAGCCCCAGGATGGACACACAAAGAAAGTATGAAATATGGAATGAATAAAATATCCTTTTAAAAATATATTTTATGACATTTTAGTAGTTGTACAGAGGAGTTACCATTCAACAAAACAATAATGCATCCCGAATTTCTATAGTAAGTATAGACTTTAAAATACTTAAAGAATTTGCCTTATGTAATTAAAGTCTATGCCTGCCTGAGAAGAAAAGCTAAACAAAAGCTCAGCTCATTGAGTTCAGGCCCTAGTTATCTTTCTTCGTTTCTACCTGTCTGTCTACCTGTCTGTCTGTCTTTCTGTTTCTCTGTCTCTCTCTCCCTCTCCCTCCCTCTCTCTTCCCCCCATATCTCTCTCTCTCTCTCTCTCTCTCTCTCTCTCTCTCTCTCTCTCTCTCTCTCTCTCTCTCTCTCTCTCTCTCTCTCTCTCTCTGTTTCACATACATACACACACAACCACCACCACCACAACAAAGAAATCATTTAAACTCTGCTTACCAATGAAGTAAAAGAAAACAAAAATGGAAAAAAGAAAAGAAAGAAGAGAAAATTATGTAACAAATCCTGTTTCTTGACTCATCTTTACAACATCATCTCAAAAATATCTACTGTTAGAAATGTACATGAATAAGTTCAGAAAGCTACACAGAAAATATTTTCATAATTTAATTATAACTTAAACTAGTAATATTTTTGACAGAAGAGAAAGGAGATGGAGGTTAGGAAAGATGAACTTCATAGTACATCCCTTGTGGAGAGTTTACATTAATTTCCTTAATATTTTAATATTAAATGTTGCCTCTTCCATCTCTTTTAAATAATGTATCTAAATAGTTCATCCAAAATGGTAACAAATATAAATTATAATTTAGTCAATGAAATTTTATTTTATATTTTATTGCTTTGCTGCCTGTTTGATAATGATCCTTGCAGTCGTCTACACAATTCTCTGTGCACTGACATTTATAGTAATGTGTTACATCACAAAGTAAGGCCCTGTCATTTGATATAACCAGAGACTATATTTTGCATAAACCAGACACTTTGCATACCTCACTTCCTCTTCAGCAAGAGAGTGTAATCATTTTTGTTTTGTTTTGTTTTTCATCTGATGTGTTTAATTACCTTTACAGGCATTAGCAATAGATTATTGGAAAATCAATGGAGGAGGGACAGATTAATTAGGTTCTGGGAGGGTTAAGATGTGTGGTATTCTTTTTCTTATGTGAAGATCTATACGATAACTACCACTTTAACTTCCATAAAGCTAAAAAGATTGTGGTATGTGATTTTCGTCTTTCTATCAGTTCTTTGTCTCCTTATTAAATTTAAGCACAGTACAAAATTAAGAATAAATACTTAGCAATTGATTCTGACCCCATGACTGAATTTTCTAAGGAGAAGGGAACAGATTCTCTTTTGCACAGATCTTCTATATCACTGAAAATTGTGTTACCTACATCTCAAAAACAATTGATACCCATGAATCCCTGGAGAGATCTCTTTTGCCAGTTGAGTACCCTATTCTCTTCCACAGGTATTATTGATGGCTGTATCCAAATGTACTGCTCTCAGATGTATCTGGGATGTACGCCATCATATTTGTCCAATACCCAGGTCCTAAAGCTAAAGACTGACTGGTGGGAATGGCAGGTATAAGAGCCAGTTCCTTTGCTTTAAGGATATATTCATTCTGTGGGGCTATGACTTATGTTTCAGAGATAATCCATGGGACCAGGCTAATTCCATTTGGAGCTTCCTTAATTCCCTATTTTAATTCCCTTATTAACTTCCTGGTTTCTTCCAGGATGCTTTCCTTTAAGTGGGGCCAGGTGTTTGGCCTAGTGGTAGGGTGCTTGCCAAGCATGCATGAAGGCCCAGGTTCAATTCCTCTGTAGCACATGCATAGAAAAAGGCAGAAGTGGTGCTGTGGCTCAGGTGGTAGAGGTCTAGCCTTGAGAAAGCCCAAGGACAGTGCTCAGGCTCTGATTGCAAGCCCCAGGACTGACAAAAAGAAAAAGAATTACTAGCATACGGATTTCCACTTCTAGAGATTCCAACCTCAGATCATCTAGAATCAAATACTGAAGAAAAGATAGGCACACAAATTGTTTTCCAGGGTTTTTTTGTTGTTGTTTTTGTAGGAGATTGGCCAGTTTTAAAAGTACCACAGAACTGTATAAGCACAATTCTGGGATGAGGGAGAGGGAAATCACATGGCAGTTATGCAATTGTGTGAAGAGAAGCTCCTAACAACTCCCAAGTCATGTCATTTGTGGAAGTCACTCACTGATTCCCAGTCCAGAGAAGGCAGCCAAGGGATGCCCCTTTTTTATCAGGTGTCAGCCAAGGCCCTACACTCCAATTCTCCCTGTATGGGGAGAACAAAAGAAATCTGAGGTTGTGGAAAAGAAAATATGACAAGCTGAGCACCAAACTACAAGAAGCTCTTTGAAGCCATCCTGATAAAGGTGGCTGTGTTTGTGCCATCACAAAAGGACAGATCTCCGTTTACTCAGCACTGTCAGTAATGAAAGATATCATAACCAAAGCTGAACAGAGCCTCACTGTCTGTAAATCTGATGTGGACAGCTTAATGAGGGAGGGACATTATCTTTTCTCACACTCCAGCTTGACTCACGTAAGAAATGTGGCCCACATTAGCAATTAACTTGAGAGATTAATTAAACCCAATATCAGCTCAGTTCCTGCCACAGTTCATGCTAATACTGTGGGAAGGTACCCACATACTGTGGGCACTTGCCACATGCTAAATCATTATCATTTTAAATAATCAAACTAATTTAAACTATTTTTAACTAATTTAAACTTTCAGGCTAACTTCCTCAGTAAATTATTTCTACATTTTGATACTGCTACCCAATATTTCACATGGTCTTATTTCTAAAACTCTGCTTGAGTACTCTGAAATTCCCAACAAATACTACCCAGTAATTGTGTTTTCTTTCCTCAGAAATATTATTCATTAGTGTATTTAATAGATTTGCTTGGGTCCTAAAAGATGACCAGAAACGACCGGACAAAATACAAACTATGACCCACATTGAGACTCCAGACAAGGTCTCATGTGTCACTTTCTAAACAATGACTGATATTGTTTAGAAGGGAAGAAAAGGACCAGCCAACCACAGGGCCCAGTGAGACAAGGGCATGTGCTCCATGCCTCTTTTTTATTGGTTTCTAGATTTGCCATGAATTCTCTTTGAGCTCCCCCCAATCCCTACCTTTTCTTTTTCTCAGGTGCTAGGGCTCAAATTCAGGGCCTTATCAGCTCTTAACTTGTCCTGCTCTCTCCTCTGAAATGCTAAAGTGCTTTTGTCTATTACCATATATGAAATCTATTCTTAAAAAATAATCGGCTGCAAACTTGAACAATTGGCCAAATAGTAACTAAACTTTTGCCTTGGTAAAAGTCAATATAGTTGTTTTTTAAAAATCAATTGGTGTGGAATTATGTACCTAATGTATAGAGCAAACCAATATAATAGTATCTAGGTTATATATGCAAGTAAGAGTGGATTGCTTTTATCAATTCAGAATGAAGTGTGTGTTTTAAATATTTTATCTATGTGATATTAATAATTAATTTCCTTTTCTGCATTTTTATAAAAGATAAATACCCCATCTGATAGAACTTTGGATTAGCAAATGATCAAAATTAGGAAAACGTAATGTCTACGTGGCCTCTTCATCATCAGTGGGGGTATTTGTACCTTTTTAGAAACTGAAAATCTGAGCACTGGTGGTTCACACCTATAATCCTAGCTACTCAGGAGGCTGAGATCTGAGGATCCAAGTTCAAAGCCAGCCCAGGCAGAAAAGTCCATGAGACTATTATCTCCAATTTAAAAAAT
Source organism: Megascapheus bottae (assembly GCF_031878675.1). Taxonomy (NCBI): domain Eukaryota; kingdom Metazoa; phylum Chordata; class Mammalia; order Rodentia; family Geomyidae; genus Megascapheus; species Megascapheus bottae. Next base: position 29,459,637 of record NC_143510.1, read on the forward strand.
GACCAGAAACGAAGCTCGAAATGGAGCTGTGGCTGAAATGGTAGAAAACCAGCCTGCACACAAAAACTCAAGGCCTGTGCCGCCGCCTGAGTTCAAGCCTTAGAATCTCCTCGCCTTCAAACAAACAAAAAAAACCAATAAAACAATCTTTCTATTTTGGAGATAAATCTATGACAGGTGATATATCTTAGACCTATCTTCATAAGCTTTAATGCAGGAATTTCATATTAACAAGTCTTTTATATAGCAGGAAGCTTCATCTACCTAAATGGCATCTTGACACTAGAAAAGGATAGTAATTAACAATAAGCCCCAAGAGTAACTATTCCATATCACCCAAAATACATTTATTGTGTTATATTATCAAAAATATACCATAAATATCTTCCTTATTAATATATTTGGTAACAAAGCATTCCTGTGCTTAAAACAGTATATACAAAAGTACAAAATAAATTCCAGATTGCATTTGTTGAATTTAAAGTGACCTTAATTCAAATGAGGAAATATGGATCTATTAGTCCAAACTATTATCCTGGGTCTAGTAATAACCATAATGACCAGTAACATTAACTATCACAAGATATTTTACACACACTCAATCATTTCTTCCGAACAATAATGGTGTGAAATGAACACTATCATCTCCATTTTTCCAGGTAAGGATACTAATGTTCAATGGGATTATATATCATATATATGACGTAGCAGCTGGATTTAACCTGTACTTGGTCCAACTGTTCACAGTAACCGGGGGTGATTCTATTTTAATTACCAAGGAAGAAAACATACAAAACCTGTACAATTTTTTGTCTTAGAACCATAGTTCTGTTAATATTGACAAAGCCCTGAATCTTTTCTGATATCACTAATATTATCAGTTTATTTGCACACAAAGTAAGCTAATTGGTACTAAGATCACTTTAAATATTTGCCAGTGTAGCAGTAAGGAGAAGTAAATAATGTAGATTTGATAGTTCTACTTCACAGAAAATAAGAGATGGAAAAAAATGGATCCATTGGATTGTTAGTGTTTGTAGAAGTAATGGTAGTATGATAGATTGTTGGCAGAGTGATATACTAACAACACATTATTAGAAAATATGTTTAATTTAGATTCTTTAACATGAAGAATTACTCCTTTCTTTAGATGATGTGTAATGTATCCTTTCTCTCCACTAGGTATAAACCTTAAAGTTACTATGCTATTGAACAAACAGAGTCAAATTACAAGAAGTTTGCTGTAGTATCTTAGAGGATTTTCCAAAATGTTTACCACTGTGATTATAGAATTCCACAAAATTGGTTCTCAAGAAGTGTCCATTTATGACGTTGTAAAATATCTCATCATAGAAACTAGGAATAAAAGACAGATTTTTGAGAACTTACCATGTTTAGTAAGAATCAAAGAATATACCTTTTTACCCCACCACTTCACCCACCTATCCAAACACACACATACACACACACACACACACACACACACACACACACACTTACTACTAGGATCTCACAATTTTAATTGACTTACTTGCTACAGTTAGCACTCTACCCATTCAAGCCAATGACTCCAGTCTTCTTGGCTGACTCTTGCACAGTTGACCTAAAATACTATTTAGGGAGAAACCAGTCCAAAGATACCATTATGAATATCAGTTAAAATCTTCAGAACATGTGAAGAACATGGAGACTAATCATGACTCACTGGCCTCATCCTGGCTATTAAGTCCTTCATTCTTCCACTTTTGTAGAATTCATAGCAGTCTTCCAACCAGAGTTCATAGAACCAGATATTTTTAAGAGAATCAATTTCCAGGTCCTCAACTTCCTTCCTAAAATTGATCTGAGAATGCACCTGCAGTAGAGGAGTCATGAGGATGACAATCTGTTTAAAGAGCTTGCCTTTTCATCTTTAAGCCATTGTCGAAGAATACATTGCTCCGGAGAAAAAGTCCCATGAGAACAAAGCAAAAAGGGAATCAATAAGAAACGCCAACTGAGATGTTACCTTATTTCTCCCAGGGGCAAACTCATCGCAGTCCTTCTCACTAGGTCTAGCAGCCTATTTTAGACTGAAAACTCAGAAGTTAAATGACAGAACAGTGGAGGCACAAAAGGAAATTTATTTGAATACAAAAATTCAGCCTAAAAAAGTAAGCCCTCGCTACTTTCCTACCTGATTAGTGGATTGATTTAACAAGTAAAGTTTTCAAAAGGGATCATATGGCAAATATTCTAATAAGTCTAGAGCTAAACCCAGTGGCAATGTTTTCACAAAAATTATTTCAAGTATATAATAAAGGAAAAGTCTCTTGTCCAAAAAACATATACAAGCAGAACATATTTATGCTTTCCTAACTCTGAGTATACTATATGCAACATGGTGCTTGGAAGAGAAAAAGCAAAAGGTATACTACTAAGAATTTATAAGATTTTAGTAAGCTTTGAGTGATTGCCTTCAGTGAATGCATATAGCAATCCCTTTTACAGGTCAGTTTTTCCTTTTGCCAAACTGAAGAATTAATTGAGTTGTCAGAAGATGAATAACAAAAAATAATTTGATGAGAAATCACTATGTGACTTTTGGCATAAGCCTGGTAAGGAGTTTCTGAAAGTTCAATGGCACAACAACGTCTCCAATTCCTTTTGCTTATTTATGTGAGAAAGATGCTTATGTGTAGGAAAAAAAAGCTGAAATTGCAGAAAATTCTGTCTTGTTTCTGAAATAAATAATATTTGTTGATAAACAATTAATTTTTCATAAATCTTTTTGTCCATCTCCTTAATATATAAAACTATAACAAATATTACTTTTTCCCTCATAGAGTTTGAACTCAGAGTTTCACACTTGTAATCCTAGATACTCAGGTGGCTGAGATCTGAGGATCATGGTTCAGTCAGCCGGCAAAAAAGTCCTTGAGACTTTTCTCAATAACCACCAGAAAACTGGAAGTGGCACTGTGGCTCAAATGGTAGAGTGCTAGCCTTGAGCTGAAGAACTCAGGGACAGCACCCAGGCTCAGAGTTCAAGCCTCAGAACCAACCAAAATTTAAAAAAAAAAAACAAAAAAACCTGTTAGTGGTTCCTCTGTAAGCTGTAGTTACATAGGATGGCAGGCTATATAACCACATGCATCCATTGTTTGACATGGATAGAGTCTCACAAGGTTAATTTGCCTGGCCTGATTGCCTGAATTCTATCTCCCAAGTACCTAGGATTACAGGCTTGAGCTGCTATACTCTGTAAATGTATATCTTATAATTATTTAACAATAGTTATTAATCATACTTTTCAATAAATTCTGTGCTGATAATATTAAGCACATTCAATCCACACATAATTTTTAAAACACAGACATACATGCATTGGGGAATTTAAAAATGTCTAATATTTTGAGTTTATATGATGACCAATTGATAGTTGAATTTCTATAGTAGTGAGTTCCAAGAATATATACTTTAAATGTTATTTAGCCATTAAATTTTAAAAATGGATTTAAAATATAGCAGAAATTAATGTACCTTGCAAATCTTTATTTTTTTAATTTTTTTTGCTGGTCTTGGGCCTTGAACTCAGGGCCTGAGCACTCTCCTTGGGCTTTCTCAAGGCTAGCACTCTACCACTTGAGCCACAGCACTGCTTCAGCTTTTTCTATGTATGTGGTACCAAGGAATCATACTCGGGTCTTTTGCATACTAGGCAAGCACTCTACCACTAGGCAAAACTTCTAGCCAACCTTGCAATTCTTTAGACTTCTGATGAAACACTTGAGATTTAACTGTTTTCACTCAGAAATTCTACAAAGTTTAGGAAGCAAAAATTAAAAATGGAGCTTTCTGCTTTGTTTATTCTGCCTTTTAAAGTAGAAGGTATAGGGTCCTGGTACGAGTCTTAATTTATTTGTTGTGCTGCTTTCCCTCTTGTAAGCCGGATTTCTGAAAAACTGATATCTCTAAATCATTGATTTTTGAGTATGATTAATTTCCAAACAAACATGATACTAATTATTTGTTATACCATAGGATTCATTATAGGGTTTTTTTTCAAATAATGATCTCCTCTAGTGCTTTTAAAATATGCTTCTAGGATTATAAAAATTCATCTTACATTCTATTTACAGACTTTTCACTTTTTAAGTCTAAAATACAAATATGTTCTTTGATGCTGTAGCAGATTTTCAGGCATAATCCCTTTTTGAAGTGTCTTCACAAATATGTTATCAAGTTCAGCATAACACAAAAAGAAACCAGGAATGAAGAAAGAAAGAAAAAAGAAGAGAGAGTGAAATAGTATGAGGATATCAGAAAGGGAGGTGGATAATTTAAAACTGCAAGGTTTTTCCAAACATGGGCTGGCTCACTTGCATTACTAATTTACAACAGGATAAAAACATCAATTACTTTTCTACTTGAGAACAAAGATACCTATTGTTTAGTATAATTCTTACCTCAACAGCAATACTAGCCTTATTTCTTTCCTGGTTTTATTTCTAAGATAAAAGCCTAATAAAAATAAGGGTAAGAGGGTGTTTCTCAAGCTGTAATGATCTCTATCAGCCCCTTGACCTCTATATGAACCTCAGTTTTCTTATGTATAAAGTGAGTAGCTTGATCTAGGCCAGTTATTTGAGGAAGGGCAGGAAAGGAAACAAAGAGGCTATGTGAGAAGAGTCAGACCAATTGGGGATGCATTTTTAGCCAAACCAGTATGACTATTCTGATTCACACTCAGGCACTGCCCCCACACAAATATTGACAACTTCTGCTGTAGGAATTTGTGATATTTCCTTGGAAGGAAATAAAAGGCAAGAGACACAGCTTGGTTCAGATTAGTAATTTTATATATTCAATCAGACACAAAGCAGTAGTTGTACTCCTGATTATTAGAATAAGAAATCAGATGAAAATGTACATTTACCCCCAGGGATGGGGACTGAATCCAGGGCTGTGTTTGTTTATTTATTTTATTTTATTTATTTATTTTTGCCAGTTCTGGGGCTTGAACTAAGGGTCTCGGTGCTGTCCCTGAGCCTCTTTGTGCCCAAGGCTAGCACTCTACCACTTGAGCTACAGTGCAACTTTCAGCTTGTTCTGAGTAGTTTATTGGAATAAGAGTCTCACAGACTTTTTCTGCCTGGACTGGCTTCAAACCCTCAACCTTCAGACCTCAACTTCCTGAGTAGCTATGATTACAGGAGAGATCTACCAGTGCCTGGTGAGGGCCTGGTTCATAATAAGCAAATACTCTACCACTGAGCAATATCATCAGCCCACAATGTACCGTTTTTAAAGTCCCTTCTGGCAGTGAGATTCCATAATTCCTCAGCTATGGCTAGAAAGAAAACTCAACTGACATCCAATTATTTTCCTTTTCTAATGTCCTTTGTTTAAGGCAAGCATCACTCTAGTTCTGGCTACCTTGAAGGGGATAAGATAGGTGTCTGGGAGGTGAAACAGGAGATGGAGGGGAAGAACATCTTTTCAGCTGCTATGAAGTTCAAGAGCTACATTAATCTGTAGCTCCGTGGTTTGGTGATTTCACAGTCCTGCTGCTTAAAAAAAGCACATATATAAGAAAAATTTAAAGATTCTCTTTTTTCTCTTCTTGAAGGCTATTAAAGGATATGTGTAAAGAGGAACTAAAAAGATAAGGTTGCTAGATAAGCTGATTTTTCTGAATCAAATGAGCTCTCAGATAAAATGGGGACTGACCTGGTGGTCAGCTGTCGGAAAGAAATTTAATCTAGCAATGACAATAGACAAAGCATGTCAGACTAAATGCTTGATCAAAAATTTGAAATTTCTTCAATAACCTGGCCTTGATGTCAGTTAAAAAGCCTCAGACCCAGGTAGAACTATATGGGGAAATAAATTTTAAAAGCTTCCTGCAGACACTGGGGGGGGGGGGAATGTTATTTTATTCATCCAGTAAGTTTTCCTCTATGTAACTTTTAAAAGTTCGTGCCTTCAAGAAGTTTTCTGAATGTGATACTAGTCTTACAGACATGTCTGCCTCAGGATCTACTGACTTCTTGTCGTGGCTCGGAAGAATAGTCACTCCCATTTAGAAAATCTCCTATATTCTTTTGGATTCAGCTTGATCTCTTTTTATCCAATTAATTACATTTCAGGAAACAAGAAGTAATTATATTAAGAACTTGGAGGCATGCCTTCAGGAATGTCACTATGACTTTCTGTTTGTTTGCTTTAAAGCAAACCAGCGCTTTGAACTTAAGTTCGGATTAGTAATTTTGTGCATCCAGTCAGACACAAAGCAATGGCTGTACTCCTGATTAAGAAATTAGATGAAAACAACATAAAGGATTGAATTCAATCTCTCTCTCTCTCTCTCTCTCTCTCTCTCTCTCTCTCTCTCTCTCTCTCTCTCTCTCTCTCTCTCTCTCTCTCTCTCTCTCTCTCTCTCTTTCTCCCTCCCTCCCTCCTCCCCCTCATCCCTTTTTGTTCCTTCTCCTATTTCAATGAATTTTAGGTTTGTCTGTTTGATTTCAGTATAGTAATGACTATAAAATGTTGACTTGTTTAGTTGAGGGTCAAGGGAAATGAGAAAAAAAACAAAAAACAGAACAAAGAAAAATAGCTATAACTTCTGAGGACCAGTACACAGAAAAGCACAGAAAAATGACACAGATTTCCAAAGGGACTCTTTTTATTCCCTTTAAATTTTTTCAGACTAATAAATGTTGATGACTATTTGCTATAGTATTCAAAGACATAATTATGTTGAGATTTCTCCTTCACTTGTCTATTCTCACAGGCATCTATAAACATCTGTGTCCTGTGTACAAGCCTCATCCAAAACAGAAGGAAAGAGTCTAAAGAGGATATGCTCTCATAAAAGTTGTAAATACATTTAAGAAATTCTCTGAAACTCATGAGCCACTTGGTTTCCTAAGCAAAGTCTCTCAACACATTAACTATAATTTAATGAAAGGAGCAGGTGGGTAGAATAAAGCCAGAGGGAGAAGAAGCATAGGTGATAAGTGATTAATGGAAATCAGGTGATTAATGGAACATGGATTTTAAAAAAGTAATAAAGAGTTTCTCCCTAGGGTGGAAGATAGGAAACAACAATAGTAAATACCAATTAGCACAAAACAGTAAAATAAGAAAGTGGAACAAAGAAGCCAAGTAGGACAAAGAAATGATGAGCTCAGCATAAACATTATTTAAAATACATAGGGGATTTGGGAACTTATCACTTAGCAGCTATTAAAGCAAAAATAAATTTGTGTTGCTTGGCTTCCTAAAAGTTACTGATAATATGGTCATTTATGGATAATAGCCTACAGCAATCCAGGTATAAGGAAGTCAGACAGACCTAGCTTCTGCTGTACCTTTTTTTATGGAAGAAATGTGATTTATATGCAAGAATGCTGAGTTGTATGGTTCAGTCCCTAAGGACATGAGCACCTGGGTTTTCACACTGACCACAGAGTGCAGACTTGACTTCCTGGAGGAATGTTCTATGTATGAACAATATATGTTTATATGGCAAATTAAAGGCAAATACTTATGACGCACAGACAACATACAAACCTGAGATCTTCCAACTTCCAACACATCCAGTATGTTCCACAAAAACTAATCTGTGTGTCTACATACAAGAGCAAAATATCACAAAACACTGTACTACAGCAGAAGTGATGAGAAAAAAATGGAAAATAAAATGAGTTGACGACTGTGTGTGTGTGTGTGTGTGTGTGTGTGTGTGTGTGTGTGTGTACTTTAATTAGTTTGAATACTAGTGCTCTAAGGACAAGTTTAATTAGAAGATGAGCTAATAAAAACAGTTATGGAGATTCTTAAGGGAACTTCTGGACATATTCAAGAAATATGGAGAGTAAATTTTGAGGGAAAATAAAGCTTTATTTCCCGAGAGTTTTTTTTCCCTTTTCAATTTATATGAAGCAGGTGCATTCACCCACATGGCTTGTACTTCCATGACCAGAAACTTAGCTCAGCTCACATTAACCTCTGAAGACAGATTCTCAAATATATTCAACTCTTCCACTTTTGTGTCTAATATACTCCACAAATGTCTAGGAAATATCCAAGTGGACAAACACATGATTTGATAAAATAAAATTGTAAATAATTTGACAAAACAAAGGGGCATTATAGTCTATAAAGACATTGAGTAACATTGCTCAGAACAGCAAAAGAACAATCAGATGATATAAGAAAGGAATACCTGCTTCACTCAGATGTGGCTAAAAATATATTTACCACAAAATATTACAAAATAATGGGAACAAACATCTAGGACTCTCCTAGCAGACAATTACAATAGCTCAAAACCTATATACAAAACAGGATGAAATTAAATGAAATGAACTCTAGGATAGGGAAATAAGAGCTTTATCTTGTCCGATTATTGTTCTTAATGTACTATGTTATTTCTCTTCTCTTTTTTTCCCTTATGGTTAATCTCAATATGTTACTGTATCTGGCTCTGTTACCTGGCATATTGTAAATACATTTATTTGTTTATTTGCAATAGGAAAGGGAAGGGGGAATGCAAGATGATTGGGAAGGGGAGGGTGGGAGAAACGGGGACAAAAACATAAGAAGGGCTATCAATGTGTGAGAAGTAATGCACCTACAACCTGATGAATATAACTGTATTCTCCCTATACATTATCCCAACAATAAAAAAATCAAAATTAGACAATTGATCTAAAAAGGAAAAAGAAGTACAACAGGAGTCAATAAGAGCAACCATATTGGAGTTCGATACTTCTTGACTTCTAAGATAAACTGATAACAGATAAAAATAACAACCATTATATATGGGACACTTAGAAAGTATCAAACAGTATGTATTCATTATTTAGTTTAATCCTCAGAACAATCCTTTTAAATAAATGCTTCACTTTGGGGCATTATGCAAACAATAGAAATGAAACTCAAGTAAGCCATTTTCCCTGAGTCACCCATGTACTAACATATGGGACCAGGACTTAAAAAATACAACAGCAGTCTGACTGTAGAAGATACCATAATCAATACAGCACTGGTTGCCTAATTAAAAAAATTTTTAGAGGGTGTATTTTTTCCAAATTAGGGAGGATAAATGAATACTACCAGACCCTGTGAACTAATACCTGTTAAAATTTTAAGTACCTGGCGTATTACCACTTTCATTTTTCTTTAAAAAACAAGTAAAGGCTCACTTTACTTCTTCCATATAGTTGTTCAATTCTGACTTTCCTAGGTATAACCGGAAATAAACTCTGACTAAAGAACAAACCTCTCCTAATATGCCTTAACGATTACTGGGCTGCCAAGAACCCAGAAGGAGCGAGCTATCTAGTTCATCAACATGACACATGATTATACAAAGCAAGCTCAAAGCTAAGTTTTTTGTAAGGCTCCTGAAGTATAATAAATAAAATATTTTCAATATTCTTTTTGCTATCATATCAAGTTACCAAAAACTAACTTAAACAAATTTAAAAATCATAGTTTCATTAATTTAATCACTGCCTATATGTGCTTCTTGTTTTGCATTTCATGTGTGGGATGAATGTCTTTTCTAATTTAAACCTCTGCACACTATTGCTATTGTCCCCAGGTCTTCTCTCCCTGTCAACATGTCTATCATCAACAAAACACACATGGTTCATCTTGGTGACAAAGCTGATAAACCTTAAGGATAATAAACCAGACAGGATTGCACTGAGATACTAAATTAGACCGACTAGCAGTCGTCCTCATAGTAATGGAATAAATAAAGCATGAACAATTAAATTAAATAATAACTTCTAAAGGGAAGTTTAATTTTCCTGTTTTTCCAGAATAGGCACATTAGGCTGCCTAGTCTTCTTTAGAAGAAATATTCCTTACAAGAGGTGTGTAGCAAAAACAAATTAAGACACGAAAATAAGACACAGCCAACAAAACGAGAGACAATGTTTCCAAAAGTGACACAGCTGATAAGGACTTAACATACGGAATATATAAGGATCTAAAAGAGCTGAATTCCAAGAAAACAAATAATCAAATTAAAAATGGACTGAAGAAGCAAATGGACATGTATTATTTATTTTCCACCATATGTTATAAAATTTTTGACATTAAACAGTTGATATAAATTATAAGAAACATTACTAGTTAAACCTATTATTTGACAAGCTCCACATACAAGATAGTTTAGTCTTATTCTTTTCTGTTTTATACCTTGGAAAGTTATAGCATTCTACCTTATGGCTGACAGGAATATGCAAGAAGTAAGTAGAAGAGATGAAACAAAGAGTAAGACAAAAATATATTTTGAGGTTAAGATCAATAGTAAAAATATTGTTAATCTCTTCAATATATTAATTAGGAGTTTTAATGGATGAATATATATAGGGAAAAAACTATTGATGTTTTAAGTATCATCTTAGATTCTAAAATTTTAATAACTTATACATTCTTTCACACTCATGCTGTGTAGTATGATGCTAACACACTTAGCTCCCTTGATAGCTAGGTGTTTTAATGCATAAGAAGATTCTTTTCTCTGTAGCTTTAAACACTCATAGGAGCCACCTTTCATGAACCTCTCTTGTATTTCACCCAGTACTCAGAGAAAAGCTGTCATTTCTTGTTCTATTCAAGTCAGACAACTTAGTCTCCAGGAAGTTAAAAAAAGATAACATCTTCATTTATTCACATAGTTTTCACGGTGTACAGTATTATAAAGCCAAGATAATTGGGAAAATAAAGAAATATTATGCAATATTGCTTAAAAACTGAAATTTTTATGCAAATGGAATAGAACTTATTATAGTGTAAAAGTGATACTCTTGATAGTTATGAGCATTTAGAAAAATAACGAATACTCAATGACCCTTAAAGATATATTGCCATCCAGATGATGGCAGCTCACAAAAATGGCTCATACCTGTAATCTTAACTACTCAGGAGGCTGAGATATGAAGGACACAGTAAAAATCCAAATTATTTATTTATTGAGAAAGGGTAATGCCGATATTGCAGGTATGTAATCCTAGCTGAGAACCAACTCTTCATTTCAATTATAACAAGATTTTTATAGAAAATTCAACTGTTTCCCTTTTAAAATACGTCTAACTTAATGAGAGGTTACCTGTAGAGTAAGGTCTCTTGTATCAACATCTGTAGATTTAACCAACTATGGATCAAATATCAGAAAAATATTGCATTTTGTACAAAACTTTTCTTTGTCATTATTCTCTAAATAACAATATTTTCATCACATTTGCATTATTTAGTATTAGAAATAATCTAGAGATAAAGTATACTGAAGGATGTACATAGGTTACATGCTAACACACTGATTTACATAAGGTACTTAAGCCTCAGCAGATTTTGGTATCTGCAAAGGTCCTAGGACCAATTCTCCATGGTCATTGAGAAAGCAGATAGGATTAGGTCTTCAAAGAGTCTAAACTAACAATTCTCCTAAGCTTTAAATTCTCTGTTAAGGCTGGGCTTTATTTCTTGAAAGAAGGACTTCTATTTAAGAGTTTCTTCTTCTTTTCAAGAAAAACAATATATGTAATTGTAAGTTTATAGTTATATTTGTGGAATAAAATATGGATAAAGGAAGTATCATCTAGAAGGTGCTTTTTACCAGTATAAAGATGGACTAGTCCGACAATGTAAGATTATAATGACTGTAATTTAATGTATCAAAATTTTTGAAGAGAACAAATTTATGTTTTTATCTTTAAAGTAAAATTAAATCATTACTATCAACAATATGCTATAAAACCAAATATACTAAACACTAATTCTGTTGAGAACTACTAGAGTTTCACAGGATACAATCTTTAGAGAGCAACTTGGTTGAGGTACAATTGCAAATGATCTATTTTGGTGGTATTTACTAGTGGATTTTTTTCTTAATGTATCTTTTTTATTGTATTTTATTGTTGTATAGAGGAGTTACAATTACATTCATCAGGTAGTGGGTAGATTACTTCTTGAAACTTGATACACCTACTCAGGCTTTGGTCCCACTTTCCCTCCTCCCACCCCCTCTCAATCATCTTGTTTTCCCTCTTCCTTTCCCTATTTCAAATAAACATGTATACAATATACTAGGTAACAAAATCAAATACAGTAACCACATGAGATTAACCATAAGGGGGAAAAAAGAGAAAAGAAATAACTTTACATAGTACATTAAGAAAACAATTAATAGTCAATAGCCAGAGATATACAGTGGAATAAATGCAGCCTCTTCAATTACTGGTGCTGGGAAAACTGGGAAGTCACATGCAGAAAACTAAAAATTGATCCCAGACTGTCACCATGCATGAACATTAACTCAAAAATGGATCAAAGACCTCAATATTAGACCTGAAACTCTAAAACTGCTATACGACAGAGTAGGAGAGACACTGGAACTCATAGGCACAGGAAAAAATTTCTTGAACACAGTTCCAGGGTCACAACAGATTGGAGAGAGACTGGACAAATGGGACTCCTTAAAAATAAAAATAAATTCTGCACAAAGACATAGCTACTAAAGTAGAAAGACAGCCAGCCAACTGGGAAAAGATATTTACCAATAATACAAACACTTAATACCCAATATCTACAGGGAACTCAAGAAACTAATGCCCTCCAAACCCAACAAACCAATCACTAAATGGGCAAGGGAACTAAAGAGAGACTTAACAGAGGAAGAGGTAAAAAACGGCAAAGAAACATATGAGAAATTGCTCATCATTCATGGTCATAAAGGAAATGCAAATAAAATCAACCCTGAGATACCACCCTACCCCAATCAGAATGGTCAATATTCTGAACTCAGACAACAACAAATACTAGTAGGGATGTGGAGAAAGAAGAACCCTACTGCACTGCTGGTGGGAATGTAAACTAGTACAACCACTCTAAAAGGCAGTTTGGAGGTTCCTCAAAAAACTAAAACTAGATCTAAAACTAAAACTAAAAACTAAAAATAGATCTTCCCTACAACCCATCCATACTACTCCTGGGGCATCTACCCTAAGCCTCTTAACCCAAGATATGACAAGGACACCTGCACATCCATGTTCATCACTATTACACTATTTACAATAACCAAGTAATGGAAACATCCCAGAGGCCCCAAATACAAAATATGAGATACATATGTACAATGGAATTCTACACAGCCACCAGACAAGATAAAATAATGGCATTCACTGAGAAGTGAATGAAACTAGAGCAAATCATGTTGAGTGAGATAAGCCAAGACCAAGGATCTAAAGGTGCATGGTCTCCTTGATATGTGGATATTAGTTTCAAACAGTACAAGAGCGATGACTCAATACCAGTCAGGCACTCAAGGTCATTGACATGAACTTGGAGATATAAATATAACTATATAAACATATAAATCTATGGATAGAATATATATTCTGTAGATATATTAATATATTGTATAGATCAATATGTATCTAAGTCATATAAACTTTCACCTTAATTTTAATTATGTTTTATAATCTATGTGCCAGTGAATACACATAGAGATTCCATTCTTGAACACTTGTTTGTTAAACTTGACCTTTGAAATATAATGTAAAAAATCAGTATGATGTAAAAAAATTTTTTTAAAGTAAAGCGATCACAAAGATAAACCTTTTGCTTATTGTTTGGTTTTGTCAGTCATGGGCTTGAACTCAGGGCCTGGGTGCTGTCCATGAGCTCTTTTGCTCAAAGCTAGAATTCTACCTCTTTAAGCCACAGCTCCACTTCTTGGCTATGGTACAAAAGGTAGCTTTTTGGAAGTGGTGCTGTGACCCAAGTGGTAGGGCAGCAACCTTGAGCTGAAGAGCTCAGGGACAATGCCCAGGCCCAGAGTTCAAGCTCCACAACTGACCAAAAAAAAAAAAAAAAAGAAGAAGAAGAAGATAGCTTTTCTTCTTTGGGCCTTAGCCTTACCAAATGCCACCATTTTCAAGACATGTTTATAAAACTCAAAAGATTAGAATATTATAAACATTACCTTTCTTCTACCTTCTAGTAATCAACATATAATATCTGTTCATTACCTTGGTTCTACTGTTCAATTTACTCCATAGACATTTTATTGCTTTTGTTTTTGGTCAACATGGGGCTTGAATTCAGAGCCTGGGTACTGTCCTTTAGCTTTTCCATTCAAGGCTAGTACACCTTCACTTCCAGTCACAGTGTGACTTTCCATTTTCTGGTGGTTATTTGGAGATAAGAATCTCATGGATTCTTCAAATCATGATAATCAGATCACAGCCTCCTGCATATCTAGGATTACAGGCATGAGCCATGGGTACCTAGCTTTAGACATTGTGTTTCTATTTCTATATAACTTGGCCAGCTGACGTAGGAAAAGGGCAAGCACATTCTTAGTTACAAAATATTTCTTTCAGGGTATAATGACCTGATAGACATCTGAAGATCAAGGCGGGAATAAGATTTATTAGCCCAGACCACACAGGATTCATATATCATGGCCTGCAGGCCAGAGCTATTAAATGATTTCATAAGTTGAATGTAAAAGGGGAAACATTTCACCAACTGCGGTCAAATGTAATTGTCACTGCCATAGATTAAAGGCCCCAGAAGTATCCTTACTTATGTCAGTGACCAAAATGTCACTCTGGATGATTTTGTTCTTCATGGGCAATATCTCCAAAGTGTTAGATACATGAAAATGTAGCCAGAACCAAGATAGGAAGTTTAGTCTGCTGTCACCTTTGGGATGGATAAGCACTTCTGACATGAACAAAGCATTGGCAGAATTCATATTTACAGATCAGACAAGGAAACAGAAGAACCTATTCCCATATGTTCTCTATGTTTAATCAAATATGAACTTATCTAAGAAATTGATACTGAGTTTATGAGTCATCTAACTCTTCGCTCCCCTCCTGACACCTCTTAGTGTCAGAAGAAAAAGAAAGAAATGAAAGTTAAGCTCAAATTAGTCATGTGGTACTTGTAAGTATATATGCTGCCATCTTATCAAGAGAATGACTGGAATAAATAGGAAATCATTTGTGATTTTTTTATGTCATGTCTGCTTCTGTAGTTCCATGCCCTAAGTTTTATTTTACTTGCCAAATAGCGTCTTCCTAATATCAGAAAAATCACCTAGAAAGAAAGAATTCTTACATAAATAAAAGTGTATGTTGATCTTTCCTTTTAAATGTGTTACTTACATTTTATGTGTTATATAAAAACTTTCTTGGTACATGCCTCAATTCTTAAAATTTTGATCATTCCTGAGTAATAGGATAAATGGTCATTGCGTTTCTCCTTCCATTTCTCTTTTGTTCATTCCTTTTTTGTCTTCTTGTTTTAGGGCTGGGAATCAACCTAGACAAGTACTCTACTACTGAACTACAACCATTTTCATTTTTACTTCATCCGTTTTCTCTTGCCCTGCATGGAGTGATTTTCTACTGAGAAAGAAAGGAATATTGTACCATCACATTTGCAGAAAGAATAATGAGGAAGAAAAGATAAATATGATATAAAAAAGAGCCTGCTGTGTCTTCTGGTTGTTACTGTTCCTCTCTCTCCTAGCATTCCTAAGAGCCAAGCCATGAGTTAGTGCATTCCAAGGTCACAGAGCCTTAGCTTCTCCTTCTATCCTGTTAGGTTAATAGCAGTAAGCTCAAAAACAAGTCACAATGAGGCAGAATAGAGCATCAAAAGCCCTCAGCATGTGTTATCAAATAGAGAACCCAGACCTGGAAATGTGGCCTAGTCATAGAGTGATTTCCTAGCATATACGAAACCCTGGATTCAATGCTTTGGTACTATATACATAGAAAAAGCCAGAAGTGGTGCTGTAGCTCAAATGGTACAGCACTAGCCTTGAAAAAGCTCAAGCTCCAGGACTGGCAAAAAACAAAACAAAACAAAAAAACAATGCGGGGGGGAGAGAAAGAAAGAGAGACAGAGAGAGACAGAGACAGAGAGAGAGAGAGAGACGGAGAGAGATAGAATCCATCGAACTCAGTTGCCTTTTGTCACCAGTCTCAAATAACCTTGGAAATCTTCCAAATGATGAAATACCTTACATTTTACACTAAGCTTAAAAAAAGAGTAAATAATTTAACTTATAAACTGAAAGCAAAAGGCAAATACCAAAAATGAGAATCAAACACCACTTTTGAAGTCACTGAGGGCAGAAATTCCACTGGTGAGACTCTGACTCTCAATTAATGAGTCAAAAACCAGAAGTGGCATGGTGGCTCAAGTGATAAAGAGTGCTAGTCTTGAGTGCAAAGAAGCTCAAGGACAGCGCCCAGGCTCTGAGTTCAAGCCCCATGACTGACTAAAATAAAGTACAATCATATACAATACTATTATCAAGTATACAAAACATTAAATTTACTATATAAATGTACAAATTTGGAAAAGTCACAATAGCTTTCTATCACTCAGAATATCCCTGAGGATATACATAAAAGAAAGATACGTCTCATAAAAGATAGCTGAGAAATACATAAATCAGTAATATAAACAAACTTCCTAGTAAGTACAAAGTCTATGGAATAACTAGAGAGACTGAACTTAGACCCTAGATTTTGGCTAATGGTACCAATATCATTTCTCCCTAAGTAAACAAGAGAAAAGAAATGTGTGAGAGAGAAAGGATAATCTGAGAAGTACAACAGACAAGGAAAGAGATTCTACAATCAGATATACTCAAACCCAGTCTCCTCCAAATTTCTAATTGTATGAATTTGGGCAAGTTATTGGGTTTTCCCATGTGCCACTGTTTTCTTATCTGCAAAAACATTTTTTTTTTCAAATGGAAAGAGTACATCTTCGCTCAGAGCTTTCATTGTAGTGAGGATCAAATGAGAGAACATATGTAAAACTTTTATTTAGCACAATGTTTGATACATCAAAACTCCTCTACAAATGTTACCTACTGCTGTGATTGTTGTTGCTGTTCCTCTGGAGTACTGAAAAGCCAATCTCTGAGGGGCTGAGGTGAGTGCAGGAATTGGGTCCAGAGTATACAAGAAGCAGGAAAGAGAATAAACAACAAACAGAAAGAACATGCTGGGAATAATTAGTAGTACAGAGGAACTAGAACATGTCTGGAGGCTCAGTTCAGGCAGGACTATACCAGATAGAATAGGCAGATTAGAAGCCTGTGACAAATGGGTTCAAATACACACCCATTTCTGGATCTATTCTGAGATTAAATAAAATCAAAGCTTTGTCCTTTTTCTCTTGACAGACACTGTAAATTTTGCCTCTAATATATTTGTGAAAAGCCAATAAGAGAATGATAAATCAAGTGATATTACACTTATTCATCAGTACCTTAATTGTTGTTAAACACTAACAACACCTAAAATTGATCTGAACCAAGATTTACTGCTCTGAAAAAAAAAGTCTACCTAGAAAAAAAAATCGTATGATAATTAAGAAGAACAACCATGCATTTGAAGCAATGTAAGGCTTATGAACAAGATTTAAACTCTTCCCTGAGGGAATAACTGGGTGATGTTTATTCTGTAGATGAACAATGTGATTATAACAATGGGAAAGACTGATGAGATTTTTTTTTTTTACTGTGGGACTTTGATTTAGCTTAGCTACACCAGGTAACAGAAGGATGCAGACCTGAATAGTGCAGCACTACTTGATGTACTGACGTACATCTTCAGTGACCTGGAAAATGGATTGCAAATCAAATAGGTACATTAGGAAGCTACAAATCAGAATTTAACAACAACAATATCAAGTTAGATACAACTACATTCAGCCAAATTAGAAAGAAAAAGGTACAAAGACAAACATGTTTACATCATGCACAATGGAATAACTTTTTTGGGGGGCTTACAGGCTATTATTTGCATCTAGAAGGTGATTTTTAATAATGTCTCTTGTCTAGGAAATGAAGAATCACCTAGTCTGTCTCAGTAAACACACAAACAAAAAACAAGGCAGGCTGGGTGCAGTTAGCTCATGCCTGTAATCCTGGCTACTTAGGAGGCTGCCATGTGAGGGTCAAGGCTCAAAGCCAGCTCAGGCATGAAAGTCTGTGATATTCTTATCTCTAATTAACCACCAGAAAACGGAAATGATGCTGTGACTCAAGTGGTTCCTTGAGCTGAAGAGCTCAGGAACAATGTCCAGGCCCAGAGTTCAAGCCCCAAGACTGATAAAAAACAAACAAACAAACAAAAAGGCAGAATTAATCATATAGAACCTTGCTATTAAAATAAAGAGGCTTCAGAGCTTGTTAGAAATAAACCTTAGACATATTTTAAACTTCCTAAATAACTGTCTCATATTGTTACAGTATTTTACCTTATTATCTAATATATTGTATATATGTTTATTTGGTTATTTGAAATCGGATAGGGAAGGGGGAAATAGAATGAGGGGAAGGGGTAGGAGGAGGGAAATGAGAACCAAGACATGAGAAAGGGTATCAATGTTTGTGAAGTGATGCACCTTCTATCTGATGAATATAATGAAACCCTTCTATTAATTACAATAAAAATATATGAAAAAAATTTTTAAAAGATTGCATTATTATTTTTTTAATTTTTAACAATCATATGTTAACAATACAGGGGTGTTTCACTGTGAATTCCCTAGAATATACAGTACCTAGAACTAATAGAATCTACATTTTTAACAGTATTCCTTTAAAGTGTAAGAAGCATTGTATTAAAGGTTCATTCATTAACTCAAAATTAAAGGCACTTAAAATCTGCAGGGTCCAATATGTTAGGTGAAGACTATTAATATTTAAATTAAATTAAAATTAAAAGGCTTGCTCACATTACACACATTGTAAGTCCTCATTTAGCACATGTGGCTAGTATCCACCATATGCATTTCCATCATCCCAGACTGTTCCTTATATAACAAACAGGTACTTCCCCTGGTAGGGCAGAGAAAGGAGGTACATAATAGACCATAGAATTGTTTAGGGAAAAGGCAAAGTAAGCCTGTAAGCCCATCTTTGGAGGCATGAGTCCTTGATTTAAATAGAAAAAGAATTTTGCCTAAACAGTCCTAGTTACAGATATGGCCCCATTGATCATTAACTTAGTCGTGGTTTTTGGAGTGGTTCTGCAGAAGTTATTGTCATTGCCCTTACTTAAGAAGAACAATCTGGGTAGGTTAAACAAGTTGCCTGCTGTGTGTTCTGTCCAAGAAGGGGGGGGGAGCAGAGAGGAGGGGAAAAAGGGAAGGGAAGGGAAGGGGAGTTACAATAAAGAAAAGGAAGTTATGAGCCAGAGGGAAAGGCTTACAAAGAGGAAGTTCCACGCAAGGGACTGAGGGTAGGTATGTTTGAGGAACAGCAAGGAGACATATTATGGGTGAAGAGTAAGAGATTAGACTGAATAACAGGGTAAGACAATGGTGAGGTAAGAACTCTAGTTAGGGAAAAGGGTCTCCTTATTTATGTATTATGAATAACTGAAGTGGGGTTTTGTCAATATATGTATACATTATATATTTTATTAAGTAATTATCTGACATAGTCTCAATTCCAGAAGTCATTACGATTCTGCTGCATCTTGATCAATGTTACCCCTTACATCATTCTCCCCCATTTTTCCACGTCCCATCCCCACAGTTCCTGAAGTGTTTCCCGAAGTGTTTTAAGCAGAGAAGTAATATGCTTCAACATGATCTCAAAAGTTACTCTAATTCAACGAAAACCAACTGTATTGCATGTTTGTTTTAACTTGTGGGCATATATCAGTGTGGTAAGATGATACAGAACTACATTGGCAAAACAGGTTTGTTTTCAAGCTTTGGGAACTGCCAGACTTGGTTAATGATATACAAACCAAATTCATTAAAATTTATCACTGTAAAATTCAGACATCTTTTCAGAGGCTCCATTAATATGCAGAGTCACAGGTCTTACAGGTTTCTACCTAGTATCTGGCAGATCCTAGAAATCTGTTACAAACACTTTTTTGGAAATCTTGAATAATGCAAATTAGAATTGCTCGATTGCTTACAAAGTGGAATTGAGTCAGTGTCTCAATCTCAGTGTTTGTGAACTACTTTATTACTAATTTTCATATATTTCTTGAAGATCAGAAGTCTGTTAGTTCCAAGTTTTTTTCTAACCCACCCCTATGAAAATTGGTTTTATCTACTCTGTTCTTGCAATTAAATGCCAAAGGTTTAGAAATCAGAGTACAAGTGTATGGGTTTCAAGTTTTTCAGAGTTCCCAGAAATAATGACACATTTTACCCACAAGTAAGAATGTTCTTATCTTATAGGTAATTCAACAACAGTTCCATGAACTACAGGTCAATACAACCTGTCAACAAAAATGCCATCAACAGCCTCAAGGCCGGTGTGCAGTTAGATGGCCACATGAAAGTTATATCAAACAAGTATTCCTGAAATGACTGAGAACCACTGCCTGCAATTTATTCCCTCGGGACTGCCACCAACTGTGATCCTGTGAAGAGTTCTGGCAGAAAAATGCAGTCAGGTCACCTTCAGTAAGTTAAATCAAATGAGCAATAAATCAAGGCATGGTGGGTCATTTGAAAAGAATGGCTCAGATGTTCCTGGCAAGTTAGTGAGTAAAGGAGCATCATTTTTATGATTTTGGGCAAAACATTTATGAACTACTGATTGTATAAGATTTTAGCAACTAAATTATTACTAATCCAAATGATGGGGGTCCAAACCTAGGGTTGCTGTGATATTACTTCATTCATTCATTCATTCATTCATTCCCTTATTTACTCATTCATTCCACAAATGCATACTGAAGACCTACAATAGGATATAACAAAACAGACAAGTTTACATGACACAAATACACTATCCACATGAATATTAGAGATTACATTTTAACCAACTAATTGGCTTCCTCTTAGAACAGTTTTCTAGAACTAGCAAAACTCATAAGGTCTTTAGGGGATACAAAAAGACTCAAAAGACTGATTTAAAGAATAAAGAACAGAATACATAAGATGAGGGATGGATCTTTAGGGGAAAAAAACAGATCAATCAATGTATGTATATAGTCAATTTTGTATTATTCTCCTTGAAGTCAGAGCATGTGACATCGTCTTCTACTTTTTCTCACTTACCGTTGGGAGTTATCCCCATGAGGTAAAGCTTTTCTTCTAATCCTAACTCCTTGCTATTCCAACAAAATGAAGGAACAGAGAAAATCCATTCCTAAAGGCTGGACAGATTAAAAATGTGAAGAGAGCAAAGGGACTACTGGGCCTAATAATCAAATAAAAAAGACAGTCTCTGTTTCAGTCAGGGCTCAAAAAAGACTGCCTAGAAGAGGGACCAAGAAACTACCATATGCATGTTAAATATGGCATTTCAGTTAGAGAAACAACAGAACCACCAGGATAAATAGAGATATATTAAAAAAGACTTCTTAAGAAGGATTAATCCACACATTTTGATAGTCTGAGAAATCCTACAATGTATCATCTACCTGATGGAGGCCCCGGAATGGCTGCAATGAACATTCAATCCATGCCCAAAGACCTGTGAACCCAAGGAGCCACCGATAGGGTGGTCCTTTACACAGCCCACAGATGCAAATTGTAACCAGTTCCACAAATGTACTTAATGACACACTTAAAAAATAATAGGCATCCTCCCACTCTCTCCATTACTCTTTAACATAGTACTAGAATTCCTAGCCAGTGCAATAAGGCAAGAAGCAAGCATAAAGGGGATCCAAGTAGGGAAAGAGGAAATAAAACTATCCCACTTTGCAGATGACATGATTCTGTATTTAAAGAATCCTATAGACTCTACTCCCAAGCTCCTTGAGCTGATTCAAAACTTTGGAAGAGTAGCAGGCTATAAAATTAACCCTCAAAAATCAACTGCCTTCCTTTACGCCAACAGTGAGAGGAACGAGGCAATAATCAGGAAAGAAACTCCTTTCACAATAGCCTCAAAGAAAATAAAGTACCTAGGAATTAGTTAACTAAGAATGTAAAGGACCTTTTTGATGAAAACTTTAAAACCCTAAAAAAGGAAATTAAAGCAGAACTAAGGAAATGGAAAAACCTCCCATGCTCCTGGATTGGAAGAATCAACATTGTGAAAATGACAATCTTGCCAAGAGCTATCTACAAATTCAATGCAATACCCATCAACATCCCAATGTCATTCTTTAAAGAAATAGAAGAGGCAATCCAAAATTTCATATGGAATAATAAAAGACCCCGTATAGCAAAAACACTTCTTAGCAGAAAGAACAGCGCTGGAGGAATTTCAATTCCAAACTTTAGACTCTATTACAGAGCTATAATTCTCAAAACAGCTTGGTACTGGCACAGGAACAGGCCTGAAGACCAATGGAATAGAACTGAGGACCCAGATATTAATCCACAGACCTACGGCCACCTAATCTTTGACAAGGGAGCGAAAAAATAGAATGGAAGAAGGACAGTCTCTTCAACAAGTTGTGCTGGCAGAACTGGTTAAGCACCTGCAGAAAACTAAAGCTGGATCCTTCTTTGTCATCTTGCACTAGAATTAACTCCAAATGGATCAAAGACCTGGAGGTAAAAGCTGACACACTGAAAACTCTACAGGAAGGAATAGGAGATACACTAGGCCTCCTTGGCACAGGTTGAAACTTTCTTAATAAGGACCAAGAATCACAACAAATCAGAGAAAGGCTGGATAAGTGGGACTGCATTAAACTATAGAGCTTTTGTATGGCAAAGGACATAGCTTGTAAACTAATCAGGAAGCCTACAGAGTGGGAGAAGATCTTCACCAACCAAACAACGGACAAAGGCCTCATATCTAAAATATATCAACAACTCAAAAAATTGAATCACTCCAAAACTAACCTCCAAAGTAACAACCATCCCATTAAAAAATGGACCAAAGACTTAAAGAGAGTCTTCTCTGAAGAAGAAACAAAAATGGCCTATAGACACATGAAGAAATGCTCAACATCTCTGGTCATAAAAGAAATGCAAATCAAAACAACTCTAAGATTCCACCTCACTCCAGCTAGAATGGCCAGGATCAGGAAAACGAATGACAACAGATGCTGTAGGGGATGTGGCCAGGAGGGATCACTACTACACTGTTGGTGGGAGTGCAAACTCATTCAACCACTATGGAAAGCAGTGTGGCAGTGCCTCAAAAGGCTAAACATAGAACTCCCCTATGACCCAGCAATTCCACTACTTGGCATTTACCCAACCATCCAGAAACAAGGACATATTAAATCCACTAGCACAACAATGTTCATTGCAGCACTATTCATCATAGCAAAGATATGGAACCAACCTAGATGTCCCTCAGTTGATGAGTGGATCAACAAGTTGTGGTATTTGTACACAATGGAATTCTATGCTGCTGTCAGAAAGAATGAAATCGCCCCATTTGTTAGGAAATGGAAAGACTTAGAAAAAATCATATTAAGTGAAGTAAGCCAGACTCAAAGGAACTTAGGCTCAATGGTTTCCCTCATTTGTCATAATCAGTAGAAACCTTGGGCTCTACTAGCAGAGATTTGCAATAGAGCAAAATCTTGATACATAAGGACATATAATGTGAAGCTAATTGAAAGGACCTCCAGGATACTGAAACAAAAGCCATATAATGAATGATTGTTGTCGTTAATGTACTATGTTGTCTCTCATCTCCTTTGCTGTCCCTTGGTTATCTCATATTGGTATAGTATCTCACTTTGTTATCTGATATATTGAATTTATTTGTATTTGGATATTTGAAATTTGATAGGGAAGGGGGGAAAACCAAGACGGGTGGGGGGTGTGAGGGGGAGGGAAACGGGTACCAAGACATGTGAAAGGGTATCAAAGTATGTGAATTAATGCACCTTCTATCTGGCAAATATCATGTAACCCTTTTACTAATTACAAGAAAAAAAATTAAAAAAAATTAAAAAAAAGTAATAATAGGCATCCTTTAAACCTATTCAAGGTGACACATAAAAAGTTGACTATCCTGGCAGGGAGTTTGGCCTAGTGGTTAAAGTGCTTGCCTAGCATGCATGAAGACCCGGGTTCGATTCCTTAGTACCACATATAAAAAAAAAAAAGCCAGAAGTGGTGCTGAGGCTCAAGTGGTAGAGCTATAACCTTGAGAAAGTCCAAGGACAGTGCTCAGGCCCTGAGCTCAAGCCCAAGACTGGCAAAAAAAAAAAAGTTGACTATCCTATATTCTCTGTTACTTATTTTTGTCAATAAAATTTTCTCAAAACACAGCCATCATTATTTGTGTATATTTTGACTCTGGTATCTTTTGAAACAAAAATAGAATAGTTTCTGCAGACTTCATGGCCCATACAAATGAAAATATTCATTTACTATTTTATTGTATCTTTAAAAAAGGAGAAAAACATAAGAAGGGTATCAATGTTTAAGAAGTAATGTATTCACTACCTGATGAATATAACTGTAACTCCTCTATGCATTACCCTCACAATAAAATACAATAAAAAAGAAAGAAAAAAT
This sequence comes from Megascapheus bottae, assembly GCF_031878675.1. NCBI lineage: Eukaryota > Metazoa > Chordata > Mammalia > Rodentia > Geomyidae > Megascapheus > Megascapheus bottae. The sequence goes on from NC_143510.1 coordinate 29,484,096, forward strand.
AATAAAATAAAAAGGTGTTCATCTCTATTATATGGTTTATTAAATGAGGTTAGTCAAATTGAGATATGCTGTTGATATAAAATGCCCATTAGAATTCAAAGACTTAGTATGAAAAAAATATATAAAATGTCTCCTCGATGACGTTTTACATTTAATATTATAGTATGAAAAATAGTTTTGTATTTAAATAAGAATATATTATTAAAATTAAACTTAACATTATTGTTCCTTTAATATTATTTGTTCCTATTTTAATATGGATATGAAAAAATGTATAACAGAACTAGCATGTTTTTATATTCCATATGTTAATTTGTTGGCCTGATATATAAAGAAGCTCCTGGCTCACATAAATTGCTCAGAGAGACACTGTACAAAAGTTCTCCTCTCATTTAACCTTATAGTTTGTTTTTTATATACCATACTCACAGATCAATACTCAGTAGTTTCTCCAAACTCATAAAACTCACCTGAAATTTCTATAGATAACTATTACTGAAAAATCAGCAAAAGAAAATTTGTATACATGAGAACTTCACACAAAAAAGGTATAGGCTTTAATACTGATGGACATTTGTGTTTGCTACTTGGTATTGTTGCACTAAGAAAATTCCACGAGGTAAACAACGATTGAAGTTTCATGTTTAATATAAAAACTCATAAATAACACTGATTTTCAATGAGGGAACCAAGTTCATTTAATGGAAAGAGAATAGTTCCAATAACAAATAGAACATAGATAAGTGAATAACCACACATAAAAAAATGAAGTTAGATCCATACCTAAAAGCATGCAACAAAAAAATCACTCAAAATTGGACCAGCTAAGAAATAAAACTCTTAAAAAAGCACAAGAGTAGAAGCCGGGAGTTTGGCCTAGTGGTAGAGTACTTGTCTAGCATGCACAAAGATCCGGGTTCAATTCCTCGGTACCACATATGTAGCAAAAAGCCAGAAGTGGTGTTGTGGCTCAAGTGGTAGAGCCCTAACCTTGAGAAAATCCAGGGAGAGTGCTCAGGCCCAGATCCCAAGCTCAGGACTGGCAAAAAAAAAAAAGCACCAGAGTAAAATGATGATTCTTGTATTTAACTGTTGATTCTTATATAAGACACTGAAATTTTGAGCAACAAAAGAAAACTGTACCCCATAAGAATAAAAAAAATTGTATGTCAAAGGGAATTTTCAAAAAGTGAAGACAATCTAGAGAATGGGAGAACACATCTGCAAATCATAGTTCTAGTAAGGGTCTAGTACACAGAATATAAAATGTTTACTTAGAAATCAACAGGAATTAATTTACTAGCTATGTCCTTTGCCATACAAAAGCTCTGCAGCTTAATGCAGTCCCACTTATCCAGCCTTTCTCTGATTTGTTGTGATTCTTGGTCCTTATTAAGAAAGTTTTGACCTGTGCCAAGGAGGCCTAGTGTATCTCCTATTCCTTCTTGTAAAGTTTTCAGTGTGTCACCTTTTACCTCCAGATCTATCTGGAGTTAATTCTAGTGCAGGGTGACAAAGAAGGATCCAACTTTAGTTTTCTGCAGGTGCTTAACCAGTTCTGCCAGCACAACTTGTTGAAGAGGCTGTCTTTCTTCCATTCTATATTTTTTGGCTCCCTTGTCAAATATTAGGAGGCCATAGGTCTGTGGATTAATATCTGGGTCTTCAGTTCTATTCCATTGGTCATCAGGCCTGTTCTTATGCCAGTACAAAGCTGTTTTGATAATTATAGCTCTGTAATAGAGTTTAAAGTTTGGAATTGAAATTCCTCCTGTGCTGTTCTTTCTGCTAAGAAGTGTATTTGCTGTACGGGGTCTTTTACTATTCCATATGAAATTTTGGATTGCCTGTTCTATTTCTTTAAAGAATGACATTGGGATGTTGATGGGTATTGCGTTGAATTTGTAGATAGCCCTTGGCAAGATTGTCATTTTCACGATGTTGTTTCTTCCAATCCAGGAGCATGGGAGGTTTTTCCATTTCCTCAGTTCTGCTTTAATGTCCTTTTTCAGGGTTTTAAAGTTTTCGTCAAAAAGGTCCTTTACATTCTTAGCTAAGCTAATTCCTAGGTACTTTATTTTCTTTGAGGCTATTGCAAAAGGAGTTGCTTTCCTGATTGTTGCCTCACTCATCTCACTGTTGGCATAGAGGAAGGCAGTTCATTTTTGAGGGTTAAATTAATTAGGAAGCCTACAGAGTGGGAGAAGATCTTCACCAACCATACAACAGACAAAGGCCTCATATCTAAAATATATCAACAACTCAAAAAATTGAATCAATCCAAAATAATCTCCAAAGTAACAACCATCCCATCAAAAGATGGGCCAATGACTTAAAGAGAGTCTTCTCTGAAGAAGAAACAAAAATGGCCTATAGACACATGAAGAAATGCTCAACATTTGTGATCATAAAAGAAATGTAAATCAAAACGACTCTAAGATTCCACCTCACTCCAGCTAGAATGGCCAAGATCAAGAAAACTAATAACAACAGATGCTGGAGGGGATGTGGCCAGGAGGGATCACTGTTGGTGGGAGTGCAAACTCGTTCAACCACTATAGAAAGCAGTATGGCAGTTCCTAAAAAGACTAAACACAGAGCTCCCCTATGACTCAGCAATTCTACTACTAGGCATTTACCCAATTGTCCAGAAACAAGGACATATTAAATCCACTAGCACAATGATGTTCATTGCAGCACTATTTACCATAGCAAAGATATGGAACTAACCCAGACGTCTCTCAGTTGATTAGTGGATCAACAAGTTGTGGTATTTGTACAGAATGGAATTCTATGCTGCTGTCAGAAAGAATGACATTGCCCCATTTGTTAGGAAATGGAAAGACTTAGAAAAAAATCATATTAAGTGAAGTAAGCCAGACTCAAACGAAGATAGGCTCCATGGTTTCCCTCATTTGTCATAATCAGTAGAAACCTTGGGCTCTCATAGCAGAGATTTGCAATAGAGCAAAACCTAGATACATAAGGCCATACAGTATGATGCTAAATGAAAGAACCTCTAGGATATAGAAACAAAAGTCATATAATGAGTGATTGTTGTCCTTAATGGGCTATGTTATATCTCATGTCTTTTGCTTTCCCTTGTTCATCTTATATTGTTACAGTATCTCACTTTGTTATCTGATATATTGGATATATTTGTATTTGGATATTTGAAATTTGATAGGGAATGGGGGAAAACAAGAATAGTAGTGGGCATGGTGGGAGGGAAATGGGGACCAAGACATGAGAAAGGGTATCAATCTATGTGATTAATGCACCTTCTATCTGGTGAATATAATGTATCCCTTCTATTAATTACAATAAAAATATATGAAAAAAAGAAATCAGCAGGAATAGTCAACAAAGGATGTCAAGAGTTCAGATATCTTACTCCAGATAAGATAAATGAATAGCTAATAAGTACATGAAAAGATGGTAACCATTATTACACAATAGGGATATTGATAAATTCTTTCCTAACTATTAAGATGGCTATGATTTACTTAATGGCAAGAACAGGTATTGCAAAGAAAATAGACAAAAATGAAAATCACCATCATTGCTCATAGAAATATGAAATTGTGCAGCTATTAAAGAAACAGATTTGTTGGTTCACAAAATTTATACATTAAATGGAGAAATACAGCAAATGAAATGGTCAGAGACATTACATAAAATTTAAAGTTGCAAAACAAATATTTGAATCGTGGTTCAGAGACTCCTCATGAGTACTTCAGAAATTCTTTGTATGATCCAGAGGCAATAATTTATTCTCAAATATATGACTTCTGTCTGGACTAAGATGTTATGTAATGACTTTTCCTTTCTAAAAGTAACACCACTGGTTCCTATTATCTTTTAAAGATGAATTTTAAGTGATGAAGAATAATAAAGACAAGAGAAACCTTTAAGTTCCTTCATCGGGAAGCTCTTTTGGGGTGGTTTGAGAAGTTTATTAGGTCAACCTAGGTTCTAATACACTCTGATTATTGATTTAAACCTGTAAGCACAATAAATCACAGTGGACACAGAAGTAGCACTAGCTAAAAGACAAAACACAAATCACTGGATAGTTCTGTACTTCTTCACTAGTTTGCAATTATAAAAATCACTTTTGTGGTTCCAGCTCAAAGATCAATCTGCATTTTTACAGAAAATTTGGCAGACTAGACAAATGCCATGCATTTGAAATGACTAAGCTCAACTTTGCTGTCAGATTACTAGGAGAATGTGTGTGGCCTCACTATGTCTCAGATTCTATATCTGTAAAACAGAAAAGAAATTACATCTACTACTCAGGCAATACTAGATGATATGAGATAATGCATGAGTGTTTAATAATTACATATTTATTACAAGTATATTAAATATATTCAACTTGCATGCTAAGCTTTTAGTTAAGATAAATATAAAGGAAGAAAAAATGAATTTTAACTAGCATTATTTAGATGAAAACATTCTTTAGAGAAAATAAATCTAAGTAATAAATAGAAAAGAAATAACTGTTGGGAATCATAATTTTGGTGAATACTTTATCAATTTGCAGTAGCAATCATCAGTAAAAGAACCCATTTCATGAGCAATGAATACTGAACTTGAGAATGGAAGTCAAGTTGTAATCTGTCACACCTACTAATCAATCTTCACATCACCAATGAGAATATTCCAAACAGAGGTGCCCCCTGAGGAAAGCAATACAAAGAACATTTCACTGAATCACTCAAACCTACAGAAAATTCCTATTGTATGAAATAAGATGAATGGAAAAGAAATAACACAACCAGAAAGTAGACAACATAAACTCCTATATAAGATAACGGTCCTTGTTTCTGTAACAAGTTTACATCTGGAATGAAGCAGTATATTTCTAGATTAGGAGATGTCAAGGATATATGTACAGACCTTGTCTGAATGTATTGGGAGATACACCTAAGTAGTAAGATCTTAAACTTTTACGAAAACCTGGGCTACTACATCCTTAGAGAATTACAACAGACTTGAAAGATTCTTTTGGAAGCTCATGTTCTTCAGCTAGGGTCAAGCAACATCATTTTGTAGCAAAGGAAATAAATTCCTGAGGATAGTAAATATTGGTAAACAATTCACTGGGTGTTTTTTATTAGAAAAAAAATTTGTAAATTGTGAAGAAGTATCTCTAAGTGTCTAAGCCCTTTTCAATGACACTACTTTGGAATCAGCACCAGAAGGAGTAATAATGTTAAAGGAAAGGCAGCTTTCTTCTTTGGAATAAAATCTTCTCAGAAGAATCAAATGAAAATGTCAGATTATTATGTGTAATTGAAAGCACTTGTTGAATTATAAGGAAACACACAACACTTTGCCAAGATCAGAGATATAATGATTTTACCAGCATCAAACCTAACTATAGCACATAATCTAAGTAAGTCACTCCTCAAAAAGACAGATAAACAATTGCCTTTCTGGATTTTTGAAATGTGGAACTAGACGTATTCACTAAGACCAGGAAAGTCAGTGCAAGCCCTAGTTTTCACAAAGAGCAATTTAAGGAAAAGAGCTAAGTTAACAGGCATCCAATTTTTACCCATTCAAAATTATTAAGTTTTATTAAGCCTTATAGTCAAAAACACCTTCTTTTTATAAACTAGACTATACTATATCCTTTGTTAAACAGCATATCAATAAAGAAACTGCCACTGCTTTTTTAAAAAGTTTTCTAAACGTAATATCTTCATCTGTTTGAGTTGAGGCAAAATAGTTTTCTAATTATTTGCCTTTAACTAGATTAGACAGTTTACAAAAAATTAAGGAGCTTTCATATGGTCCACGTGCCAGAGATAATAGAGGTGTATGTAGTATCCCTTGCTTCTGTCTGCTATTTATTTATGCATGAATTTTATTTTATACTGCCAGAACGATTGTCCCATGGTTAACCTATTCCCATTCAATCGTCATCCCTAAAATCCAATGGTAAAATAGCAAGAGCTGCTTATGATTTATCCTTGCAAACTTTTTCATCTATGTAAGCCATCATTCCTCTTGGTCCCTCTTTTGTATTGTTAGTCGTGGGGCTTACACTCAAGGCTGGATGCTATTCCTGCAACTTTGTGTCTTTTTGCACTTCAGGACTTTGAGACACAGCATCAGTTCTGATTTTCTGGTGGTTAGTTTCAGATAAGAATCTTACTCACTTTGCTGCCAAGGCTAGCTTTGAGCCACAATCTTCCGATCTTAGCCTCCTAAGTAGCTATCATTATAGGCATGAGCCACCTGTGTCTCATTCCTCTTGGTCTCTTGATTTTCAGACATGGGTGAACACTGTGCTATTAGTTATATTACTTTTGAGTATTTCTGAAACTTTTCAAAAATAAATTTTTGTAGGCACCAGCTTAGAATCAGACATTGAGTGACTTGATTTATCTACTCCACTGGTAAGAAACTGGGCTTATCACTGAAGCCTATTCATGGGCATTCTCTGAGTCATCAAGAACATGGCTATTGGGACACTGAAATTCCAAGGCTTATGTATAAGCAGGTCTCAACAGTTTCTTATGAGTGCTACTTAACTGTTTCCTAACTAGGGAAGTAATATGTGGTCATCAGTTTCACTATATTCCAAATTCAGAGATTAACATGTGAAAAAGCACTATAAAAGCATCTATGAGAAAATAATCCGGAGGGGAAATTATGATGGTAACAGAAATGTTGCTGAAAATGCTGATGAAAGGCCATGTGATACCCTCTTGTTTTGGTTCCACAGGAACTGGATTCTCATTTACTTGGGTTACTTTTAGAGCTTTAGTGTTTCCCATTTTTCTAGAAGCTCCATTTTTGGCAAATGATAGGACCTCAAATATTTTTGATGGATGTTTGTTCATGCATAATAAATATGCAAATTTTAAGTAAAAAAGAAATATAACACATGCAAAGGGGTGGGTGAAGTTTAAAGCCCTTCTGTACAAAGTTCTGGAAGCTAATCTGAGAAAATTTATCAAGAGTTATGTGTGATCCTTTTTCCAAAGTAAAGTCAAAATTCATGAGGCAGGGCAAAAGTTACACTGCATCTAATGATAAGTGAGAAAGCCCATCTGCTCTATGAAGATGCTCTCTATAAACATGGTCTAGTAATTTCCATACACCATCAGAAGACACAAGCTTGGGAAAACTGCTAAGGTTGCAACCTTCAAAGAAAAAACTTCTGTTGGAGCCTAATATGTAGTTTTTCTTCAAATCCTATCATGCTGTATAAATAATGCCTAAATGAAGATATCATTGTGTTTATTTCTGAGTACCCATAAGAAGGTAAAGCATATAAAAACTACTAATAATTAATCATGGTAAACATCAGTTATAAGATTTAGTTACCTACCAAGGACTACACTTAAAGTCTTCCTAGTGTTGCCTAAGGTGGCTGAATTCTGACAAAGTAGTCCTTCTGCAAGCTAAATCTATTTAATATCTCAGTAAGTCCTAGCAGGAATCCTGTAAGTATATACCACCTCCTCTCACATTTCCAGGAGAAAAAGGTTGAAGTTGGTAACTGACACCAGGACTCAGACTCACAGGCATGAAAGAACAATTTTGGGTTTATCTTTTCACCTTAAACATATCAGTGGTGAACAAATGATCTATAAGGAAGGATCAGGGCATCTCTTGCCCAGCAATCTGCCACAGATAGATATCTGTGAAATATGATGAACTGAGTCACTAAAATATTTGCTAAAAAATAAAAGCATTCAAATCCAAAATCCAAATTTGCTATTAGATTCAACAGACAAGATTACTCTGTAACATTATAAATAAATTCTTTATCTGTGCTTTGTTACACAATCGTGCTAGCACAAGCACAGCCCTTGGAATAGTGTTAACATTAAGCTGTTCCACATGTGCATAGAATGAACACTACTTATAATAATATTCTGAGGCTTCTCATCTATTGAGAAACTATTCTTTTAGAATCTGTTACATTATTTTTAATTAAGTGATTATTATCTTTTTATATTGTAGAGAACACCAATATGAAAATAGAGAACACTTTCAAAATTTTTCTGTTCCATAATACTACTGCTATGGTATTTTGATAAATGTTAAAAGAAAATGTAAAACTATGAAATCCATTCCATCACCAAAGAGGAACACTAAATAATGGTGAAGAAAAACAAGACGACCAAAGTACCAGGTGCTCATCTTCCCACACTCAGCTGGGAAAGAGTCTTTAAAACTCATCCTGAAAGGTAAGTAGCTCCTGAGAAACTGAAAAATAAGTATTTAAGAGATTTCCAATAGAAGGTGGCACATAGAATACTTCAAACTACTAAGCCTCTTGAGAAGTTATCAGTTAAATAACAAAAGTGACACCCACAGTAAAGTCAGACAGAAAAAAAAAATACACCCTGGAAAAGATGGGTGAAGAAGCTCATGCTTCTTGGAATTGTTCTCAATATGCTCCAAAGTTCCAAGTTCTAAAAGGGGATTTCATGTCAATACCTCAAGTGGTCTTAGTAGGAGTTTGATGAGTCAAACGTGTGGCTATTCTAGCTACTCAGGAAATTAATCAGGGAGAGCAAGGAAAGATATAATATAGAGGAGAGAAATTACTAGACAAGAGTCAGCAATCCAGAGCAAACTCAATTTGGAGGAAACAATTAGAAACTGGCACAGGTCCCAAATCAATAAGCAGAGGTGGTTGTGAGCACGAGGTATAATGGCTGGTAATGAAAACCAAACTGCAGGTAAGCAAGACCTGGGAAAGGAGCAGGCTCTTTGTGTCTCTCTGACTAAGGAGCATACATATTCTTTGAAAGGTTAGAAAAGCATATTTCAACAGACTTTCAGACCACCGTAGCCTATGAGAATAAACAATAGGGAAGCCTCCGCAAACCCTGTAAGCAATAAAGTCCTTGTGACTCGCCTTGTTAAGCCTTTAGTACAGTACCAACAGGAAAAATACTTCTTACAGATTTAAAGAGCTTTGGAACTGTATTTCACATTAGCCCTAATGGAGCCTGTGCTAATAAATTCCCCTAGCTCTGGGAGGAACAGGTGTAATTCAGTAATGTAGCTGTAATTGAGTGATGTCAACTCAATATAATTTGTTATGTTCTTCTAACAAATTATCTCATTTTTTTCCTGAAAAAAAGTTATCTGCGATTCCATGTGATAAGTTGTTTTAAAAGGCTGACATACATTGCTAATGATAAAGATCTTTAATTGATGGAAATGTTAATGGTAGCATCAGCTAAGAATTATCTTAGCTGATTCCTTATACACTATTAACCTTTTAACTACAACAAGCTTTCATTTTCAACCAGCTAATGTTTAGAATTTGTGACTTATGGCCCACAGATATCTCTGTATTTCATCACTATGATAACTTTACTGGAAAGGTTCTTGATAAACTCATCACTTCAGCAATTACTTTCCTGTTACATTCTCCAGCCCTATCAGCCAGCTCTATGTATACCAGAAGGCTGGTATACTTGGTGTGGACTGCCAATTATCTCGTCTATGTTCCCAACAGCAGTCTACCATCCCCCTAGTCCCAGTCAAAAACTCTTCTTAATCCTAGAGATCCTTTCATTTAGCGTCCTACTATATGGCCTTTTGTATCAAGGTTTTGCTCTATTGCAAATCTCTGCTAGGAGAGCCCAAGGTTTCTACTGATTATGACAAATGAGGGAAACCACTGAGCCTAAGTTCCTTTGAGTCTGGCTTAGTTAACTTAATATGATCTTTTCTAAGTCTTTCCATTTCCTAACAAATGGGGCGATGTCATTCTTTCTGACAGCAGCATAGAATTCCATTGTGTACAAATACCACATCTTGTTGATCCACTCATCCACTGAGGGACATCTAGGTTGGTTCCATATCTTTGCTATGGTGAATAATGCTGCAATGAACATTGTTGTGCTGATGGATTTAGTATGTCTTTGTTTCTGGATGATTGGGTAAATGCCAAGTAGTGGAATTGCTGGGTCATAGGGAAGCTCTATGTTTAGTCTTTTGAGAAACTGCCATACTACTTTCCATAGTGGTTGAACGAGTTTGCACTCCCACCAACAGTGTAGTAGTGATCCCTCCTGGCCACATTCCCTCCAGCATCTGTTGTTATTAGTTTTCTTGATCCTGGCCATTCTAACTGGAGTGAGGTGGAATCTTAGCATTGTTTTGATTTGCATTTCTTTTATGACCAGAGATGTTATCTGTCATCTCTTTTGCTGTCCCTTGGTTATCTCATATTGTTACATTATCTCACTTTGTTACCTGATATATTGGATATATTTGTATTTGGTTATTTGAAATTGGATAGGGAGGGGTGAGGGTGGGGGGGGAGGGAAATGGGGACCAAGACATGTGAAAGGGTATCAAAGTATGGGAATTAATGCACCATCTAGCTGGCAAATATCATGTAACCCTTCTATTAATTACAATAAAGAATATATGAAAAAAAACTCTTCTTGCTCTCTGGATCTAGACTTGAGTTTCAGCAATAGGGCCAAATGCCCCAAGAAGGTCAACATCATTGGTAAATACAGCATCTGATATGGTGCATCACTCTGGAAGATGGTGAAAAAAATTGAAATCTGCCAGCATGCCAAGTACATCTGCTCCTTCTGTGACAAGACCAACATAAGAGGTGAGCTATGGGCATCTGGCAGTGTGTTTCCTGCATGAAAACAGTGGTTAGTGGAGCCTGGACCTATTGACAACACCACTTCTGCTGTCACAGTCAAGTCTGATATTAGAAGACTGAAAAAATTAAAAGACCAGCTGCAGCTCTAACACTTGAGTTATCCCTAGACTACAGTAAATGGCTTAATTTATATAAAGAAAAACCTCTTCCTATCTACATATCTTTTCAGACAAATAGATAAAATAATTCTCTCAAGCCATACTCCTATGGAATTTCAGGGTTCCTTTTTATTACCATGTTATACTTCTTGTACAATGCTTTCTTCTTGTATGATGCAATTTGTCTGCTGCTACCCTCATTTCCTCATTTTGGAGGTTCAATGTCTTACCTCAAGGAGGACCTTCCCTGCCTCAGATGAGGACACAGTACATCTGCATTTTCATATGCCTGTATTATGTTCCTGGGTTGCACTAACCACAATTACCATTAGCATTATTTGTGTCTCACATCCCCTAAGATTAACAAGCACATATTACTCCATAGCTGAAGAACTAAGGGGTGAATGAACAAATACCATCTCTGTGTCTCTCTTCCTCTGTCCATTCTCTCTGCTGGACTGTGAACTCAACATGCTCTTCATTGATGCCACCATCTCTAACTAGGGTTCTGTACACAATGGCACAGCACATCTCAATTGAACTGAACTGAATTTCTTCTCCTATAGAATTAGTTAGCATCAGGTTGGTCATAGAAAAATCAATCCCCAAAGCTTAATATGTTTTATATCACCTAATAGGTATCCATTGACACTTCAAATTTGTAGTATGCTAGTCATGGGGCAAGATACTGTAGAACAAAAGCAAATGATATTTAAATCCAAGTACTCAGACATTTCACAATGATTCCCATCTATGACTACATTTCTGCATTGGTAATGAATACTGGGGGAATTCTGGGTGTTAATCAGATATAGGTGGTATGCTTAGGAATCATAGAGTCTATTTGTCTTTATACAAATGAGGAAAAGGTATTAGGAGCTACCCAGGAGAAACAGAAGAAGTGCCCTCCCCCCAAATACTCATAAGTGTTACAATGATGTAGATTAGGTAGGGTGAGTTTTAATGTGAGTCTCTCTCAACAATTCTCTGTCATATGGAGATTGGGACTGGGGATACAGAAAAAGGAAACTAAGTTGGAGTGAAGGACATTAATTCCTTAGTTCAACAGATCCTTATCAACTACTGTGTGAGACACTGGAGATTCTGTAGTAAGAAAATTTAAGTTTACTGTCAACAGAACTTACAATCTAATAGTATACAGAAATAAAGCAAAAAAGCAACTCAGGAGGAAACAAGACAGCATAGATAGGGTCCAAGCAGATTAGACTGTCATATAATCAAGATGCTCAGAGGAGGGCTTTTCATGAAAATGACGCAAAACAATGATCTCAATGAAGAAAGGAAGTGAGCCATGTAATACTCCATGAGAAAAACATAGGTACCTAAATTTTCTTTACTGGGCTTTAAGTTTGTTATTTAGATAATATTGGTTTAAATTATTTTTGTTGCATTCTGGAGTTGCTACACAGCACCTAAAATATGGGCAGCAGCACCTGTGCATGGATTTGGATTTGCATTGATAATCAGGATGGTACGTTAGTATTATTTCAGTTGTCACAAAGCAAAGGTGAAAGAAACAGATTTAGAATTAGAGTGTGATTTTTGTCCCCTAATCCTCAGCATAAGGGTGAGGTATAAATGGCCTACCCCTTTAATAGTGTCTGAATCATCACATAACCCAGGCTAATATAGAAAGTGATACATGTATGGAAACCTCTAACATAATAGATACTTCATATTGATAGTCCACAGATGATTTTGCTTAAACAAAACAACATAATCTATCATGTTAAATTAATTCTGCTCATTTGAATTTGGTTTTGTTGTTTTCATTATAGCTAATCTATGAATATGTATCATGTTTTTCTAAAAATTAAAAATCTCTATTTTACATGTTTTAGTAACCCAATAAGATTCCATCTCATCCCAGTCAGAATGTCATGCTGATGATAATATAGGTGAAAGGAAATCCTTGTCCACTATTGGGAATGTAAAGTAGTACAGTTACAATTGAAATAAGTATGGAGGTCTCTTCAACAACTAAAACAGAAATTCTAAATAATCTTGTTATAGCATACTACTGCATATATCTGAGGGAATATGTCACCATAAAATCAAGATATAAGCATGTTCATGTTCATAGTAGCACCAATGAATGAATGATTAACCTAGGATATATGCACAATAGAGTATTACTCAGTCAAAAAAGAGAATAAAATTATGCCATTTGCAGGAGATAAAGAAAACCATATATCATCATATTAAGCAAAATAAATGAAACTGAGAAATACAAATATCTACTATTTTCTCTCATAGATGAAATCTATTCCTTAAACATGAATGAAAATTAGGGTTCTTCCAAGGAAGCATAATAGGAGGAAGAGTAGAGTAAAAGTTTGAAAAACTTTAAACACATATATGAAAAAGGAGGAAATAAGAAAGGGCAATAGCGCAGACGAATTTGACTAAAGAACATGGTAAGCATTCACAGAAACCTCACAAGGAGATGATTTGTACAACTAATAAGTGTTGATTTAGAAATGTATAAAAAAAAAACCTCAGTCAATATTCAGAGTTATAAGGATTTTTCTTTTTAATTGACACCCATATGTTAATAAAGTGATGGTAGAAACAGTCTATTTTCCAAGTAATAGCTCCTGTCAGTTTTCAGTGAACCACTTAGTAAGAAGGAAAAATAATCACTTGCTGGATATGCCTAACAGTTAGAACTTTCATCCTCTATATACATAGGAACACAAAAGCTCAAACTGATATAGCATATAAATTAAGTCTTCTTAGGAGCATCCAGAAAAGTACAGTAGGATCAGAAAAAGTAATGAAAGCTTCATTGTACTCTGGCAACAGATTAAACACAACCAGATGAAGAGCTGAGCATCATGGAAAATGCAAAATAAATCCGGCTAAACATACTTCACCTACATGAAAAGGATTCTCTCATAACATTGGCTACGGCAAGGAAAGTATATGAAAGCCTAACTCTGTAAATCCAAGGCAGTTGTTGGTGAAGCCTCTTCCATTATAAAACCCTAAAAACAAACTATGGAAGAATGGGGAAGATATCTAGAATCCAGTTGCTGGGAACTGAAGAATCATTTTCAACTGAGCTAAGCCCTGAGACCTCAGTGAGTTCCTTAATATCACAGACAATAATAAACATAAAATAATACCTATGCCATGAGAATATTAAAAGGATTCAGGGAGATAATCCTACTAAACCTCCTAGGATCCTGCTTGGCATGTGGGGAGTTCTCATCCCATAAATGAGAAAATCATTTTGTATGATGCTATAGGTCTATGTTTGATTACTTGAAATCTCCATGGATAAGCCAACAGAACATTTTATCCAACTCTGAAGTCCTGGAACACTGCCTTCATATTTACCATATTAATTATGTATAAAATTTGCTTCTGATTTTCTTAAAGTATCATTCTCACTCACTTTACTTTCCACAGTTCCCAAGGAGGACAGGGGGGTAAATCTACAAACAAAGAGTCTAAACCAGTCACTTTGTGAGTTGGTATCATTATATTCCCTCTTTTACAGATAAACAAAATTCAGAGGAAAGGGGAAACTTGCCCTGCATCATCAGGTCTTACATGATGAAACCAGGATTCCAAGCCAGGCAGTGTGAATCCAGAATCCACTTTCTTAATCACTACACAACATGAGTCTTATAGCCTGTGTATTTCCTCTTAGACCAGTAAAGAGAAACCCTGAAAATTATTGGCCACATAATTGTTTATTTCTTTAGATTCTCTGACTTCTACTCCTAGAAAAGTGGGGTGTTTAATTCCTCTACTGAGCACTTCCCTAAGTTACAAATTGTTATACAATGTACAATTGACCATAACCCGCTAAATTAATTCACACTCGAATTTAATTCCAAAAGCAGAGGACACCATGCTTTTTTCAGATAATAAAATCTATTTCAGATGATGTAGTTTTATTCTATACTTTTTGTCAGAAAGCAGTGAATCAAATTGAATATTCTAAACCAAAGAATATCAGTTCGTTTGGGGTACCTGCTTAAGCCTATGTCTAGTTTCCATAAAGAGAGTTTCATAATTTATACTTCGTTTGAATTAGCCTATTGAAGTAATATTTTCATTTGTAAACAGCCATATATTCTCTCTGGAGTTGATGGAAGCAGAGACTTTAAATGTTTCAAGAAATCTTTTCATCTCCCAAAGCTGCTCCGTGTGAGACAAATGAGGATGGTCCTTAAGGCACAGAGACACCTACCACCAGAAATCTGAGAGTCAGGAATCTCTGGGCTGCTCTGTCCTTTACTACAACTGGACAGATTGCACCGAGCACAGTAACAAGCTACAGTGAAGACAGATAATAAAGAGATGTATCTGTGGAAAACAGTTGCAAAAGGAGAGCTGACTACAGCTGGAGGAGATTCCCAGCAGCACCTTGGTACTACAGTTTAGTCCTGTCATTTGTGTGTATTCCTCATTAGGAACCACATCACAGGCCATCATAACTTCTCCAGCTAAAGCAAAGGCAAGGCCCTAGAATTGCCCTGTGGCCCAGATATGTAACTAATAACAAGAATTCTGACTTCTCACTTGATGCCTTCTGAATTACATAAACTCGCTTTGAAAGACACACTACTGTCACAGATACATGAGGACAGATTAAGCTCCAGATGGAAGACTGGCAATGTCAGTCAGCCACCATTCTTACAACCTTCCTGGCTTTTCATCTAAGTTAGCACAACAGCCAATGATTCCACTGCTATAGGATCCTTCTGAGACTGCATTGGAACCCAAGTTCTTAGCTTCCCTCAGCATGTCAAATGCTTGGGTATTGACCCACCCCTGTCAATTCATGCACAGGCCTTCTTTTTTATATATCTTTATTGTAATTAATAGAAGGCTTACATTATATTCACCAGACAGAAGGTACATTACTTCACAAACATTGATACCCTTTCTCATGTTTTGGTCCTCAGTTCCCTACCCCAACCCCTGAACCTCATCTTGTTTTCCCCCTTCCCTATCCTATTTCAAAAAAACAAATAAACATATATACAATATATCAGATGACAAGGTAAAATACTGTAACAATATGAGATAACCAAGGGACAGCAAAAGAGATGAAAAATAACAGTACATTAAGGACAACAGTCACTCATTATATGGCTTTTGTTTCTATATCCTGGAGGTCCTTTCATTTAGTGTCATACTATATGGCCTTATGTATCTAGGTTTTGTTCTATTGTAAATCTCTGCTAGAAGAGCCTAACGTTTCTACTGATTATGACAAATGAGGGAAACCATTGAGCCTAAGTTCCTTTGAGTCTGGCTTACTTCACTTAATATGATTTTTTCTGTCTTTCCATTTCCTTACAAATGGGGCAATGTTATTCTTTCTGACATCAGCATAGAATTCCATTGTGTACAAATACCACATCTCATTGATCCGCTCAACTGAGGAGCATCTGGGTTGGTTCCGTATCTTTGCTATGGTAAATAGTGCTGCAATGAACATTGTTGTGCTAGTGGATTTAGTGAGTCCTTGTTTCTGGACGATTGGGTAAATGCCAAGTAGAGGAATTGCTGGGTCATAGGGGAGCTCTATGTTTAGTCTTTTGAGGAACTGCCATGCCGTTTTCCATAGTGGTTCAACAAGTTTACACTCCCACCAACAGTGTAGTAGTGATCCCTCCTGGACAGGCCTTCTTTTGATAGCACATGTTCTTGAGCATGTCTCCCCATTTATAGGTGACCACTTCATTATTCTGCTGAGTTCAGCTCTTCAGTGGACTATATATTATTGTCACATCAGCTGTCCAATAGAGATAAAATCTGGATCAAATATAGGTTTTATTGTCTGGAGAGAACTGATAAAAGGTAAAGAATTAGTAGACAAGCTGGGAAGAGGAGTGAGATACTAGAAGTTTATGTAATATTTTGGAGGATAGTCAACATTTTCCCTTTTCTCACTCCCTTCTGATGCTGTGGATCTGCTAGTTTCAGTCAATTTGTTTTATGTACTTGTGATGTATGTTCAATTGAAGGTCACTGGCTTTGAGCTTCTGTTACAGGTAAGGGTCTCTGTGTTTCCCACCTTTATCTTTTCAGTCACTTGTCTCCTTTCTTAGCTTCAATTTCTAAAATACATATATGTTATTGCCTATCAAAAGAATTTCACTGTATTTCATAAATTCCTAGATTATGTTAGCCTGGGATATATTTTGAATTCATTTCAGTTATTTCTACATGTTTGCTATAAATTTGCACCAATCATATAAAATAATAGCTAATGTTCAGCAAGTTAGGGTACCTGTAGCATTTGTGCTTTGTTTTTTTACAAGATAGATCTTGCTATGTGGCCTTGAACACTTTATACTCTAGGACTACAGGCTTGCTCCATCATGATCTGAAACAATCCCTTTCATCTTTATGATGGTGTTACAGGAGAAGGGTCATTATTCTCTTTTACAGATAAAACAACCAAAGACTAAGAAAGACCACAGACCTGACTATAACACACACACACAAACACACACACACACACACACACACACACACACACACACACACACACACACACACACACATATTGGCCAATGATGTAACCTGGTCAAACCCTAGAACCTGTGTTCTTCTCCACAGGATATTCTTCCTTGGAAGGAACATTTCAACTCTCGAGGTTTCCATTCTCAACTAATGAATGTAAAATATTACCCAATAGGTGTATATTATTACAAAGTATAAATACAAGTATATAGCTAAGATTAAATTTTGACCACTCCTCATTTCTTATAAGCATAGCCTTACAATTTCATTTCCCAAGAAAATCAATGTTAATATTGGTATATTAATGTCAATGTAGATATATTGCTTTTGGCATATATATATATAATATTAATAGAAAACATACTGTTTTGTCATGTGTTTGGTATCTTCTCTTATCAACTTGTAGAGATATAGGAATTGCTCTTAAAGAGCAGTAAAACATCAATATGTATAGATACATAATCATATGTTGAGCTAGTTTTCTTTAATATATAGTTAATTTATATTATTTACTCACTATTAACAATGCTGCAAGGAACTTCATTATGTACTTGACCAAGTATATATCAATTTAACACTAGGCATTTAAAAGAATTTCTAGGTCAAATATTTTAAATCAGTAGTTGATGGTTTCAAAGTTTTCTGTATTGATCTATACTCAGAACAAAGGTATGTGTGCCTATACCTCACATATTTTTCACCACAGTGGTTATTTTCCACAAACAAAATTTTAAATTTAAGTACAAAAATGTAGGGGGAGGGAAAGAGAGAGGAGGTAACAATGGTCAACGACAAATATACTCATTACCTTACCTATGTAACTATAACCTCTTTGTATATTACCCTTACAGTAAGAGAAAAGAAAAAGGAAATATAGGGTCATAATAAATTCCCTGAGGCTCCCTTTGGGAACCCTAAATTACTAGGCTGCACTTAGTGAGTGATAGAAATAAAAATTCAGCTAGCTGCCTAATTCAAAATACGCTTGCACCTGTCCTGGGAAATTTTTTCTAATCTGACTCATTTATATGAAGACATAACGATTGAGTTATTGATGAAAGAGGCCTCATGGAACTTAGACCAAAAAAGAAGGAAAACGGTTTTTGGTAGAAAAATTATAACTCTCCAAGGTCACTAGAGATGTCAGGAATTCTCTCTTGTGTCTCCAGGCATAAACTAAAATATCAACTGATTTGACAATACAAATGCAGAAAGTGGGCCTCCCTGAATAGAAATGAGCAAATCTGGAGTGCAGAACTGAGTTTCTGGGAGCTGTGTAGCTTCCCTGGAGGTATGAATTAGGTAGAACTGATTCTATCTTGAAAAGAGTAGAGAATATATATATATATATATATATATTTTTTTTTTTTTTACTGCCCTTCCAGCACAGCTACTCAAAGGACTTTCTACAGGATACAGTTGCCATCCATCGGCTCCACTCTCACAGATGTTTTTGCATTTCAGGGTAATGTTTTGAAAGAGCAATAGAAATAAAACATTCATAGAGATATCATCATCATCTCCATCAAGATTTCTGGGTAAACCAACCACTGCTAATTCTAAGGTCAACTATATATAGTGGTTTTGAATAACTAGGTATACAGATGGGAATACAAGGCTGCAGTTACTAAGTGCTATTGTCAAGGAGGAGTGCAGAGGGTGAGGTAACATGCATGAGCAAATAAGGACAATAGTATGGCTTGAAATGGTAAAGAGTGTGATGGGACCATGCTTAAAAGGACAAATTTCTAAGAAAAAAATCTTCCCATGCTTGTACACAGATCAGAAGTTGCCAGATCACTGGACCATTTTAAGAGAAACGAAAGCTTTCATTTTTAATGTAAAATATTCCTATTTCCAAATATTAATTTAATATTTTAAAAATTTTTTGAGGGCAAGTCTGCCACCTCCAGCCTGCACACACAAGCATTAATATTGAAGGAATTCCAGTAGTACTGAGAGATGTTTTCAAAGCAGCTGAAAGACCCTCCTTCTTTCTAACATACCTGACCTTCCTTGGGCTCCTGGAAGATTGAAACAACTCATTCCAGGAAGGCAGTTCCTCCTGCCCCCATTTCAAGTTGCTGAAACATTACTGGCCTCACTTAGTGAAGGTATCTGAATTTGCCTTCACCATTGACTAGTCTGAGAGCAAGGGGTGAAGGAGGGCATGTGACCTAATTCTAATGGAAGACAAATAAGAATATATCTAAGGAATTATTTTTCTTTCCTAAAAGGAGAGAGGGAAGGAAGGTATACCACAAAAAGGCCTTTTGTGGTCTCTTCTCTTCTATTCTGTATTAATTGCTACTCTGAGACATTACAGTGCTAGAAACCCCAGCATTCACTTTGGGAGCATGAGGCAACATGCCCGAGGATAAGAAACCAACACACCAGCAGTGGTAGAATAGAAGCACAAAAAGGACTTGAGTCAAAATTGTGCAGCTACATGAACCCAGAGACTACTCTATTCCAAGAACTCTTGTATACAAATAAGAACTGTTTTTATGTTTTAGGCCACTATTATTTGGGTTTTCTCATTTTGGTATTGAATATATTCCTAAGAAAGATCTCACAGCCATACCAGAGTTCTGGTTTTTGTTTACAGCAACCCTAATTCAGGGAAGATTCAGCAGCATCCAGTTTATGCAGTTAGAGTCTGTTAACTAGATGTGAGATAAAGCTTTGCCACTTGAGAACACCCACACTCTGCTTCGAAAATTTAAATTATGCTGTTAGCTTTTTTAAGATGGATGAAATCCTTCACAGGATCATACAACAAGGACTAAACTGCTCTTGCAGTTGCCAGGCAACTGCATATATGCCGCCTAGAGACAAAATGCATGACCCCTTGACTCCTCAAAGGGGGGCTCTTTATCCACAACTGATATGCATGTGCCCAAGTTTGACACTTTCCATCCAGCAAAGGTCATGATGAACATCTGGGCTATCCAACAAACCCAGGCTCATTATGCTGCCAACTTACATCATTCCTGATCACATCATAAATTGTGGCTTCTGCATGCAGCACCAAACTACAGAGCAAAGTCTATCCTGGGGCATAATTCCCTGTCCTTTGGCCTGTCTCATTATATAGACTGATTGGGCACCATCCAGGCAAAGAAAAAGAACACAGGACATGTGAAGGTTCCTATCTGCCTGAAGAATCACTGCTCCCTAAAAGGAGTTTTGTGAAAGTCAGCCCAGTGAATGATGTGATCAACTTTAATAAAGCTTCTCAAATGACTTCGACTCTGTGGACATTGTAACCCACACATAGGCTAAGATGTGTTTGGTGTTTTATTAGTAAGTCTCAAAATGCAAATCTAGTGGAGTTCTTGCATTTATTTTTTATAATGATGAGACTTCTTTGTTTTTGCAAGAGAACTTTTGAATACTTTAAGTTCACAGAACCATGGGACATAAAAATAAAATCAAGAGAGACTCTAAGATGAAGAAGTCTAAGCCAGGAGAACTTAAAATGCACAGCTTCTGCGATTAAACATAAAGCCCAAGTTGCTTGACTTCTAGTCTACCACCAAAATAATATGCTTGTTCTGCCTGCAAGCCAGCCCTTAATCATTGAAAGGTATAAAGGTCAGGGACAATTTAACTTCAACCTGATGATAAAACAACATCTCTGTGTAGCCATTACTTAGTGCATTAGTTGGAATAAACCATCCTGTTACACCCTGTTCCCTGGGCAAATTAACAGTAGCTTAAACACACAGCTTTTATTCTCTCATTTAACAAGTTTGGAGGTCAAGAGTTCAGAGCTCATATGACACTCCTACAAACTCATTATGGAGCTAAATGCCTTCTAACTTACCACTTGTCCATTCATACAGGATGACTTTCCTTAACATAGCCCAAAGAGGCTAATGAGCCATTATATCTGCACGCCAGTTAGCAGTAAGGACAAAGCACTGAACCAGAAAAGTGGACACAGGACACTGCAGAACACTGATGGTGCCTGGCAGCACCAGCTATGGCCACTCTGAAATCAGATGTGGCCAGTGTGGCATGGTGCACTTGGTACATAAATATGACCAGCAAGCTCCTTACTCATCAAGCTTCTGCTTACAACTGCGTGTCCCATGGCTCCAAGATGAAACTTACATTTAGTGACTCACTAGAAATGTAGCAACCAGGAATGTTGGGTATTCCTGGATAGGTTATGTCATTGTGAAAGAATGTAGATAAAAATTAGCAAAGAAAAAAAGCACCTGAAGAAAATTCTAGAAGAAACCAGGCACAACTTATAGCTATCCTTTACCAGTGGAGTCACTCAGTTCTAAGTTTACCCAGCAACTATGAAGGCCAATATGGATAAAGGATTGCAAACCTGAGCAGCTCACTAAAGCCTCAAGGTCCACAGTTCATTTTAGAGTCAATCACAAGGAAATGGATTGCCCATTTCATGCAGTCTCTCAGTCCCACTCAGGACACAGACCTTAGATAAACAAAAACAAGCATTCTCTAAACATCATAATTGTCAATACAAATTATTGAGAAAGGCTCATAGAGATTCTTATCTAGGAGTATAATCCAGGCTACTCCCTCAATTCATGTAACATAATCTTAATCATATATATAAAGTTCCTTATCCCAGATATAATAATATGCTCACAGGTTCTTGGGATGTGATTACATATATATTTGGAGAAAGGCAGAATAATTCTGCCTCATACACTTGCTCATTCTGGTTCTGCTAGGTAAGGAACCACACTTTGAAAACTAACACTAAATAGGAAAACTACCAGACTTGTATTTTGCAGCCTTATTTTACATCATCTGAATGTGTACAAATGTTTGTAGATAGACTACAGGCAGTTTTATGTCTTTATCGGTTCCAAGACTTGCTCAAAAATAATGAAAAAAAGTACTGAAAAGGGGAGCAAAGAACAAAGAAACAAAGAACTGAAAGCATTCCAGACTAGATAATCAACTCTTGCATAATCATGCCATTTCTCAGGATGTATTGAAAACCCAGAGTGAGAGATCATAAGCCCAAAATAAATCTGCTAAAACTCAGCAGATCCTGTCCTCTCCCCTCTCCTCTCACCCCTCCCCTCTTTTTCTTTCCTCTCCTCTCTCCTCTTTTGCTTTGAAAGGCAATTTTCTTCAGGACCTTCAAAATATGCTGTGAACCTACAAGAAGAATGCAGTTTCTCAAAAACCCAATTTGAGAAAGACTGTTTTCTTCATGGGCTTCTTAGGAGATGTACGTGAAGGATAGTAACCCAATGCATTTTACCTTCTAATGTTATGCATCTCATCTTTGGCTGCATACTAGAATCAGATCAGATCTTTTAAAAAGAATAGAAGCCTAAGGCATACCACAAGAGATTCAGTTGTACATAGTCTGGAGCATGGCACCAACATTGTACTTTGTCCTTCACATTCTCCAAGTGGTTCTAAGGTGCAGCCAGCAATTAACAGGTAACAGTTATTATTATGGGTAAGCTCTATTTTTCTGGGTCTTTTAGGGTATGAAATTAGTAAACACAACGAGACCTGGTATTATATTTTAATTCCTACTCAACTAAATTGAAAGAGTGGTTTTAAGCTAATGGAGTGGCCAAAGCAGAACAGGGAACTTGAGGTAAACTCAGGCTAAGTTTGCAATATTCCATAGCAAAAACAAAACTGGAGGTTTGTCTCCAATAGAAGAGCAATTTCCTAGTGTATGTAAAATCCCAATCCTCTATACCACAACTACTATACCAAAAATGCATACACGCATACACACAAACATACATACATACACATGTACATACGTACATACATTCATATGTACATACATATGCAAAGACATATAAGATGGTCTACAGGAATAAAATTCTAACTAACTTCATGCTCAACAATATAATTCCTTTTAATCATCATTGCATGACTTGAAACATTTTTACATGCCCAAAATTAAGAAGTGTAGCCTATATTAAATTGATTTGCAGGAATTATTCTGGTACATGAAGAGTTATAAAGAAAATACTCTTCAAAAATGCAGATTCTGGAAGAGTCAAGCTTCAGGTAAACCTTTCTCCATGCTTCTACAGTCACACAAGAGGATCAGGCAAGTATTTCCATGGGCATAGTACCAAATACATAGAACTAAGCCAATAAATATTTGATGTGTATATGAACAAATGAATTTTGGCATTAAAAGGGCAGGCTTCAGATTTTTGATGCATGAAATAATTGGGTGAGAACCAGAGGCTGAAACTCAGAGCAGAAAGCAAAATATAGGGAAGGCACAGATATTCAACCCACTGTGCCTCACTGTAGTTTTCTATCAATCATTGAAAACACTTTTTGTGGTCCAATAAAATTCACTGAAAACACTAGCTGAGTGGAATGGGTTTGTTTGGAAATGTACATATCTCTAACTTATCTCCATCTCTTTTTTTGCTTAACAACAGTTTAACAGAAAAAGAGTGCATAAGAATGCAATATGACAAGACTTTATAAAACTAGCAATCATGTAATATCTAACAAGATTGTTCTTATTGTTTAGTTGATTGCAAGTATCCCTTCTATTCTTAATGACTGAACACAACTTATATCCTTGTTGTTTCCAACTTTGAAAGGTATTATTCTCCAATGCAAACTCTCCAGCTCTATGCAAGAGGATAGAAAAAAAGAACACTGCATAAAAACATCCTGTCTTGTCTCTGATATGGATATAGTACTATATCTCAACTGCCAAGTATCCCTTCCCAATGTCCTCTTCAGCCACACATGGTAGCTAATGCCAAATATTTTACCATACACATTTTGACAAAAGGACTTGTATCTCTGGCAAATAGCCAATCCTAAAGTGATACAACCTGTCAACCAGTGTTCTATCATTTAATTCATGGTCCTGTTTACCTTGACTGCAAGAGAATGAATTATAGGCATATTCAAAAAGTCTCATGCCACCTTTCCTCCTTTCCATTATCATAAAAGTTAAAATTATTTATTTATGAATTGAATAACTTACCTAAACATTTTAACAATGCACTAGAACTTATGGAAGTTTTATTTCATTTTCCATAAAGATACAAATCAAATATCATTCTGTACAAGTTGTTATGATTTTTTTCAATATCTTATGATATATGGGGTTCCATTTTTGTCTATGCAATTAATATAAGAAGTGTAATGAACTCTCGGCAATCCCCATGAGAAAATGCAAATGAGTCACAGCAATAATTTATTTGTACAATACAAGGCATTGATATAGTACTCCCAAAACTATTCCAAATGAAAAAAGAAAGGGAAAAGAAGGCAAGAACTAACAAGGAAAATCTAAAACACTCTGGCACTGTTGTCAAGAAAGTATACTATATGACATATCTGGGCATATTCGTCAAATGTTCACAGCTTCTTTAATCCCTAACCCATTCTTTTAGATATTGTACCCCTAGGAAATAATAAAAATATGTCCAAAGAGATATCATATATGGATATTCATTTATAGTGTCACTTCCCATAAAGAGAGGAGAGAGACAAACATAAGGCTTAGCTAATACATTTGGCTAAATATAAATGAATGTCTATGTAATTATTAGAAACGGTATTCCTGAAGAATTACAGTTTATAAGAAAATGCAGAAAAGTATGCATGGTGTATGTTAAGTTGAATAGCTAGATGTAGATTGCAATGTATAATACATACCTACATATATTTGTATATTATCATATTATTCTACAGAGAAATTGATCAATACATAATTTCAAGTGATTAAATGCAGTATGTGTAGAGAAAGAGAAAGATGAAATAGTGCAAAAATGTTAATAGAGGTTATGATTGTGGAAGATAATTGTGAGGATACCTTACTCCTTAAATTCTTCTATATTTTCTAAATTGCCACAATGCATGTGTTGATTTTTATGTCTGTTATATACCCGTCTTGGGACTTAAACTCAGGGCCTATCAACTGTCCCTATCTTTTTTTTGCTCAAGCCTAAAATTCTACAACTTGAAATACAGCTCCACTTTTGGCAATTTTTTAAAAAAATGTATTGAAAATAAGAATTTTACAGACTTTCCTATTCAGTCTAGATCCTGAGATCTCAGTCTCCAAAAGATACTAAGAATGCTTGTATTACAACCAAAGGCCATCAGAGCCTGATTGCATGTTTTTTGTTTTTTCCAGTGCTAAGACTTGAACTCAGGGCTTGTATGGGATCTCAGAGCTCCATTTATACAAGGCTGTCACTTGAACCACAGCACCACATTCTGGCTTTTTCTGTGATTTAATTGGAGATAACAGTCTTACAACCTCTCTGGGCTGGCTTCAAGCCATGATTCTCAGATCTCAGATTCCTGAATATCTAAGTTTACTGGGGTGAGCCACTGGCACCTGGTTTATATGTGTTATTTTATAATCTGAAATATTGTGTTACTTTCTACTTGTGGGCTCAAGAAACCTTTTTTTCTGGCTCAAAGTTCCTAGAGCCAATAGGGAAGAAGAACTTGGGAGAAAGTTTGGTTTGCACTTAAGAAAGAACAGATGGAAGAGCTTTCCTTCTCATTTCTGGCCTCAGGCTCTGCTATCAAAGGATGTCTGGCAGCACAGTAGCCCAACTGTAATCAAGAGGACAGCCTGGGGCCAGGAGTGTGGCCTAGTGGTAGAGTGCTTGCCTAGCATGCACGAAGACCTGGGTTCGATTCTTTGGTACCATATACATAGAAAAAAAAGCCGAAAGAGGTGCTGTGGCTCAAGTGGTAGAGCTCTAGCCTTGAGAAAGTCCAAGGACAAGTGCTCAGGCCCTGAGCTCAAGCCCAGGACTGGCAAAAAAGAAAAAAAAAGAAAGGATAGCCTGCAATAAAAAGTAATATTCAAAAGAAAGTAGAAAAAAATAAGCCATGGGAAAACCTAGGTTCTGGCTAATACTGAATTTCTTTTTTATTTTTTTAAAATCTGTATTTAATATTTTAGTTTAAGACAGTTAAATCAGATTCCCATTACTTCCGTCTGAAAGTGTCCTAAGTGATGTAAAAGGCAAATTGCCAAATAAGCCCATAACAGATAGCAGAGTTCAATAAATAAAAGTACTTTCTTCTCTCTCCATATATGTATACAATATATGCAGTTTGCAGGGACATTAGCAAAAAAGAGAAAGGTAAATAGACTTTTCCTATCTCCCCAATACATGTACACAGGGCCAATGTCTCTGCATGTAAAGGCTCCCATAAACAAAGAATACATTACCAAGGAAAGAGGTGTGTTGTAACAAATTATATCCTGAAAAAAAAAGAAGGGGATTCTAGATCTTTTTTTAAAAAAAGCATTTTAAAACAAGATGATTGGGAGGGGGTAGGGGGAAGGAAATGGAAACAAAAACATAAGAAGGGGTATCAATGTGTGAGAAGTAATGCACCTACTATCTGGTGAATGTAACTGTAACTCCTCTATACATTACCTTGATAATAAAAAATAAAAGGAAAAAAATAATGTAATCCCAATGGAAAAAATAACAAAATGTAAAGCTTGTAAAGCATTTTAGATGTTAACAAATCTTGAATTACAAAGATTTCCTCTTATCCCTCCTTCCCTGTAGGTCTTGAACACCTGACCAGGGGCTATCCTTTTATAATAGATTTCTGGATGGCTAGATCAAGATGGTTGAATCAGATGCATTGACTACCTGAGTATGTGTAGGATACATTAACTGTGAGTATTAATCGAGAAATAAAGACTGACAAGTTCCTTGGCCTATGGGAGCTCTCTATAATAATATGTAGACTTTCCTGATAATGACATTGATAAGAGTCAAATAACTGGACAATTATTTCATTCAGATCTCCTAGTGCAACTTCCTCTTCTAATACCATTTAGTGCCTGATTTTGAACAGGAAGAATAAACCTGCATGTAATACTTTGATATTTTCTCCTTTACTTAAAAAATATTAAATAATGAAAGATTATAAACTTAAATGATAAAAATATTAAACTTTTAAAGACTGGAGCATTATATATAATCCATGTATCTCTTATCTGTAAGTATATATAAATATGATATTTTCTAAAATGATATACATAAGTCTATGTGTACATATGTGTACACGTGTGCAAATAGATACACTATATATGTATGTTTATAAACATATATATGAATATAGATAGAGAGATATGCAGTTGGAAACTCAAAATCATCCTATAAGCAGTAAAAAATATTCACAACTATTCAAGCCTTAGAAAGCTGCTTTGTGTATTTCTCTTTGATGTTTATTGCTCCCATCTCAGATGTGGCACTCAGTGAGAAGGGCTGAGTGCCATGCTGGCCCTGTTCCTATGTGTTATCTAGCTGCACTTCCAGTTAATGGCATGACTGTAATGACTAGCAATTGAAATAATGGAGGCTGAAGCAGGCAACTCTAAGGACACAACGCAAAAATTACCACCGTTTATCAACATCACAGGCACCCACCTTTTCATTACCTCCTTGAATAGGGTCAAAGTAGTTAAAGTGATGCTGTAAATACTGACTAAAATAAAGAAGCTGTTTATTCTTGATTGCATGGAATATTTGTAACAAACAAGTTGTGTTTCCCAGGCATGGGTTATTAGACACAAGAATGTAATAGATATTAACCAACTTTCAGGCTCCAGTAACGTTTTCTTGGTGCTTGTCTCTTGAACTTTTTTAAGCAGCAGTAGTGCATGGCACATAAAAAAAAAAGAGAAAGAACACACAAAACCCCTTAAGCCTCCAATATTAAGTGAAAAACTAATGCATATATCTTATTGTACTCTTTAGACATTTGTAAAAAGTCAGAGGAGAATACCAGTCTTTTCTTCTCAAAAGGGTCATCAAGTGATTAGAGGAAATAAGAGATCTCCAACTGTAGTCTTGTTTTAGGTCAGAATTTACCCAGTATGAGGAAATACCTAAATGACAAGAGCCTGAAGTTGGTGACCTGTGCTGACTTAACGTTTTTTGTATTCATTTCAAAAGCTGTAAATTGAGAGATTTCATAGGAGTCTGATTTTGCTAATGCTCCCTCCTATTTGATAATAATTTCCTGGACTCAGTGGAGGCACTTTACTGAGAGTTATAGATACCTCTGTCGCACTGATTCTTCATTCTTCCTATGTTAAGAACAAATAGCAACCATATCTCACCTTCTTAATTGTTATGTCATTTATGTTTCTGCTACTGTTTTAGCTGAGGGATTTGTACTTGTGTAGCAAGTCTCTACTACTTGAGCTATACCTCCAGCACTTATTTTTATTTTTTATAATTTTATTATGGGGTGATGCACAGAGGGGTTACAGTTACATTCATCAGGTAGTGGGTGTATTACTTCTTGAACATTGTTATACCTTCCCATGTTTTTCTCCCACTTTCCTTCCCCCACACCTTCCCAGTCTTGTTGTTTTCTTACCTTCCTTTTTTCAAATACACAAATAAACGTATATTTCATATACCACATACCACATTCCAGTGCAGTAAAATATGAGATAAACCATGAGGGGGGAAAGTAAAGAAAAGAAATAGCTTCAAATAGTACATTAAGAACAACAATCACAAAGACAAACCTCTTGTCTCCATATCCTGGAGTCCATTTTGCTTAGCCACATCCTATATAGTTATATATAAATAGCTTTTGAGCTATTGTGATCCTCTATTAGGAGAATCCTAGACATATACTAATTATTACAAATGAGGGAAACTATGGAGCCTATATTTCTTTAGGTCTTGGTTATTTCACTTAATATGATTTTTTTCCAAGTCTTTCCATTTCCTTACAAATAGGAGAATGTCATTTTTTCTGAATGGCAGCATAGAATTCCATGGTTTAAATATACCAC
Organism: Megascapheus bottae; assembly: GCF_031878675.1. Lineage (NCBI taxonomy): Eukaryota > Metazoa > Chordata > Mammalia > Rodentia > Geomyidae > Megascapheus > Megascapheus bottae. The sequence continues at coordinate 29,513,188 of NC_143510.1, forward strand.
ATCTTCTTGATCCATTCATCTACTTAGGAACATCTGGGTTGGTTCCATATCTTAGCTATTCTAATAATGTTGCAATGAACATGCTTGTGCTGGTAGGTTTAATATCAGCCTTTATTTTTCTTCAGTAAAAATCAAAGATAAATACTTCATGTGGGTAGATATTGCTCATACAGGCACTAAAGGACTCATTTTCAGTTTTCCTTTAGTGGGCTGGGGACATACCTTAGTAGTAGAATAGTTACTTAGTTTTCCAATTAGAAAAGGGAGATATTGCATTTTTTTATAGAAGTGAAGAATTTCTTGCCTAATACTCTTTGCTCAAAACAGAACCATTCTGGAAAAACTTCAAGGGCATTTAAGTACGTGATCCTTTGCAAAAGCTTGATCAAGCTATGTTTTGTCCACGGTACGTACATCAGACACAAGGAAATGCCAAACTACGTTCAATTTTTTAAAAAAGTTTCTAAAATAAGAGGAAACGTAAGCATTACACTTGGAAGGAGAAATCAGGAAATAACAAAGCATAGGATGAAGAACAAGGAAAGAAAAAGTATTGCCCCAAAAGTGTCTTAACTCCATCTAACTACTTCTAGGAATAAAGGACTGAAGTCATCTGGATAGTTGGTGGACCACTGGTTTATAGTATCTCTTTTCCTACAAGAACAGTTTTACGATCCTACCTATCTGGCAATAGTGGGCAGTGCTATAAAGGATTTTTTTCATATATTTTTATTATAATTAATAGAAGGGTTACATGATATTTGCCAGATAGATGGTGCATTAATTCCCATACATTGACACCCTTTCACACGCCTTGGTCCCCATTTCCCTCCCCCACCCCCACCCCTCATCTGGTTTTCCCCCTTTCCCTATCCAATTTCAAATAACCAAATGCAAATATATCCAATACATCAGGTAACAAAGTGAGATACTGTAACAATGAGATAACCAAGGGACAGCAAAAGAGATGAGAGATAACATAGTCCCTTAAGAACAACAATCACTCATTACATGGCTTATGATTCTATATCCTAGAAATCCTTTCATTTAGCATTATACTATATGGCCTTTTGTATCAAGGTTTTGCTCTATTGCAAATCTCTGCTGGGGGGGCCCAAGGTTTCTACTGATTATGACAAAAGAGAAAAACCATTGAGCCTAAGTTCCTTTGAGTCTGCCTTACTTCACTTAATATGATTTTTTCTAAGTCTTTCCATTTCCTAACAAATGGGGCAATGTCATTCTTCCTGACAGCAGCATAGAATTCCATTGTGTACAAACACCACATCTTGTTGATCCACTCATCAACTGAGGGACATCTAAGTTGGTTCCATATCTTTGCTATGGTAAATAGTGCTGCAATGAACATTGTTGTGATGGTGAATTTAGTATGTCTTTATTTCTGGATGATTGGGTAAATGCCTAGAAGTGGAATTGCTGGGTCATAGGGAAGCTCTATGTTTAGTCTTTTGAGGAACTGCCATACTGCTTTCCATAGTGGTTGAACGAGTTTGCACTCTCACCAACAGTGTAGTAGTGATCCCTCCTGGCCACATCCCCTCCAGCATCTGTTATTATTAGTTTTCTTAATCCTGGCCATTCTAACTGGAGTGAGGTGGAATCTTAGAGTCGTTTTGATTTGCATTTCTTTTATGACCAGAGATGTTGAGCATTTCTTCATATGTTTATAGACCATTTTTGTTCCTTCTTCAGAGAAGACTCTCTTTAAGTCTTTGGCCCATCTTTTAATGGGATGGTTGTTACTTTGGAGATTAGTTTTGGAGTGATTCAATTTTTTGAGCTGTTGATATATTTTGGATATGAGGCCTTTGTCTGTTGTATGGTTGGTGAAGATCTTCTCCCACTCTGTAGGCTTCCTAATTACTTTACTAGCTATGACCTTTGCCATACAAAAGCTCTACAGTTTAATGCAGTCCCACTTATCCAGCCTTTCTCTGATTTGTTGTGATTCTTGGTCCTTATTTAGAAAGTTTCAACCTGTGGGAAGGAGGTCTAGTGTGTCTCCTATTCCTTCTTGTAAAGTTTTCAGACTGTCAGTTATTACCTCCAGGTCTTTGATCCATTTGGAGTTAATTCTAGTACAGGGAGACAAAGAAGGATCCAACTTTAGTTTTCTGCAGGTGCTTAACCAGTTCTGCCAGCACCACTTCTTGAAGAGGATATCTTTCTTCCATTCTATTTTTTGGCTCCCTTATCAAAGATTAGGTGGCCATAGGTCTGGGGTTTAATATCTGGGTCTTCAGTTCTATTCCATTGGTCTTCAGGCCTGTTCTTGTGCCAGTACCAAGCTGTTTTGAGAATTATAGCTCTGTAATAGAGTCTAAAGATTGGTATTGAAATTCCTTCAGCGCTGTTCTTTCTGCTAAGAAGTGTTTTTGCTATACGGGGTCTTTTATTATTCCATATGAAAATTTGGATTGCCTGTTCTATTTCTTTAAAGAATGACATTGAGATATTGATGGGTATTGCATTGAATTTGTAGATAGCCCTTGGCAAGATTGTCATTTTCACGATGTTGATTCTTCCAATCCAGGAGCATGGGAAGTTTTTCGATTTCCTCAGTTCTGCTTTAATTTCCTTTTTCAGGGTTTTAAAGTTTTCATCATAAAGGTCCTTTACATTCTTAGTTAAGCTAATGCCTAGGTACTTTATTTTCTTTGAAGCTATTGCAAAAGGAGTTGCTTTCCTGATTGTTGCCTCATTCCACTCACTGTTGGCGTAGAGGAAGACTGTTGATTTTTTTTTATTTTTTTTTCCTTTTTTGTTTTTTATTGTAATTAGTAAAACGGTTACATGATATTTGCAAGACAGAAGGTGCATGAATTCACATATATTGTTACCCTTTCACATGTCTTGGTACCCATTTCCCTCCCCCGCACACCCCCCTCCCATCTTGGTTTTCCCCCCTTCCCTATCAAATTAAGGCTGTTGATTTTTGAGGGATAATTTTATACCCTGCTACCCTTCCAACTATATAGACCAACTAGATCTAACAGACATCTGCAGAATATTCCACCCAGCAACAACAGCAGCACATGGAACATTTTCCAAAATAGGCCACATTTTAGGCCAAAAAACAAACCTGGACAGATTCAGAAACACTAAAATTATTCCCTGCACTCTCTCAGATCACAAGGGCATCAAATTGGAACTGAACACCCATCTCCACCAACGAAAACCCTGTAACTCATGGAGACTGAACAACACATTGTTGAATCACCAATGGGTCATCGAAGAGATCAGAACAGAAATCCAACAGTTTATGAAATTTAACAATAAGGAGCACACAACATACCAACTCCTTTGGAACAAGGCAAAGGCAGTACTCAGAGGAAAATTTATAGCGCTGAGTGCCTACAAAAACAACTTGGAAAAATCGCAAACCAACAAGTTAATGTCTCACCTTAAGCTCCTGGAAAAAAAGCAACAAACCAACCCTAATCCCACCAGAAGGAAACAAATTATTAAAATCAAAGCAGAATTAAATGAATTGGAATCCAAAACAACTATAGAAAGAATCAACAAAACAAGGAGTTGGGTCTTTGAAAGAATTAACAAAATTGACAAACCCTTAGCAAATCTTACCAAAAAAAGAAGAGAGCATACCGAAATAAACAAAATCGCAGACGAAAATGGTAATATCACAACAAAAATTACCAAGATCCAGAATATCATGAGGGAATACTTCTCAAACCTTTACGCCAACAAATTTGAGAATCTAGATGAAATGCATGAATTCCTAGCCAATATTAACATACCCACACTGAACCAAGAAGAACTAACCCAACTCAACAGGCCTATCTCAAGCTCTGAAATAGAAATGGCAATAAGAGAACTTCCACCTAAGAAAAGCCCACGGCCAGATGGATTCACAGCTGAATTCTACAAGGTCTTCAAAGCAGAGCTCACACCAATACTCCTCAAGCTCTTCAACGAAATTGAAAATGAAGGTTCTTTACCAAACTCATTCTATGAAGCCAGTATAACCCTCATCCCCAAACCAGACAGAGAGTCATCAAAGAAAGAGTACTATAGACCTATTTCTTTGATGAACATCGATGTAAAACTTCTCAACAAAATACTGGCCAACCGTCTACAACAACTCATCAAAAAAATTATACACTATGATCAAACTGGATTCATCACAGGGAGGCAAAGCTGGTTCAACATACGCAAATCAATTAATATAATTCAACACATCAACAGGAGCAAGGACAAAAATCACATGATTGTCTCAATAGATGCAGAAAAGGCATTTGACAAGATCCAACACCCCTTTGTGCTAAAAGCTCTGGAGAAACTAGGAATCCATGGAACATTCCTCAATATAATAAAGGCTGTGTATGACAAACCCACAGCTAGTATTATACTTAACGGCGAAAAGCTAAAGCCATTCCCTCTAAAATCAGGAACGAGACAAGGATGCCCACTCTCTGCACTCCTCTTTAACATAGTATTAGAATTCCTAGCCAGTGCAATTAGGCAAGAAGCAAGCATAAAGGTGATCCAAATAGGAAAAGAGGAAGTAAAACTTTCCCTTTGGCAGATGACATGATCCTGTATTTAAAGAACCCTATAGACTCTACTCCCAAGCTCCTTGAGCTGATTCAAAACTTTGGAAGGATTTTTTTAATAAGAAGAATTAACACAGATAAGCATATACATACTGAGAACTTATTTATGGCAGTCACACTCTAAGGAATATCACTTGGAACTAGTTTTCTAGTAATCTGAAGTATTGTAAGCATTAAGATCAAACAAATGTTGAATGATGCAAGGTTAGAAAGATCACTGAAAAGAAACAAGTTTAAAAGTCATCATACCCTTCAGAGAACCACAAGCAGTGAAAGAACAGTCTCTCTTTTACTCCACAGTTGCAGTTAAAAAATAGAATAAGGTTTTAGATATAAATAGTGAAAGTTAAGCAAAGACTTGGGTAAGGAACAAACATTTGTTAATGTCTTACTATGTACAACTCTGTATGTATATTTTAATAAATGTAAATAATACTTTGTAGTTTTACTCATTCATTACATGAGCATTTGTCTCATTGTGTCAGGCATCTCTAGAGATATACAAATTTAAAGATATCATTTTCCTAGTGCCAAGTTTTGAGTCTAAGTAGGAAAACGCAAACACTGATGAAAATAATGATTCTAAATGGAGCAATGATACAATGGTTGATAATAGCTGTCATTTCTTGAGTGCATACCATGTGACAGGAATTATGCTGAGCACTTAGATTCTTTTGATTTACATTATCATAAATGCCCTTTGATGCTTTTATTTTATGGAGGAGGAAAGTTATAAAAATTATACAGACACAAGTGGAACATCCTGAACTTAGAGTACTATCTGTACTTTCTGTACTAGATCAACAAATAATCTGCTTTATCAACCCATATCAGTTACAATGGAGGCATGCCAAAAAATAATACAAAAATAAGGATTCCTGGATGCTTTTTAATTTTTGAAGCATGTTTCCACACACCGTACAAACTGCCAAAATTCATCAACCCCAGGATGTAATACTAAGATAAAATGGCTTTCAGAATGGCTTAGTGATGAACTGGGTTGCACCAAAACATTCCATAAGCACAAAAAAAAATCCTCTCAAGGTAGATCTCAGGATAAAGACGAATATTAGATAAGCATGCATTCCTCAGTGTGTTGATTTTTTATGTTTCTAAGGACAAATAACCTACAAAATCTTTGCCCTGTTTTTATACCTGACATCTGTTGAAAATAGTACAATATATAAAAGATGGATCACTTAAAGACTAATTAATATATCCCTAGCCCAGTAAGAGTCATCTTCTATATGTTGTTTCCAATCACCATGAGGCCAAACAATAAAACAATGCTAGACTTAGAGAAATTCACTAAGTTAGCCACGGCTATCGAGGTAATAACTGGTAAAGTCATGATTTGAACTAGCAAAAATTTGAATCCAAAACAGTATTTTGTCCTTTACACCAAAAAGTAAAGAATCAGAACAAGTCTCTCTACAAATATTTACCATGCCTCTATATTCTTCATTCATTCACTCATTCAAAACCAATATACATAGCAAATAGAAGAATCATAGTATTTATTACATGCCTCTGACAGGTAAATTTTTAAAAATATGCATCTATCTAACTACATTTGCATGTAGGACAAATGAGGCTAAATGTGTATATGGTTTACATAAACTCCTTGAAGTTAAGTTCTTTGGTTAGTTGATTGCTGTTACACACCAGAAAAACAGTCTGGAACCAACAAATATTTGCTAAATGGAAGAATAAAATAAGACAGCCACAGTAATCAATGTACAAATGAGCAACAAAATTATTTCTTCCTATAGTAGAGAAAATAAGTCTCCCAGAGCAGCAGCATTAAATTGGACCTGGGAAAAATATGCATGAAGTATGGACAAGTGAGAAATGAGATGGAGGTGAATGTGTTAGGGTAAACACTGATACAGAAGAATAGACGCACAGAGAACATTTAAGTAATGGAATTCCTGTACACCAAGCATGCAGAAAAGGTGAGTATGCAAGATGAAAACTAAAGTCAGATAGGGTAAGATAAAATTCAGTAACATGACAGTTTTAGGCAACAGTGAGAAGATGTCTCCCTGGCTTAATCTTCCAATAGTGCCCCAATGCCCTTGGAAGAATTCTAAGAATTTTAGGTAGTATGCCAAACTCTCCAGTCACATTGCTTACCATCTGTCCCCATCACAATGCTACAATGGACCTAACTCTTTCACTTTCTAATCTTTCCAGGCTGCTCCTATTACCTGGAAGACTGATTGTCCTCCTCACCTCCCTTCATTAGGCTGTTACCTAGCATTCAGCACAAAAATCTCAGCTCAGATACAGGCTTTCTGGGTATGATGATTCATGTACATTAAATCCAGCACTCCAGGGAACTGAGGCTGGAGGATTGATAGTTCAAACCCACCTAGCAAGATTCTATCTAGCCTGGTCTATAGAAAGCCTTCCTGGATGTACATCAATCTGGAACCATTCTCTATAACACTCCAATCACCTTTCAATGTGGTATGAGGTTTCTCAATCTTTCTCTATCACCAGAACCCTCTCTGAGAACAAGTACTATCCCCACTGGGTTCCTAGCATTTTGTAAAAAGCCTGGCCTAGGGCCGGGAGTTTGGCCTAGTGGTTAAAGTGCTTGCCTAGCATGCATGAAGACCCGGGTTCGATTCCTCGGTACCACATATAGAAAAAAGCCGGAAGTGATGCTGAGGCTCAAGTGGTAGAACTGTAGCATTGAGAAAGTCCAAGGATAGTGCTCAGGCCTGGAGCTCAAGCCCAGGACTGGCAAAAAAAAAAAGCCTGGCCTATAACACTATCCAAGTAAATGTTTTAAATGTAGTTATATTAGGCTGAGGGATTGATGCAGAAAAAAATTGAGTCAAGGGAGGGCCATAGGAGGCCATTGTTACAGTCCAAGGGAAAACAACTCTTTCTGAAAGCCCAGAAGCCCAGAATTGCCTACTAAAGTAGGCACTTTGCTAAGTGAGAAGAGGAAATCATTGGTTGGCAAGAGAAACAAATCAAAAAGGAAAAAACCAAAACCAAAACAAAAACAGCAGAGCCTAGGTAATTTGTTGAGATCACAATTCCATAAGACTATAGCCATTAGCATGCAACACTGGGTAATCTGATTTTCATGACAGACAGATTTATTATAACTTCTAAATATATAATCCCGGGTTATGCTTTACAGCTAACCTAACAACTTGATGTATGTGTCTGACATCCCATCTTAAAATCAGATTCCAGCTTCTAATTAATTTTTATTCACCCATCACTCTAACTAAAAAGGTAGAAAATCTCAGTGGGATAAACAATAGACAGGATATTAGTCTCTCATACCCTGAGTACATTTCCTATTTAAATACTAGAGTTTTTTCTTTTTACTACAAAACAAGGGGCCATATCTATTTATCCTTCTGACTTCTATTTAGAATGAGGACAGAACATCATTCAGAAATTTGACAGGCATTATTTCTATGAAGTAATTTATCCTGGATCCTTTCTGTGTCCACCTCTTCGCTCCAGTATGAGAATCAGAATAACTTCCATTTTTAAAGACAGATCATTGTGCAGGTGGTAGCATGTACTAAACAACACTTGGAACTGAGTTACACAATCCATGAAGACCTAACTTTAATCCACTAATAATGTTCATAAAAGCTGAAAATGCCATCAACCACTTTTCATATAATCACAGCAACCTACATAATTCACTCAAACCAAAACATTTTATTAATAGTGCAGTATCGCATAGCTACAGCTAAAAGAAAATTTCCAATCTGCTGACAACTTTAAAATGAATAAGACTTAAACCCTTATTTTTAAAATAAAACCTTCAAATGTACACATAAATTTTTTGCCCATCCTGGGCTTGAGCTCAGGGCCTGAGCACTGTCCTTGGATTTTCTCAAGGCTAGAGCTCTACCATTTGAGCCTCAACACCTATTCCAGCTTTTTTCTCTCTATGTGGTACAAAGGAATCGAAGCCGGGTCTTCATGCATGCTAGGCAAGCACTCTACCACTAGGCCAAAATCCCGGTCCATATTATATTCAACTTTATTGATTGATGTATTGATTGATAATTTATTTGTATATATTCTAGGACCTGGATGCTACACCTGAGCTTTTTGACTCAATGCACTCTACTATTTGAGCCACAGCTCTAGTTCCAGCTTTCTTTGGTGGTTAACTGGAAATAAGTCTCATAGACTTCCCGATTTTGTTCCATGTCTGGCAGTGAGTTCCTTAACCTGTTCAGCACATTAAATACTTCCCCAAATCCTATCAGCTATCATAATTTTCTTCTTGTGACATATGAGGAAACTAAGACACCTAGGGGTTTATAAAGCTGATTAGTCACAAAACCTAAAAAGGGATAAACTGAGATTTCAATGGTAGCTGTTGGTGAGACTCTCTCATCTTGATCTCAACCAACATTACTGCCTCAGGGACTGAAGGTAACCTTACTAAATAAATAATGGTGAAAGTGCCCTGTTCTATTTGCCCAGGCTGTAAATCTAAACTACACACTCAACCTCACATTTTTTTTTTTGGCTTTTGGCCAGTACATTTATTTTTATATCTGTTTGTTTACCTGTCATGTGGTAGGATATATATAGACCAGCAGGAGACATACATTCAGTGAAGAAGTCTGCCTGAAGGCATCCTGAATAACGAGAGCCCTTTTTCCCCTTGTTTTTCTGTTTGTTTGTTTGTTTGTTTGCGAGTCTTGGAGCTTAAACTCAGGGCCTAGACAGCATGTCTTTGGCACTTTTTGGTCAAGGATAGCACTTTGCCACTTGAGCCACAACGCCACTTCTCGCTTTTTCTATGTATGTGGTTGCAGGGAATTGACCCTAGAGCTCAGTGCACACTACCATTTATTTATTTATTATGGTTCAAAATAAACAGGGAAATTCAAAAGAAGAGCTATGAAATTTCCTCTTCTTTTTTTAATTACAAGTACAAAGCTTCTAACTTTGAGTGATTATCTAATTTTCTGACACCATGAAACATAATTTAATACACATGGACATAAGTATATACTAAGCTATTTTACAAAATTGCATTATTTCTCAATTTGTTTTTAGCTGAGCTTTGAAACTACAAACATGGGCTCACAAAATGGCATAAGGGAGTTTAATCACTAGCCCTTCAGAATACATAATAACATATATATTCCTATACATATATATACATACGAATACCATATATATTTGATATATATATATATAAATCAAATTTAAATGGACAGGACATTTTCATCATAGTTTCCCAAAAAAAGTTTATTTGTGAGGTCAGAGTCTTTTATACATAATTCTCTGTAGAAATTGCTCAAAATAAATACAGCTCTAAAAAAATTTATCATAAAACTCAAAATATTTTATTTTTTTCACAAAAAGGCAAAACATTGGGATGGAAATTTAAAATGTCTTTAAAAGAATGCACAAAGTGAAGAAGGGAGATGGCACCGAGACAATAGGGACGCTGCCTAGCTCTCTCTCACAAAAAGAGAGAACCAGGGAGTCCCACGAGCCAATTATCTTAAGAAATCCACAACAACAAACTCAAAAAGCAACAGAGAAGGACTCAAATCGGAAAAGAAATCCAGACAAAGCTTACATCCAACTTTCTCAAAGAATTCAGAACGGGAGGATAACTCCCCCACCCCTTGCCACCAGCAGAGGCCACTGGGCTGGCCAGCCGAAACGCTGCAGAAACCAGCACAGGAACTAGACAGCAAGCCTCGGAAGCAGCAGAACCCAGACGCAGAACCAGAACAGCAAGCAGCGGAACCCAGACGCAAACCACAGGCAGCAGAGGAGACCTGAGGGGAGTGAAAGACTATCCAACACCGTGGAACACCCGCAGACAGAACACAGAGGCGTGAGTAACACAGCTGGTCCCGAAACACATCTGGAAAGCAGAGCTCGTGCCAAGCAATAGAACGTAACTCAGCCCCCTCCACCCTGCCCAAGAAAGACTGGAAGGAGCAGGGGGGCAAGGAATTTAGAATCCTGTCCCTCCCCTCAACAGCCCCCTCCCTTAGGCAATTGACTGAGGGCTACCCATAAGACCCAGCACCCCACCAAGGGAGGCGGAGCTGTCCCAACTCCCACCCACCCAACAGGCTCAACTCCCAGCCCTCTGACTGGAGACTGACAGGCGGGCGGACCCTAAGACTCAGCACCCCACCAGGGGAGGTGGAGCTGTCCCAGCTCTCACCCGCCAACCAGGCTCCTCTCCCAGGACACTGGATCTGGAGAGTAGAGGGCACTGGGACACTGCCTTACAACAGCGGGTAGGGTGTGCGGGAAAATAGGAGCCAGCATCTGTCCCCCCTCAATTCTTGAGCGGGGCATCCTCCAGCTGATTATCCTGAGCAAGACAGCACCAAGGGGCCCCCCACAGTCACAGACTCTGACAAAGTAGTGGAAACACAGCAGGGATCTGAAGGGCCCACCAGCAGCCAAGCTTGCCTTCTGAGAATCAGAAAGGCAAGGCTCGGCCCTTGGAGCCCACGTCCTCAGCTGGGCCCCACCCCTGGGAACAGAGCAGTCTCCTGCTGGTCCTACTGAGAGCCCCTGGAAACTCTCAAACCCCAGACCCTTGGCTGGGGGCCAGCCCTGGAAGCAGCACAGGAAAAGGTTTGCCCAGCGCGCTCAGACTGAAGCTTGCAGATCCATCTCATGGTCCACTGTGAGGCCACTGGTTGGGCTAAGAGCTGGTCGTGCAGCAACATATAAGTTTTATTCTAATACTTTCCAAACTTTGTACTCAAATACGCTACCTACTTACCAACTTAGGTCAGTTATCCTTACGCTATACCTTTTCTACATTACTATAATATTCTTACACTCCTACGTTAATCCTCTTGTACCTCCCCTGACCTCTCTCATTCTATTTTTCTATCTCTGGACCTCTGTTCGTCTTTCAACCCTTATAATGCATGGATCTACACTTGATGGCTGTTGAGCAATACTGTATATGTAGGTGTTTAATTATTCTCTAGGCTCAGAGGGACTTAAAGACAGTAGAGATTGGATTGAGAGGCTTATTGTTTTGGGTATCAGTCGCTTATCAGTGGTTGTATTAGACTGGTCTGTAAGTGCACAAAAAGAAAGAGTGATAACACCAATCAAAATTGTGAACATCTAGTGTCTGCCAGCTACAGAGGTCTAGGTTGGTTATAACTGAAAAACTATAATCGTGTTTAGTATTAATCTTGCTCCCATTTTCAAATGGGCAGAACAAGAAGCTCAAGAAAAATGACAAATCAAGAAGCAACATCCCCCACCCAATGTAAACAGACAATGGAACAGTCACTGGCAAACCTAGAGGAGAGTCTTCCAAGTGCTATACAAATGCAATTGATAAACATCATTAATGAAAAACGTGAAAATATAAAGAAAGAGATAAGGGAGGAAGCCATAGCTAAGCAAGAGGAAACCATAAACAAGGTGATAAGTGAAAAAGAAGAAGCCATAAAGGAGGCCATAATAAAGGTTTTTCAAAGAAAGATGGATGAATTCATAGAATCCACAAACAAAAAGGTGACCGAACTCCAGCAAATGTCCAAAGAAAATAAAGCTGCTGAGCTAACCACTCAAATGGAAATCAAGGAGCTGAAGAAATCCAGACATGATCTAAAAGAGGAGATGCAAGGCATCAAAAATGAGCAATTAGAAGCAAGGGAGATGAAAAATAAAGTAGATAGCTTTGATAGCAGGTTAGACAATGCAGAGGAGAGAATTTCTGGGGCTGAAGATAATTTAGTTATTATAGAGAAAGAACAGAAAATGAGTCAATCCAAATCTAGGAAATATGAGAGAGCGCTTCAGGAGGTCCAAGATACAATTAGGAAGCCTAATTTAAGGCTAATTGGTATTGAGGAGGGTCTGGAGAAAGAGGTCAATGGTATTGGAAATATAATTCAGGGAATCATCTCAGAGAATTTCCCAAATATCCAGAAGGGCAGGCCCATCCAGATACAAGGAGCTTTTAGAACCCCAAACAGACCTGACCAGAAAAGAACATCCCACCGCCACATCATAATCCAAACTGGATCAACAGAAACCAAAGAAAGGATCCTAAAGGCAGCCAGGGAAAAGGGATCAATAACCTATCAAGGCAAACCAATAAGAATAACCCCAGATTTCTCAGCAGAGACCATGCAAGCAAGACTGGAAGCATATATGTCATGCCCTTAAGTCAAATAACTACCAACCAAGAATACTGTACCCAGCTAAGCTCTCATTCATAAGTGAGGGAACAATAAAAACATTCCATTCCAGGGAAAAGCTGCAACGATATGTAGCAACAAAACCAACACTACAAAGAATTCTCAAAGACGTTCTATACATAGAAAACCAAAATAAATGCAATATAGGGAAAGAAATGGCACCTAAACAGCATACCATCTAAGTACCACAAGAACTGTCAAGACACAGGCCCTAATAAAAGCTTTTAAAAATGGTAGGAACTAATAAATATCTCTCAATCCTAACTCTCAATATCAATGGACTTAACTCTCCAATTAAACGGCATAGACTCTCTAATTGGATCAAAAAGCAAGAGCCATCATTCTGCTGTCTTCAAGAGACACATCTTACCCAAAAAAACAATCATCTTTTGAAAGTGAGAGGTTGGAATAAACTCTATCAAGCTAACGGCCCCCATAAACAGGCTGGAGTTGCCATCCTCCTATCAGATAAAATAGACTTCAAACTAAAATTAGTAAGAAACGACAAAGAAGGTTACTACATACTACTAAAAGGATCTTTCCTCCAGGAAGACATAACGATCCTAAATATTTACACACCCAATCCCGGAGCTCCGAACTTCATAAAGCAAACTTTACTTTCACTGAAACCATACATAGATGGAAACACAGTGATTGTTGGTGACTTTAACACACCAATCTCACCTATGGATGGATAAACAAGGCAAAAAGTCAACAGAGAAACCTTAGAACTGAACAACTCCATAGACCAACTAGATCTAACAGATATATGCAGAATATTCCACCCAGCAACAACACAATATACATTTTTCTCAGCAGCAAATGGAACATTTTCCAAAATAGACCACATCTTAGGCCATAAAACAAACCTGGACAGATTCAGAAACACTAAAATTATCCCATGCACGCTCTCACACTACAAAGGCATCAAATTGGAACTGAACACACATCTCCACCAACGAAAACCCTGTAACTCATGGAGACTGAACAACACATTGTTGAATCACCAATGGGTCATCGAAGAGATCAGAACAGAAATCCAACAGTTTATGAAATTTAACAATAAGGAGCACACAACATACCAACTCCTTTGGGACAAGGTAAAGGCAGTACTCAGAGGAAAATTTATAGCACTGAGTGTCTACAAAAACAAGTTGGAAAAATCGCAAACCAACAAGTTAATGTCTCACCTTAAGCTTCTGGAAAAAAAGCAACAAACCAACCCTAATCCCAGTAGAAGAAAGCAAATTATTAAAATCAAAGCAGAATTAAATGAATTGCAATAAAAAAACAACTATAGAAAGAATCAACAAAACAAGGAGTTGGGTCTTTGAAAGAATTAACAAAATTGACAAACCCTTAGCAAATCTTACCAAAAAAAGAAGAGAGCATACCGAAAAAAACAAAAGCGCAGACGAAAATGGTAATACCACAACAGAAATTACCAAGATCCAGAATATCATGAGGGAATACTTCTCAAATCTTTATGCCAACAAATTTGAGAATCTAGAAGAAATGGATGAATTCCTAGCCAATATTAACATACCCACACTGAACCAAGAAGAACTAACCCAACTCAACAGGCCTATCTCAAGCTCTGAAATAGAAATGGCAATAAGAGAACTTCCACCTAAGAAAAGCCCACGGCCAGATGGATTCACAGCTGAATTCTACAAGGTCTTCAAAGCAGAGCTCACACCAATACTCCTCAAGCTCTTCATAAATTGAAAATGAAGGTTCTTTACCAAACTCATTCTATGAAGCCTGTATAATCCTCATCCCCAAACCAGACAGAGAGTCATCAAAGAAAGAGTACTATAGACCTATTTTTTGATGAACATCGATGCAAAACTTCTCAACAAAATACTGGCCAGCCATCTACAACAACTCATCAAAAAAATTATACACTATGATCAAACTGGATTCATCACAGGGAGGCAAAGCTGGTTCAACATACGCAAATCAATTAATATAATTCAACACATCAACAGGAACAGGGACAAAAATCACATGATTGTCTCAATAGAAGCAGAAAAGGCATTTGACAAGATCCAACACCCCTTTATGCTAAAAGCTCTGGAGGAACTAGGAATCCATGGGACATTACTTAGTATAATAAAGGCTGTGTATGACAATCTGACAGCTAGTATTATATTTAATGCCAAAAAGCTAAAGCCCTTCCCTCTAAAATCAGGAATGAGACAGGATGCCCACTCTCTGCACTCCTCTTTAACATAGTATTAGAATTCCTAGCCAGTGCAATAAGGCATGAAGCAAGCATAAAGGGGATCCAAGTGGGGAAAGAAGAAGTAAAAGTATCCCTCTTTGCAGATGACATGATTCTGTATTTAAAGAATGCTATAGACTCCACTCCCAACCTCCTTGAGCTGATTCAAAACTTTGGAAGGGTAGCAGGCTATAAAATTAACTCTCAAAAATCAACTGCCAACAGTGAGAGGAACAAGGCAATAATCAGGAAAGCAACTCCTTTCACAATAGCCTCAAAGAAAATAAAGTACCTAGGAATTAGCTTAACTAAGAATGTAAAGGACCTTTTGGATGAAAACTTTAAAACCCTGAAAAAGGAAATTAAAGCAGAACTGAGGAAATCGAAAAACCTCCCATGCTCCTGGATTGGAAGAATCAACATTGTGAAAATGACAATCTTGCCAAGGGCTATCTACAAATTCAACGCAATACCCATCAATATCCCAATGGCATTCTTTAAAGAAATAGAAGAGGCAATTCAAAATTTCATATGGAATAATAAAAGACCCCGTATAGCAAAAACACTTCTTAGCAGAAAGAACAGCGCTGAAGGAATTTCAATTCCATACTTTAGACTCTATTACAGAGCTATACTTCTCAAAACAGCTTGGTACTGGCACAAGAACAGGCCTGAAGACCAATGGAATAGAACTGAGCACCCAGATATTAAACCACAGACCCGTAGCCACCTAATCTTTGACAAGGGAGCCAAAAAAATAGAATGGAAGAAAGACAGCCTCTTCAACAAGTTGTGCTGGCAGAACTGGTTAAGCACCTGCAGAAAACTAAAGTTGGATCCTTCTTTGTCCCCTGCACTAGAATTAACTCCAAATGGATCAAAGACCTGTAGGTAAAAGCAGACACACTGAAAACTTTACAGGAAGGAATAGGAGATACACTAGGCCTCCTTGGCACAGGTTGAAACTTTCTTAATAAGGACCAAAAATCACAACAAATCAGAGAAAGGCTGGATAAGTGGGACTGCATTAAACTGCAGAGCTTTTGTATGGCAAAGGACATAGCTTGTAAATTAATTAGGAAGCCTACAGAGTGGGAGAAGATCTTCACCAACCAAACAACGGACAAAGGCCTCATATCTAAAATATATCAACAACTTAAAAAATTGAAGCACTCCAAGACTAATCACCAAAGTAACAACCATTCCATTAAAAATGGGCCAAAGATTTAAAGAGAGTCTTCTCTGAAGAAGAAACAAAAATGGCCTATAGACACATGAAGAAATGCTGAAAATATGTGGTCATAAAAGAAATGCAAATCAAAACAACTCTAAGATTCCACCTCACTCCAGTTAGAATGGCCAGGATCAGGAAAACGAATAATAACAGATGCTGGAGGGGATGTGGCCAGGAGGGATCACTACTACACTGTTGGTGGGAGTGCAAACTCGTTCATCCACTATGAAAAGCAATGTGGCAGTGCCTCAAAAGGCTAAACATAGAACTCCCCTATGACCCAGCAATTGCACTACTTGGCATTTACCCAACCATCCAGAAACAAGGGCATACTAAATCCACCAGCACAACAATGTTCATTGCAGCACTATTTACCATAGCAAAGATATGGAACCATCCTAGATGTCCCTCAGTTGATGAATGGATCAACAAGTTGTGGTATTTGTACACAATGGAATTCTATGCTGCTGTCAGAAAGAAGGACATCGACTCATTTGTTAGGAAATGGAAAGACTTAGAAAAAATCCTATTAAGTGAAGTAAGCCAGACTCAAAGGAACTTAGGCTCAATGGTTTCCCTCATTTGTCATAATCAGTAGAAACCTTGGGCTCTACTAGCAGAGATCTGCAATAGAGCAAAACCTTGATACATAAGGCCATATAGTATGAAGCTAATTGAAAGGACCTCCAGGATATTGAAACAAAAGCCATATAGCGAATGATTGTTGTCCTTTATGTACTATGTTATCTCTCATCTCGTTTGCTGTCCCTTGGGTATCTCATATTTTTACAGCATCTCACTTTGTTATCTGATATATTGAATTCATTTGTATTTGGTGATTTGAAATTTGATAGGGAAGGGGTGAAAACCAATATGGGTGGGGGGGTAGGGGGGAGGGAAATGGGTACGAAGACATGTGAAAGGGTATCAATGTATGTGAATTAAGGCCCTTTCTATCTGGCAAATATCATGTAACCCTTTTATTAATTAAAATAAAAAATATTAAAAAATATTCTTGTGTGTTTCCCTTAGGGGAAATGAGAATTAGTTCTGCATACTTGCTACATTATCAGTCCCACCTCCCATACTTCTTTTCCTTCCCTACATTCTGATCCTTATTACCAATTTTATTACATTCTGTAGAAAAAGGTATTTCAGTTTTGTCAGTATCAGGAAGGAGGAACTAAGTTGGGGAGAGCAATATTAGCTTTCCTTAAGACCTACTTTATGGCAATGTTGGAAATGGCAGAAAAGAACACTACTTGGTAAAACCCCTAATAATACTCTGATCACATGTGTCAATTTCAAAGCAAGGATATATGTTAGTCTTTTATAAGTAGAAGTGGCCTTCCCATTAATTCAATTTTTCCCGAGTCAAAGACTGTGAGTGGCCTTTGTAGTGTTTAGAATACAAAACATCAATTTTTTCCAGAATAGTCTTCTGACTGTGGAAGTGCTGTGATTGTATTCATAACATAACTGCTGTGCTGTGTCCCTATCTAAATGTGTAAACATAGGTTTTCATCTTTTTGGATACAAATATGGATATGAGTGAGCTCTTTCCAACTTTTGTTACTATAAATATCGATACAGTAATTATTTCATGCACATACGTGATATCCTTATTGCACATACGTGATATCCTTATTTCACACATGTGTATATGATATGCATATATCTTGTGCACTTTTAAATTTTGTGCATGTATATAGTTAAATGTTATCATCACTTTGTAAGGATAAAAATTATACTCATAGGGTCAGAAGCATGGCCTAGTGGTAAAGTGCTTGCCTAGCATGCACAAAGTCCTAGGTTTGATTCCTTGGTACCACATACACAGAAAGAGCCAGAAGTGGTGATGTGGCTTAAGCAGTAGAACAGTAGACTTGAGCACAGAGAGGATCAGGGACAGTGTCCACACCCTGAGTTCAAGCCCCAGGACTGGCAAAAAATAACATAGTGGAAACAAAACATTTCTTAAAGCATTGACAATCACATAGGTGAAGGTTGGCACCCATTGCTCTAATTGTTTTAGTGTATAGCTTCTTTTCTTTAATTTTATTTTATTATCAGAGTTATATATAGAGGGGTTACAGTTACATTCATCAGGTGGTGGGTACATTGACATTTCATGTTTTTCTCACACTTTCTCTCCCTCTACCCCCTCCCAATCATCTTGCTCTTCCCCTTCCTTTCCCTATTTCAAACAAACAAATAAATATACTAGGTACTAAAGTCATTGTATAGATTCTTTAAAAATTTTTTTATTGTAAGGGTGATGTACAGAAGGATTACAGTTACATAAGTAAGGTAATGAGTATATTTCTTGTTGAACATTGTTACCTTCTTCTATTTTTCTCCTACTTCCCCCCACCAAATTATAAAGTTAATTTGCAATGTAGTGTCTTGTGAGTATCGCTGTCGCATTGATTCACCCTTTGTCCTTTTTCTCACCATTTTGTTATTTCCCTTTCCTTTTCCAGATCACATAAATATATGTACAAGACACAGGGTACCAAAGGGGGAGAGGGATGAAATAAAATGAAATAATTTCACGCAATACATTTAAAAACAAAAACAAAACAAACAACAACAACAAAACCCTCCTAAAAACCCTCTTGTTTCCATATCTTGGAGTTCATTTTGATTAGCATTGTTTTATATGGTCATCTGTATATAGCTATCAAGCTACTGAGAGCTTCTGCTAGGACTATACTAGACATATACTAATTATTACAAATGAAGGAAACCATGTAGCCTATGAGGAAACATGGTCTTTTACCTACTAAACTGGGTCATTTACTTAGAGAGCCTTTCAAGATCATTGGAATTAGGAGAAAGGCCAAACTTCTGTATAAGTGGGAGAATTGGCTGCCTTTTGCTATGGTCAGAAGCCCTAAAGTCATTGGGATTTGAAAAGAACATTTGTTTGGTTCAGTATTTTGTTTCTTCTGCCAACCTTCATTAAGAGAAGTAGCAAGATATACACGCTTAAGTATAGGCCTGTTATCCCCATATTTCAGATGCTGAGTTGAGAGTTTTTCAAGTTTGAAAAACCAGCCTGGGCTACCTAGCAATGCTTTGTCTCTGAAAAAAATCAAGTTAGGCACTGATAATCCTAGCTATTTAGGAGGCTAAAACCTGAAAGTCATAGTTCCAAACCAGCACAGTAAGGTAAATCCAAGAGACTCTTAAATTAGCTATCAAACAGTTGGAATTGGAATCATGACTTAAATGGCAGAGTGCCAGGCATGAGCAAAAAGTCCAAAAGATAGATCAAGGCCTGAGTTCAAGCTCCATACCTGGAGAAACAAAATAAATCAATAATAAATCAGCAAACAAGCAAGAACAACAACCTCCTTCAAAAAAGACTAGAAGGAGTTGGGGGAGCAAGGAAAGGCAGTAAAGAACCAGACATTTTCCCCAGTATGTTGCCAAGGTACTTGTTAGGGATCCAAACAGAGAATCAGGATTAAGGAAAGGAAAACCTAGATATTTCATTGCATTGGAAAAAAGCTATATGCCAATTCTTTGTGTTTTTTATACATAGTTTTCTTAAGTTGAAATCACATATTACTTACATTTATTTACTCAGACAGAATTTATATAGCTCCACATTGGAATATTAGCATCATTTGTCTTAAGTAGAAAGTGTCATGTATATAGTGAAATTAAAATAATGTTATTTCATATTTTGTAACTAAAGAATGAAATGAATGAGTAATACATCTCATTTGTTTTCTAGAAATATTTACTGGAACATAGGTTTCCTTGTGAGCAGAAAGGTACTATTTATATCTAGTTATCAATAAAATGATAGTTTCTTACCATTAGTTTAAGGAAGAGATGAAAAGATAATTGTTTCCAGTTTTAATATTTGTACCAAAAATTGCAGCATTATGTGAAAATATATGTATATATGGAATACATATGTAAAAACAAATATATTTGTTTATAATGGCATACATAGAAAAATATAGTAATTTTACTTATTTTAATACATAATGATTTTTAAGAGCCCAATTATAATTTAAGCGTTTAATAGTGGCTAGTGGTGGTCTTTCATTCATAAGAACCTGGACGTGACTATTGCCTATATCACTAATATCCATTTGGTATTGACAAGAGTAGTTGCTCAAACCCTCTCAGCAGAAAAAGGAAATTTGAGAAATTTGAGCAGTCACAAGCCTGACGTGGTGCTGCATGCCTAAACCTTTAGCTACTTGTTAGGCAGAGGTAGGAGGAATATGAATTCTAGAACATTCCAGGTAAAATTGAGATCTTAGCTTTAATGTACAAAACAAAGGGTTGGAGTATGACTCAAGTGGTAGAGCACCTGACTACCAAGCACAAAGTATTTGGTTAATTCCCAGAACTACAAAATGAAATCAAAGGTGCTTCTAATTTTTATAGCTCTCTCTTCTCACATTCTTCAAGTCTATCATTATAGGAAAGAATGGGACAGAACCAGATCTAAGCTCTGCTAGCTGAGTGTATAGGCGTCTACTTGTGTTGGTATTATTGTCTCTCAATGCAGGATGTGACTTCACCAGAATAAATCCTCTGGCTAAACACTCCATAGCCTAAAACAGTGCCAGAGTCCAGTCTTCATTTTAAGGAGACACTTAGATAGATGTCCATACATAATGCCTTGAAGCATTTTTAATTTTGCCAGTGGGAAGCACTGCCTTAGATGCCTTCCTTCTCTCACTATCCCAGAACTATCATCATGCCACTGGAAACTTCTGGTTTTTAGGAGTACTGACCTTGACAATTTTTCTGTGTCAAGGCATGATTTAGGAAAAATGAAAAGATTTTTTTTAATGCTTCTACCATACAATTGGTAGTGGCAAAGTAGAGGCATTATTATTATTATCACAGGCAGATGGTGAAATGTTACTCCATCCTTCTGTGCCTTCTTTAACTTCCTTGCACAACATCATTTCAGAGGTTTCTTTACAAATTGCAATTTATTTGGAAAAGATTTAAAGCCCTGAGGGTTGGCATGAAGTTCTTGATTATGAGCATATCTACTTTGTCTGTCAGCAGGAAAAAGGGCACTCTGATTAATACCAACTTTGCTCTGTAAGCCAAGGGGAGGGCAGATGAAATCCTTGTTTCTTCAGTACTGTTTTATTAAAGTAAGAAGAGCTTGGACCCGAGCCTCATTTCCATGAACGTCTTAAAGGAAGTTTAAGTGAACAATTTGAGCTCATGGCATCACCTTGAGCCATGCCTTCAGGTTGGCTTTTGGTTATGTTGGACATGTAGTCTCTTGGACTTTTTTTTTTTGCCAGTCCTGGGCTTGAGCTCAGGGCCTGAGCACTGTCCTTGGAGTTTCTCAAGGCTAGAGCTCTACCACTTGAGCCTCAGCACCACTTCTGGCTTTTTTTTATGTATGTGGTACCGAGGAATCGAACCCGGGTCTTCATGCATGCTAGGCAAGGACTTTAACCACTAGGCCAAACTCCCGGCCCCTCTCTTGGACTTTTTTTCAGGTTGATTTTGAACCTGATCTTTGACTTTCAGCCTCTTGATTGACTAGGATTATAGATGTGAGCTGCCAGAGCCTGGCAAGATTTTGTTTGTTTTGTGTGATTTTTGTTGTTGTTTGTAGCAAATGTATAAAGGGGACATGGGTGAATGAAGAAAGATTTTTTTTGTCAGTCCTGGGCTTGAGCTCAGGGCCTGAGCACTGTTCTTGGACTTTCTCAAGGCTAGAGCTCTACCACTTGAGAATCAGTACCAATTCCAGCTTTTTTTCTATATAGGTGGTATGGAGGAATCAAACCTGGGTATTTGTGCATGCTAGGCAAGCATTCTACAACTAGGCCAAATTCCTGCCCCCTGAAGAAGGATTTTTAGGCTTTTTTTCTTTGTAATGCACTGGCAAATACTCATAGAGACGTGTGTGTGTGTGTGTGTGTGTGTGTGTGTGTGTGTACAAATTTTGGGGCAGATATAAGTCTCAATGAGCCCTGCTTTGTTTGGGTTTTCTGTACATAAAGTCTTGCTTGCAGAGGTAACAGAAACAATGAAAGCTATTTAAAAGAAAACCTGTATACACCCTGTGTTCGGTCTGCTTATGAGACAGGTTTAGAATTGCTGCAAAGTAGTGAGCAATCAAGCACATTATTTTGTTTATGGCACTGCCAGAAGGGTTTCCTAGAGGTGGTCAGAGGAGCAAGATTAAACAAGGGTGTCTTGTATCAAAAACGTTTTGTGGCTAGATTTACAGATATTTCTTCTGCCTGCTTTCTGATGCAGTATAGGTATTATTCAGGCTATGTCTCAGGATCTAGGAATCTTCTGGTTGGGCTCATACTAGGGGGATAGAGTAGAGGGAGAATTCCTCCAAGTTTTTAGAAAGTGTATTTCATATGTAGTTAGAAAAGACTTATGCCATCTACCACCATGAGAATGTTTGAACCTGTGCAGAAACAATCCTCACAGAAGCAATTTTTTTTTTGTAATTGTGTACTGTGTGTTGGATACTAGGCTAAATACCTTAAAAGCATTGTCTCATTTTATTGCTCTAACGGTGCTGTTAGGTAGATACTATAAATATTCCAATTTTACTGGTGAGACTTAAAAAGAGATATTTGTAATGCAACATAGAGTGTAGACTTGACTGTTAGTCTAACCCGTAACAAGACTGGTAACTGTGCACTTACTATGACTCTCGGTGGTGCAGTCCTACTTGTTATAGGTAGTGGGCATCTGTAATGATTTGGTCAAGGGTGAATGTCAGGTCTGCTGACAGCCTTGAATGTAGGTGGCATTGTGTGCACATAGAAATGAGAATCTTGAGACCCAGAGTATGTACTCAAGGGCTTATTTGTGGCAGAAGCCCATCAATTTAATTCCAAATCTACTGCTGTGATCTCCTGTAGTGCTCTGGCTCTGAATATATCTCTTCCAAATCTGTTGCAGGTTTACAGTGTTTCACATTGCTTCTCTCTTCTCTCTCCTTTCTCTTGCCTCCATATATATAAATATTAACATTTATAACGAGTGCTCACTATTTTCCATGTAAAATGTCAAGTCCTTTCCATACATTATATCAGTCAGTCCTCAAAATGTCACATCATTCTATTTATTTCATTTTACAGGGGAGGGGAGGCCTACATGTTTTGGCAGGTAAATAATTTGTTTAGAGTCTAATGCCTGCTAAAGGTGGAGCTGGGATTTGTCTCAGCTCTGTGTGATCTTAGGCCCTGGACTTTATGAGAAATGTGTTCACTGTATTCCATAGTTGTTTGGGGCTCCAAATTAATCAGGTTTGGTGTGTTTCTTTGTTTGGGATTTGTTCAGCTGGTAAGCTGGAAGGAAATTTTAATGGAATTATAGGTTGTATATTTCATTATTATTATTATTATTCTTACACCATTGCTTTTTATTGTTAATCCTTTCTCAAAAGGCATTATCTACAAAAATTATCCCAACAAAATATTGTTTTTAACTTTAATTTCTAACCATAAATATCATCTCACTGAACATAAAAATATAAAATGTATATTCATATGAGAATAACTATTTCTCTAAGTCATATTCAGATAACATTTTGAATGGATGCTTTGTGTTCTTTTTAATAGCACAAATCACTGCTAAATAACTTGACCATAAAGGCAATGAATTTTCTAGAATTTCTAACAGGAAAATTTTCAACAAAATAATTTCTTCTCAGCAAGGAACATATGTTTAAAAATGGGACATGTATACTTTAAAACTCTAGGGACAGCTTATTTTTCTTGAAGTAATTTTCAGCAACAGCTTTAAAAATTAATACCATGTATTAAAAGAATAATTACCAAAGAAGGAGGCTGGTAGAGAACAGAGAGTAACCTTAAGTGAGCTTGTTGTAGTAGTCTTGAGATATAATGGTTTGTAATAGTAATTGTTCATATTGGATCTGCTTGGTATCTGTGCTTCTTTTTGAGTTAAAACATGTGGGTGGATTTTCCCATGGGGCCAGGCTTTCCTGTTGCATGCAGTTAGTCAAATACTTTTTCCTCCCCTGACCAAAAAGTGTTTATGTGACTAGGGAAAGTCTCTTTGTCTTTGTCTCTTTCCCCTGGGATTCTGAATCTCATATGTATTAACCCAAGGACAGAAAATGATTGAAAATTATCTATGCTGATGATGGTGGCCCAAAGAAACCCCTTAATTTCTGGGCTCCTGGATCCTATTGCTTCTAAGCTTGAATTAGTTCAACTTCTATGTATGATTTTATATATTTATAAGCCATTTATTTTCTATTTAGATAAAATTTTGCAGAATAATGTTGGTTGACATTCAAGGTGCTTAACAGATATATTTATTGATGACAATAATGCTGTTGGGAGGGTATAGTAATATTTGTTGGTTATCTATTCCTGTAGTAGATACTGAAATACATATATATATATATATGTTCCTATCTTAAGCATAAAATATCTTTGAGTTGGAAAGGTACATTCTTTGCCTAGGAATCTTTGCCTACAAGAAACAGTCCAGGATTTGCACTTCAATATGATTTGAGACTTTAGATTCCTAGCTGCCATTTTGAAATTTGGGGAAGAGGCACCAAAAGCACACATTCCTAGTTGATATATTCTTTGATTTAATAAGTTGGTTTTGTAATTGGAGTGGGGCCATTTCTCTTTTCTGTGTTTTAGGATGTAAAACACATCACAAAATATAAGTGTCTTTCTCCGTGTTTTCCTGTGGCAAATTAGGATAATTATTGTTAGCTAAGAGATATGAAGGAAATATCTTTATTAATCACAAACTTAAATGAAGTCTTTTCTTTCTTAAATTGTGGAAGATAATAACATATTGACAGATCATGAATGACAGAAAGAGAAGGTTTTTACATAGTATACAAATGCTGACATTGCAAGGCAAGTACTCTTTTACTGTGCGTGATCCCCAGCCCTAAATGAGATTTTTTTTCTTGGAAGCTTTTACTTGTTTGGTGACCAGGAATAATTTGAAGCTGAATGGAATAAGGCTCATTTTTTTTTTACTTACAATGACTCTGAATTGATTGTCATCTTAGTTTCCATCTTTATTCTTTCCTTGCCCTAGAGTGTATGTCTTCTCTAAATCATTTCAACGTCTCAAATTAGTCCTTTCATATTGCTGTAATTATGTGAACTTAAAACATTTAATTTTTTATTATGGTAAAATATGTGCAACAAAAAATTACCATCTTAACTGTTTTTGAGCTTACAAATCTGAGGCATTATATATATTCATAGTGTCGAAAAACCATCATTTCTCTAGGACTTTAATTTTTATCTTCTCCAACTAAATCTCTGTACCCATTAACCCATTAACCCATAACTTCCCATTATTCCCTTCCTGAAGTCCCTGACAACCACCATTCTACCTTATGCCTCTATAAATTTGATAATTCTAGTAACCTCATACAAGTAGAATACAAATTATGATTGGTTTATATTACTTTGTATAATATCTTCAAAATATATCTAGTTTAAAGCTGAATGGTATTTTGTTGTATAAATGTACCAGAGTTTGTATATCTACTCATTTGTTGACTGATGCATCAGTTGCCTATGTGCTTTTGAATATGAACACTGCTATTCATCGAAATTATTTCAGTGTGATGCTATGAGCTGCATATATTCGTTCACGGGCTTTCTTATTCAAGGCAGTTAAAATTTCTAAATTGCAAAATAAACAGTGGACAGTAGACAGAACCAAATATGGGTTAGAATTGTGAAGAAGCAATCAATGTTTCCTTCTGTTAGGACCATATACCTCTTAGGAAAATAACACCACTAGAAGTGAGAGAGTGATTTTTTTCATATTTCTGATAGAGGAGGCATCAAAGAGCAGAGGACAAAGGTGCACATCAGGCTCCACAAAGTGTTTGTGTACTGGGACTTTTGCTAACTGTAGTAGATTGTCAATTTAGTTGTATGGAGAAAGCAGATTAGTAAAACATTCTGGGTGTGTCTCAGAGGGCATTTCCAGAGAGGATTATCTAAGGGTGGTGATGAAGAAGGTTTACTGTGGATATGAGTCACATCATCTCAGGGTCTGTGGGCCAAGATAGAAGAGAAGGAGAAAAATCCGCTAGCACAGGCATTCTCTTTTGGTCTCATGGCTTTTGTGATATGAATTACTCTTTTCTGCCCCACCTCCTACCAGGATGGACTGAAACTACTGAAACCAGATGTAAAATTATTTCATTCTTTAATTTGTTTATTTCAGGTCATTTCATCACAGTAAGACAACAATGACAAACACAGGGCACTCCTCTCATTTATAAGTTGAAATTAACCTTTCATTTCTTTAAAACTGGACAATAGTAAATGATATTCTTATTGTCTTTTTAAATATGCTGATTGTTCTGGGTAAAGTACAGCATAAAATCCTTTGGGAGAGGAAACCATTGTGTTCTATAGTTTTTTTCCCACCATTTTGGTTTGCTAATAAGTTGTGGTAAAGCAATAGAGAGAAAGTTTGAATTAAAGGATTTTAATTTTGAGAAACTGCAAAATACAAAATTTTTCTTGACATTAGTGAATATTTTATGCTTCCTTGTGAGGTTTCTTCAGTGGTTCCTATGGAGCACAATTTTCCATGTCCTTTTTTTTTTTCTTAAATTTTGATGGCAGGTACTACAAAATGTTTTCAAGTGTCCCTCTCCACTTTAAACATCTCACAAAAGCTTTCTGTCACCAGGAGAAGCACAGGAATCAGCTTCTGATCTGCAAAATTGGCTCTACAAGGTAGCATGTTGTTATTCTATTTAGAGGACTTGAAAGCAGATTCAATGATTCAATTACATTTAATTGGTAATTAACTCCCTCCCAAGCAGCTAATGGTGCATAACTTGGTTGCGACTGTTCTAGATGGTGGAGTAGAACAAAATGGCTCCTTTTAGAACCTGACTTGGAAAGGGTACCTAGGATCATAGAAGTACTTCTTGGAATGACTTTCCTGCCTGAATATAAAACTTTTCTGGAAACAATTCCCTGATCTCACAGAGCTAGGCTCCCAGCACTTGACTGTAATGTTTCGACATGCCACTTGGGATAGATAAGAGATGAATGGACTGGAGGCAATAAAGCATTTGCCCTGGTTATGCCAAGCAGATCCTCCTAAGAATTTAGAGTTTTCAGTTGAAAGCAAAAGGTATGGTATCAATGGTATTGTAGTCACTTAAATGATAGTACTCTAGGGATAGCATCTCTATGCTTTTGCCTACTAGTTTCCTGGAGATAACATGGATTTTCATTCTACAAATAGCTTGTTTCTTCATATCTTCTTCCATTCTGTGAGACACTGCTGTATTATTCCTGTAAATTCCTTTTATTGGAGGACTCCCTAGGGTTGACTCTCTATGGTTGGTCTGCATTTCTTGCCACCAAACTTACCTAATATGGAACTCAAAGTAGTGAAATGTCTAACAAATTTGTTAAAGCAAGTGATAAAAACTGTATCTACTTGGGAGAAATTAATTATAATACTTAATTTTGTGTGTGTGCATATGTCTGTGTTATTTGATTGAATGATTTAGTGTTTTGCCAGATGCTATAGAGCCTTATTATTTTCATCATCATTATCATCATGCGCAACATTGTCATTATAATAGCTCTTGTTTATGGAGAACATTCTATGACTCATCCACTGTATTAACCACTTTGCATACAAAATAACATTTATTACATGATTACAGCAATACTATCAAACAGATATTATCATTATTTCCCTTTATAATTTAGGGAACTGATACTGAGAACCTTGCTTGATGTCTTACTTCTGAAAAGTGATACAACAATGAGTTAAGTCCAGAGAAAGATCACCTTCTTAGTAAATATGAAGATGGAATAGGGACAGCCCTATAGTTACCCTATTTCTGGATTAATTTTATTATTCTTTATTTCAATGAGGCTTATATTGTGGGCCCAAGATTAAATACATTGTCTTAGGAGGAACCCCTTGAGGAGGTTATATTAAAACTGAGACAGAGTGACTAAAAATGAGTCAGTCACACAAAGATCAGTGATCAGGTGTTCATCAAATAGAGCAAAAACAGGTGCAAAAGCACCAGTTTGAGAATGAACATAAAGAGCATGAAGAAAAGCAGAAAGTGAACATGTGACATTGTAAAGGGGATATTATAGCTAGATTACTTGGTGTCTTGCAAGACGTAACTCAGAGTATGGACCCTTCTATAAACATGGAGGATTAGCTACTAAACATATTCCCAAAAGAGGAATAATATGATGTACTTTTCTGCTCCTTTTAAAGATATAATAGCCAATAACACTCTAACAGAAGAACTAGAAAACGAAGATAAATAAAAGGAAAATTTGGCTTGGAGATACCAAGGTGACCAGAATTTGAATGTATTGTATGATTGAAAGAATACATCTTCTTTAATAATTTCAGAGAAGGGCTTTCCTTAGCATTGCTTGGACGAATGGTGGCTGGAGGGGGAGGTTGGAGTGACTAGTTAACATGTCCCTTCTTGTTTTTTTCCAACTTGTGGGGCACAGTTGGAAGTGGAACCCTGGAGACACAGCCTTTCTATTTTATTATGCTTTGGGAAATCTGTGCAGGGAAGCAGGGTTACTGAAAATTAGCCACATTTCCCTTTCTGTTTCTCAATTCTAAGCCCTAGGAGATTTGCTAGGGCTTGTAGTCTTTAATCTTTTCTGGGCAGTAGGAGATGGATCTTTGTCACAAACTTCTCTCCAGGCTATCTTGAAATAAAGAAGGCTTATAAGCAGGGAGGCAGCAATGTTCTACTAAGTTTGGGTGACTGCCTCTTCTTAATTTTGTTTCCAGTGGCCTTTTGACAAGGCTGACCTTCTCTGGGTTCTCTTCAGAGTTCATTTACTGGTATGAACAAGTAAATTGAAACAAACTTTCTCATTGTTTTTCTTCCTCCAGTGACACCTAGGAATGTTTCCCCACTGGTGGAAAATCCATCACTAATCCATCTATTTCATAGCTGTCTGAGCTCAGTGTTGGCTCCAGAAGAAAAATAATCAAGTCTAATCAAGCACCTTACATATTCATTATGATTGGAGGGGAAAATATGAATGGATATTTAAAAACACCTATTGATACTAAATTCTACTTGCAGTTAGACTTGGACATAAATTTCAGAAAATTACATGTAAATGTACTCATTAGTACACTATGATATTGAACATCTATTTTGTCTCTTGGGTAATTTTTCTTTTCTTAGTACAAAAGCTGTTGCTACTTATTAAAAATAGTAATTGATTCTTGGTTTTTACTTTTTTTCAGTTCTATTTCATTTTGGCATTTTGGCTCCTACATTCCAATAATATTTTCCACAGGCTTATAAAGCAATCATATTATGCTCTAATAACTGAGGGCAAAAGGGAGGAAGGGCAGATATAGAGTTAGTGTTACTAGAGAAGCTGTGTTAACTGGACTGGACTCAGAAAGCAAGTCTTCAAATGTCAAATGGATGGCTTCATGCTAAAGATTTGATTATACTGTTGTTGGTTCCATTTTAACATCATAGATTTTACTTTATAATTAAATGTTTTATAAAGCCCTGATTAAATAGTCCTAGAGTGAAAAATACGCTTTTATTAAGAAACTCTTAAAATTTGCAAGTCAGTCAGATAGATTAGTTGTAATCTGAATACTTTGTGCATTCTTTTTTTGTATTTTTTATTGTAATTAATAAAAGGGTTACATGATATTTGCCATATAGAAGGTGCATTACTTCACATACATTGATACCCTTTCACATGTCTTGGTACCCTATACCCTCCCCCCCACCGCAGCCCCCATCTTGGATTTCCCCCCTTCCCTATCAAATTTCAAATAATCAAATACAAATAAATTCAATATATCAGATAACAAAGTGAGGTACTATAAGAATATGAAATACCCAAGGGACAGCAAAGGAGATGGGAGATAACATACTTCATTAAGGACAACAATCATTAGTTATATGGCTTTTGTCCTTTCAATTAGCTTCATACTATATGGCCTTATGTATCAAGGTTTTGCTCTATTGCAGATCTCTGCTAGTAGGGCCCAAGGTTTCTACTGATTATGACAAATGAGGGAAACCATTGAGCCTAAGTTCCTTTGAGTCTGGCTTACTTCACTTAATAGGATTTTTTCTAAGTCTTTCCATTTCCTAACAAATGGGTCAATGTCTTTTTTCTGACAGCAGCATAGAATTCCATTGTGTACAAATACCACAACTCGTTGATCCATTCATCAACTAAGGGACATCTAGGGTGGTTCCATACCTTTTCTATGGTGAATATGCAATGAACATTGTTGTGCTAGTGGATTTAGTATGTCTTTGTTTCTGGATGGTTGGGTAAATGCCAAGTAGTAGAATTGCTGGGTCATAGGGGAGTTCTATGTTTACTCTTTTGAGGCACTGCCACACTGCTTTCCATAGTGGTTGAACGAGTTTGCACTCGCACCAACAGTGTAGTAGTGATCCCTCCTGGCCACATCCCCTCCAGCATCTGTTGTTATTAGTTTTCCTGATCCTGGCCATTCTAACTGGAGTGAGGTGGAATCTTAGAGTTGTTTTGATTTGCATTTCTTTTATGACCACATATTTTCAGCATTTCTTCATGTGTCTATTGGCCATTTTTGTTTCTTCTTCAGAGAAGACTCTCTTTAAATCTTTGGCCCATTTTTAATGGGATGGTTGTTACTTTGGAGATTAGTTTTGGAGTGATTCAATTTTTTAAGTTGTTGATATATTTTAGATATGAGGCCTTTGTCCGTTGTTTGGTTGGTGAAGATCTTCTCCCACTCTGTAGGCTTCCTAATTAATTTACAAGCTATGTCCTTTGCCATACAAAAGCTCTGCAGTTTAATGCAGTCCCACTTATCCAGCCTTTCTCTGATTTGTTGTGATTTTTGGTGCTTATTAAGAAAGTTTCAGTCTGTGCCAAGGAGGCCTAGTGTATCTCCTATTCCTTCTTGTAAAGTTTTCAGTGTGTCAGCTTTTACCTCCAGGTCTTTGATTCATTTGGAGTTAATTGTAGTGCATGGTGACAAAGAAGGATCTAACTTTAGTTTTCTGCAGGTGCTTAACCAGTTCTGCCAGCACAACTTGTTGAAGAGGCTATCTTTCTCTCATTCTATTTTTTGACTCCCTTGTCAAAGATTAGGTGGCCACGGGTCTGTGGTTTAATATCTGCGTGCTCAGTTCTATTCCATTGGTCTTCAGGCCTGTTCTTGTGCCAGTACCAAGCTGTTTTGAGAATTGTAGCTCTGTAATAGAGTCTAAAGTTTGGAATTGAAATTCCTTCAGCGCTGTTCTTTCTGCTAAGAAGTGTTTTTGCTATATGGGGTCTTTTATTATTCCATATGAAATTTTGAATTGCCTCTTCTATTTCTTTAAAGAATGCCATTGGGATATTGATGGGTATTGCGTTGAATTTGTAGATAGCCCTTGGCAAGATTGTCATTTTCACAATGTTGATTCTTCCAATCCAGGAGCATGGGAGGTTTTTCGATTTCCTCAGTTCTGCTTTAATTTCCTTTTTCAGGGTTTTAAAGTTTTCATCCAAAAGGTCCTTTACATTCTTAGTTAAGCTAATTCCTAGGTACTTTATTTTCTTTGAGGCTATTGTGAAAGGAATTGCTTTCCTGATTATTGCCTTGTTCCTCTCACTGTTGGCAGTTGATTTTTGAGGGTTAATTTTATAGCCTGCTACCCTTCCAAAGTTTTGAATCAGCTCAAGGAGGTTGGGAGTGGAGACTATAGGATTCCTTAAATACAGAATCATATCATCTGCAAAGAGGGATACTTTTACTTCTTCTTTCCCCACTTGGATCCCCTTTATGCTTGCTTCATGCCTTATTGCACTGGCTAGGAATTCTAATACTATGTTAAAGAGGAGTGCAGAGAGTGGGCATCCTGTCTCATTCCTGATTTTAGAGGGAAGGGCTTTAGCTTTTTGGCATTAAATATAATACTAGCTGTCAGATTGTCATACACAGCCTTTATTATACTAAGTAATGTCCCATGGATTCCTAGTTCCTCCAGAGCTTTTAGCATAAAGGGGTGTTGGATCTTGTCAAATGCCTTTTCTGCTTCTATTGAGACAATCATGTGATTTTTGTCCTTGCTCCTGTTGATGTGTTGAATTATATTAATTGATTTGCGTATGTTGAACCAGCTTTGCCTCCCTGTGATGAATCCAGTTTGATCATAGTGTATAATTTTTTTGATGAGTTGTTGTAGACGGCTGGCCAGTATTTTGTTGAGAAGTTTTGCATCGATGTTCATCAAAGAAATAGGTCAATAGTTCTCTTTCTTTGATGACTCTCTGTCTGGTTTGGGGATGAGGGTTATATTGGCTTCATAGAAAGAGTTTGGTAAAGAATCTTCATTTTCAATTTCGTTGAAGAGCTTGAGGAGTATTGGTGTGAGCTCTGCTTTGAAGACCTTGTAGAATTCAGCTGTGAATCCATCTGGCCGTGGGCTTTTCTTAGGTGGAAGTTCTCTTATTGCCATTTCTATTTCAGAGCTTGAGATAGGCCTGTTGAGTTGGGTTAGTTCTTCTTGGTTCAGTGTGGGTATGTTAATATTGGCTAGGAATTCATCCATTTCTTCTAGATTCTCAAATTTGTTGGCATAAAGATTTGAGAAGTATTCCCTCATGATATTCTGGATCTTGGTAATTTCTGTTGTGGTATTACCATTTTCGTCTGCGCTTTTGTTTTTTTCGGTATGCTCTCTTCTTTTTTTGGTAAGATTTGCTAAGGGTTTGTCAATTTTGTTAATTCTTTCAAAGACCCAACTCCTTGTTTTGTTGATTCTTTCTATAGTTGTTTTTTTATTGCAATTCATTTAATTCTGCTTTGATTTTAATAATTTGCTTTCTTCTACTGGGATTAGGGTTGGTTTGTTGCTTTTTTTCCAGAAGCTTAAGGTGAGACATTAACTTGTTGGTTTGCGATTTTTCCAACTTGTTTTTGTAGACACTCAGTGCTATAAATTTTCCTCTGAGTACTGCCTTTACCTTGTCCCAAAGGAGTTGGTATGTTGTGTGCTCCTTATTGTTAAATTTCATAAACTGTTGGATTTCTGTTCTGATCTCTTCGATGACCCATTGGTGATTCAACAATGTGTTGTTCAGTCTCCATGAGTTACAGGGTTTTCGTTGGTGGAGATGTGTGTTCAGTTCCAATTTGATGCCTTTGTAGTGTGAGAGCGTGCATGGGATAATTTTAGTGTTTCTGAATCTGTCCAGGTTTGTTTTATGGCCTAAGATGTGGTCTATTTTGGAAAATGTTCCATTTGCTGCTGAGAAAAATGTATATTGTGTTGTTGCTGGGTGGAATATTCTGCATATATCTGTTAGATCTAGTTGGTCTATGGAGTTGTTCAGTTCTAAGGTTTCTCTGTTGACTTTTTGCCTTGTTTATCCATCCATAGGTGAGATTGGTGTGTTAAAGTCACCAACAATCACTGTGTTTCCATCTATGTATGGTTTCAGTGAAAGTAAAGTTTGCTTTATGAAGTTCGGAGCTCCGGGATTGGGTGTGTAAATATTTAGGATCGTTATGTCTTCCTGGAGGAAAGATCCTTTTAGTAGTATGTAGTAACCTTCTTTGTCGTTTCTTACTAATTTTAGTTTGAAGTCTATTTTATCTGATAGGAGGATGGCAACTCCAGCCTGTTTATGGGGGCCGTTAGCTTGATAGAGTTTATTCCAACCTCTCACTTTCAAAAGATGATTGTTTTTTTGGGTAAGATGTGTCTCTTGAAGACAGCAGAATGATGGCTCTTGCTTTTTGATCCAATTAGAGAGTCTATGCCGTTTAATTGGAGAGTTAAGTCCATTGATATTGAGAGTTAGGATTGAGAGATATTTATTAGTTCCTACCATTTTTAAAAGCTTTTATTAGGGCCTGTGTCTTGACAGTTCTTGTGGTACTTAGATGGTATGCTGTTTAGGTGCCATTTCTTTCCCTATATTGCATTTATTTTGGTTTTCTATGTATAGAACGTCTTTGAGAATTCTTTGTAGTGTTGGTTTTGTTGCTACATATCGTTGCAGCTTTTCCCTGGAATGGAATGTTTTTATTGTTCCCTCACTTATGAATGAGAGCTTAGCTGGGTACAGTATTCTTGGTTGGTAGTTATTTGACTTAAGGGCATGACATATATGCTTCCAGTCTTGCTTGCATGGTCTCTGCTGAGAAATCTGGGGTTATTCTTATTGGTTTGCCTTGATAGGTTATTGATCCCTTTTCCCTGGCTGCCTTTAGGATCCTTTCTTTGGTTTCTGTTGATCCAGTTTGGATTATGATGTGGCGGTGGGATGTTCTTTTCTGGTCAGGTCTGTTTGGGGTTCTAAAAGCTCCTTGTATCTGGATGGGCCTGCCCTTCTGGATATTTGGGAAATTCTCTGAGATGATTCCCTGAATTATATTTCCAATACCATTGACCTCTTTCTCCAGACCCTCCTCAATACCAATTAGCCTTAAATTAGGCTTCCTAATTGTATCTTGGACCTCCTGAAGCGCTCTCTCATATTTCCTAGATTTGGATTGACTCATTTTCTGTTCTTTCTCTATAATAACTAAATTATCTTCAGCCCCAGAAATTCTCTCCTCTGCATTGTCTAACCTGCTATCAAAGCTATCTACTTTATTTTTCATCTCCCTTGCTTCTAATTGCTCATTTTTGATGCCTTGCATCTCCTCTTTTAGATCATGTCTGGATTTCTTCAGCTCCTTGATTTCCATTTGAGTGGTTAGCTCAGCAGCTTTATTTTCTTTGGACATTTGCTGGAGTTCGGTCACCTTTTTGTTTGTGGATTCTATGAATTCATCCATCTTTCTTTGAAAAACCTTTATTATGGCCTCCTTTATGGCTTCTTCTTTTTCACTTATCACCTTGTTTATGGTTTCCTCTTGCTTAGCTATGGCTTCCTCCCTTATCTCTTTCTTTATATTTTCACGTTTTTCATTAATGATGTTTATCAATTGCATTTGTATAGCACTTGGAAGACTCTCCTCTAGGTTTGCCAGTGACTGTTCCATTGTCTGTTTACATTGGGTGGGGGATGTTGCTTCTTGATTTGTCATTTTTCTTGAGCTTCTTGTTCTGCCCATTTGAAAATGGGAGCAAGATTAATACTAAACACGATTATAGTTTTTCAGTTATAACCAACCTAGACCTCTGTAGCTGGCAGACACTAGATGTTCACAATTTTGATTGGTGTTATCACTCTTTCTTTTTGTGCACTTACAGACCAGTCTAATACAACCACTGATAAGCGACTGATACCCAAAACAATAAGCCTCTCAATCCAATCTCTACTGTCTTTAAGTCCCTCTGAGCCTAGAGAATAATTAAACACCTACATATACAGTATTGCTCAACAGCCATCAAGTGTAGATCCATGCATTATAAGGGTTGAAAGACGAACAGAGGTCCAGAGATAGAAAAATAGAATGAGAGAGGTCAGGGGAGGTACAAGAGGATTAACGTAGGAGTGTAAGAATATTATAGTAATGTAGAAAAGGTATAGCGTAAGGATAACTGACCTAAGTTGGTAAGTAGGTAGCGTATTTGAGTACAAAGTTTGGAAAGTATTAGAATAAAACTTATATGTTGCTGCACGACCAGCTCTTAGCCCAACCAGTGGCCTCACAGTGGACCATGAGATGGATCTGCAAGCTTCAGTCTGAGCGCGCTGGGCAAACCTTTTCCTGTGCTGCTTCCAGGGCTGGCCCCCAGCCAAGGGTCTGGGGTTTGAGAGTTTCCAGGGGCTCTCAGTAGGACCAGCAGGAGACTGCTCTGTTCCCAGGGGTGGGGCCCAGCTGAGGACGTGGGCTCCAAGGGCCGAGCCTTGCCTTTCTGATTCTCAGAAGGCAAGCTTGGCTGCTGGTGGGCCCTTCAGATCCCTGCTGTGTTTCCACTACTTTGTCAGAGTCTGTGACTGTGGGGGGCCCCTTGGTGCTGTCTTGCTCAGGATAATCAGCTGGAGGATGCCCCGCTCAAGAATTGAGGGGGGACAGATGCTGGCTCCTATTTTCCCGCACACCCTACCCGCTGTTGTAAGGCAGGGTCCCAGTGCCCTCTACTCTCCAGATCCAGTGTCCTGGGAGAGGAGCCTGGTTGGTGGGTGAGAGCTGGGACAGCTCCACCTCCCCTGGTGGGGTGCTGAGTCTTAGGGTCCGCCCGCCTGTCAGTCTCCAGTCAGAGGGCTGGGAGTTGAGCCTGTTGTGTGGGTGTGAGTTGGGACAGCTCCGCCTCCCTTGGTGGGTTGCTGGGTCTTAGCACCGCCTGCCTGTCAATCTCCAGTCAATGGCCTGAGGGAGGGGGTTGTTGAGGGGAGGGACAGGATTCTAAATTCCTTGCCCCCCTGCTCCTTCCAGTCTTTCTCGGGGGGGGGGGGGGTGGAGGCGGCTGAGTTAAGTTCTATTGCTTGGCACGAGCTCTGCTTTCCAGATTTGTTTGGGG
The DNA here is from genome assembly GCF_031878675.1 of Megascapheus bottae. Taxonomy (NCBI): domain Eukaryota; kingdom Metazoa; phylum Chordata; class Mammalia; order Rodentia; family Geomyidae; genus Megascapheus; species Megascapheus bottae. The sequence goes on from NC_143510.1 coordinate 29,549,921, forward strand.
ACCAGCTGTGTTACTCATGCCTCTGTGCTCTGTCTGCGGGTGTTCCACAGTGCTGGGGAGTCTTTCACTCTCCTCAGGTCTCCTCTGCTGCTTGTGGTCTGTATCTGGGTTCCGCTGCTTGCTGTTCTGGTTCTGCGTCTGGGTTCTGCTGCTTCCGAGGCTTGCTGTCCAGGTCCTGTGCTGGTTTCTGCAGCTTTTGGGCTGCCAGCCCTGCGGCCTCCACTGGTGGCAAGGGGTGGGGGAGGGATCCTCCCGTTCCGAATTCTTTGAGAAATGTGGATGCAAGCTGTATCTGGATTTCTTTTCCTGTTTGAGTCCTTCTCCATTGCCTTTTGAGTTTGTTGTTGTGGATTTCTTAAGATAATTGGCTCGTGGGACTCCCTGGTTCTCTCTTTTTATGAGAGAGAGCTAGGCAGCGTTCCTATTGTGTCGGCGCCATCTTCTCCCCTCTCGACACACAAGAATATTGACTAAACCTAGAAGAGTTCAACTTTAAATATGTAATAAAAAAGTAAAAGATTATTAAGCTGTGTGTATACTATCAATAACAAAGGAAATGACATATATTCCATGTAATTAGACACATAACTTATTTGTTGACATCATATGTTGTATATCATGATCTTTATTTGAGCTGGAGACCTGAAGATGTAATAAATCTGCCTAATAAATTCTTTAAGAGAGAGAGAGAGAGAGAGAGAGAGAGAGACCAAATTTCCTAAGTAGACAAGTATTAGTGTTTCTTTGTATCTGTGGAAAGCATTGTTCATTAGCTTTCTAGTTTCAGCAAATCATCCTGAACCTAAATAGTTGTACTTAACACATGCAATAATGACCAGCAGACAATTAGCACATAACTTAAGTACTCACAAGTGCTCAACAATAGTTATTATTACTATTATTTGTTTCAATGTATGTATACACTTTGTAATAACTATCATAGTCAAATTACCTAGTATATCAGTTCACATAGTTATTTTTATTTGCTGGTGAGAATACTTAAGATTTAAAACAACTCTAAGATTCCACCTCACTCAGTTAGAATGGCCAGGCTCAAGAAAACTAATAACAACAGATGCTGGAGGGGATGTGGCCAGGAGGGATCACTACTACATTGTTGGTGGGAGTACAAACTCATTCAGCCACTATGGAAAGCAGTATGGCAGTTCCTCAAAAGACTATAAACATAGAGCTCCCTTATGACCCAGCAATTCCACTACTTGGCATTTACCCAGTCATCCAGAAACAAAGACATACTAAATCCACCAGCACAACAATGTTCATTGCAGCACTATTTACCATAGCAAAGATATGGAACCAACCTAGATGTCCCTCAGTTGATGAGTGGATCAACAAGATGTGGTATTTGTACACAATGGAATTCTATGCTGCTGTCAGAAAGAATAACATTGCCCCATTTGTAGGAAATGGAAAGACTTAGAAAAGATCATATTAAGTGAAGTTAGCCAGACTCAAAGGAACTTAGGCTCAATGGTTTCCTTCATTTGTCATAATCATTAGAAACCTTGGGTTCTCCTAGCAGAGATTTGCAATAGAGCAAAACGTTGATACAAAAGGCCATATAGTAGGATGCTAAATGAAAGGATCTCTAGGATATAGAAACATAAGCCATATAATGAATGATTGTTGTTCTTAAGGTACTATGTTACCTCTCATCTCTTTTGCTGTCCCTTGGTTATCTCATATTGTTACAGTATCTCACTTTGTTACCTGATATATCGGATATATTTGCATTTGGTTATTTGAAATTGGATAGGGAACAGGGAAAACAAGATGAGGGTGGGGGTAGGGGGAGGGAAATGGGGACCAAGACATGTGAAAGGGTATCAATGTATTGGAATTAATGCACCATCTATCTGGCAAATATCATGTAACCCTTCTATTAATTACAATAAAAATATATGAAAAAAATACAATTAGAAATTCCCAAGTATAAATATTAACCCTACTCACCATGCTAATACAGAATTCCTTATTCTATGTTCATTTTACAGGATTCATTCCTCCTATCTACCTAAAACTTTGTATCCTTTGACCAGCAGCTCCTTACTTCCTCTCCTAGCCCTTGACAATCATCACTGTACTCTATTTCTAAGAATTTAACTTGTCCATTTTATGAATTGTATTTATTAATTTAAATATATGTATATGTTTCAATGTTTGAAATATGTACTAATTGCTAAATAAAGTTTGTGAGCTCAGGCATTATTTCACATAATTATTTTCTGTAATGGAACTCTTTTTATTACATTTTTTCTTTAAGTAATTTTACAAAAGGGCTACCATTCAACATGTCAGTTTATTAGAACAATGCATATTGGTCAATATAAAATCTATTCTTGTAGCAACTTTCAACTTAATATGCTGTCATTAATGATAGTCACCATGTAATAAAATAGATCTCTTTAGCCTATTCCTTCCACCTAAAATTTCATGTCTTTGGATCAATGCCTCTCTAGTGGCCACCTCTTGTCCTTCCTACCCTCTTCACAATTACTATTTTACTCTCTGTTTCTATGAGGTAAATTTGTTTAGATTTTTCACATAAAGTGAGATCATGCAGTATTTTTGTTTTCCTGTTCCTGATTTATTTCGTTTAACATACTGTTCTCCTAGTTTATTGATAGTGACTCACATAGCAAGATTTTTTCTATTTTAACTATAAATAATAAATATCATATTGCATTACATGTTTAGTCTATATAATACCTATATGGCATATCTATATTCAGTACACATTACTGTGTTCATCCTCTGCCCATGGACACATATCTGTTTATATAAGTTGATTCCATTACTTGGCTATTGTGAATAGAACTATTATGAAGTGAAAGATCAGAGATCTTTGTGATACCCTGGTTCATTTCCTTTGGAGATATATCCATAGAAGGACACCCCATACTGTTCTCCATAATAGCTGTACAAACTTACACTACCAATCGTGTATAAGGGTTGCCTTTTCTCCACATTTCACCATTACTTACAATCTTTCATCTTCTTACAGTTTTTCCTCTTCTAATAATGGCCTTCCCAACAGATACGAGATGATATTTTATTTGTGTTCTTAATTTGGATTTCTCTAAATGATTAATAATGTTGAACACTCTTTTCATATACCTGTTAACTATTTGTATATTGCTAGGAAATATTAAAATTACTACTATCACTGTAATTGTTAATAGTGTTCAGTAAATGTGATAACTATAATGATTTTTATTTTGTCAGGAGCTTACTCCTTAAAAAAGTGCTACCACCTTAATTACTTCAATTCTATGGAATAACTTATTACTCATCCAACATTTACTTGACATATACTTCTTTTTATTGTTATTATTATTATTACTATACTTAAGTACTTACACAGAGCAGTTGGAATTCAACAAAGCGGTTTATGAATACAATGCATTTTGAACAATGTCACCACTTTCAATATTCTCACATATTACTCAGTCACTGTTTGGGGAACTGGTAAAGTATACTGAATAAGAGAGCGAATTCCTAGTCCTATGTCTTATATTCTGGTGAAAAGAACTAGTACACACAATAAGTGGATGTTAATTGCAGTATGCTTGGCAATGATGAATGTTAGTGAGAAAACAGACTATGATTGGCAAAGGCAGTGCTCATTGAGATAGAGTACTTTCTGGGCATGGTGGCTCACACCTGTAATCCTAGCTACTCAGGAAGCTGAGATCTAAGATTACAGCTCAAAGCCACCCTAAGCACTAAGGAGCATGAGACTCTTATCTCCAATTAACCACTAGAAAACAAAAAGTGGGGATGAGGTTCAAAGGGTAGGGGTAGGGCAGTAGCCTTGATCTCAATAGCTCAGGGGCAATGCCCAGGCCCAGGGGTAGGGCAGTAGTCTTGAGCTAAAGAGCTCAGGGACAGTGCTCAGGCCCAGCATCCAAGCCCCATGACTGACCAAAAAAAAAAAAAAAAAAGAAAAGAAAGAAAAAAAAGATAGAGAACTTATCTCCTGGAGCACTAGAGCTTAGTGCCACAAACCCCATTCCAGCAAGACATTCAGATGTTAAAATGTGGTTTTTGAGCCTGGTGTGATTTCAGAAGCAAGTGGGCACACAAAAGCAAAAGGGAACAAGATTTCCCCTACCTATTGCTAAAACCTAAAACCCCTCTAAAAGAGAATTCATGGAACAGTGTGTGTGTGTGTGTGTGTGTGTGTGTGTGTGTGTGTGTGTGTGTGTATGTGTGTGTGTGTGTGTGTGTTACCCATTGCTAGTCTATGAAATATCAGATGCACATAGCATACCACTGTTAGTTTCTACAGTAACGGATATTATCTAGTTTTCCTTTTCTCCTGCTACAACCAAATCCAGTGTCACAAAACTTCTTAGCACAATTCTGTAGGCAAGCATGATAGCAATTAAAGTTAGAATAAGGGTGATTATGATCAAAGTGCATTATGTATAGATACAAAATAGCATAATGAAACCACTAAAAACACATAGAAGGGGAAGAAGAGAAATGAGTTAAAAAGAAGTATAACAAATAGAATGAATTTGGTCAAAATGTATTACATGATATAAATATCACTTGAAACTCACCTATACAATTATTTTGTACTAATTTTTATATAAGAATTGTTAATGTAATTAACAGAGGGGTTACAGCTATATTTGCCAGGTAGAAGGTGCATTACTTCTCACACATTGATGCCCTTTCTCATGTTTTTGTCCCCATTAAACTCCCCCAAACCACTCCTCTCATCTTATTTCCCCCCCTTCCCATTCCTATTTCAAATAAACAAATAAACATATATATAATATGCCAGGTGAAAGGTCAGATACTGTAACAATATGCTATTAACCAAAAGGCAACAACAGAGAAGAGAAATAACATAGTACGTTAAGAACAACAATCACACAATATAAAGCTCTTGTTTCCATATACTGGAGAACCTTTCATTTAGCCTCATCATGTATGGCCTTGTGTATCTATGTTTTGTGCTATTGTAATCCTCTGCTAAGAGAAACTTGTACTAATCTTTTTAAAAATAAATAAAATCTATTATCAAGGGCTTATAATGTAGCTCTAACTAGGAAAGGTAACGTAGTGATTTAAAAATCATACTAAAATAACTGGTCTCCAAATATACATGTTATAAAAAGTGGGACTAGCTAAAAAGGAATGCGGGAAAAAATAGGGGGAAGATTTTAAAATCCCACCTACATTTATATCTGAACATGTGTCATAAGGCATTTTCCAATACCCTCTAATTTGAAGGAATAACTTCCTTTAGTTGTATATTTATCTTCCACACAGACACACAGCTGAGCCCACAAATTACAGTGCTCACGGATGGCAGTTCTATTATTCCAGTTGTTCGTGCCAAACACCTTCCAGTCCATCAGCAAATCTTTCCAGCCCAACCTCTAAGTGACTAACAGAATGTAACTCTTTCTCACCAACTAAATCACTACATTCCAGGTCAAGTGACCATCATCAAGACATAGCTGAAAAATAGCCATAGCTTCTGCTTGGCTTCCTGGACCATCTATCCTCACACATAAACCCTGAGCAATACCTAGTTTAGAACACATTCCTGTTTACTAAAGACTTCTTTAATCCCACACAAAATAAAGTCCTACAAAGGCCTTTACAGCCCTGTTTCCCATGATTCTCAGGCCTCTGTCATTGCTCTCCTTTGTACTCTTCCTTCCATCTTCACGAGCTTCCAAGCTTCTATATCTTCCTTCTACAGGTCTGTAATTGGTCTGTCTCAAGGTATGTGTACTTATACCTGCCCGTGGGGCCATATAGCTGCTTCACATTGCACTCCCATCCTTGGTGAGGACTATTAAGTTACTCATACTAAAATGGCACCCAATCTCCACACCTTCTATTTCTATCATGTTTTTTTGCCAGTCCTGAGTCTTGAACTCAGAGCCTTGGCACTATCCTTGGGATTTCTTAAGGCTAGAACTCTAGCATTTGAACCACAGCATCACTTCTGGCTTTTTCTATGTATGTAGCACCGAGGAATCAAACCCAGGTCCTCATGCATGCTAGGCAAGTACTCTACCACTAGGCCAAACTCCCAGTCCCTAATTGTATCATCTTATTCTGATTATTTCTCATGGCACTCATCAACACCTGAACTAATATTCCTCTGTTTTTGACTCCTCTTCATCTCTTCCTTTGCACATTGTTTACTTCCTTTAACCCCTATCTGCCTCTCAATATAGTATAATAGAGTTCAGAAAACAATACTCCAACATATGGCACCTTAACAAGTTAAATGCTTTGAACTAAAGAAGAACTAAAGTCTCTGAGCCTTCCAGTCTCAGGTTCCTTTTCCTCCCCATATTCACAATGAGGAATTTTCTCTGAATGTCTCTTATCTAACTATGAGCAGTTTCTACAGTGAAATGTAGTTGTCACCAACTGCATCTACAGAGGAAATTAACTCATGTCACAGGATAGAAGAGCAAAGGTCAATTCCTAACTGCCCAAGAGGACTTTGGCATAGATCATCTGTTGTTCTGAGGACTGTAGAGTTTCTCAGCAAAGCAAGACAACATTTACCCACCATAGATTTCCTCACCTCACCCTCCCATCACCTGTCAATTTCTCTCCTCAAAAGCACCAATCTATTATTTCTTATAATATTATGTAAATTTCAAATATCTGGCCTTTGTTTATTATATTTTAATGCTTCTATGCATAAGCAATTCTACATTTGTTTGTCTTTTTTTTCTGTTAATCTGTCTATTGTTGGTCTATTTGATAGACCTCAACTACTGAATCTTCAGAAGCTGAAGGGCATGGTTTATACTGTTTCTTCCTATGCCTAGAATAGCATCTGGCCCAGAGCAGGCAGGACAATCACTTTGATAAGAACTCAATCACTACCAAGAGCTGGCATCACACTGCACAAAGAAAAAACCTCTTGCATCCACAAAATGCAACTGCTCTGCTTGAGTGGGTTGAGTTCTGTCTTCTGCAACAGCAGGTGATCACCAGCTAAACACATAATGATAGGGCTGGGGTGATGGAAAGTGAAAGTCCTTCACTCTTGCAGGAAAGCTAGATGTTATCAACGGCTGCATTTGCTCAGTGGCATTTAGGTTTTATAGCTATAAAACAGTACACTTATGTCTTACATTCTTGCTGAGGGAAAAAAAAATTCAATTTGCCAATCTGAAACTCTAGTGGCCCTTTTACTGAGTCCTTTGAAACATTTTATACTCAATTTTTCTAATGCAAGGGTTTTTAAAATAATGCTTCTTAGTTACTACAGAATAAGCTATATACATGCCAAGAATTAGCATACTGTCAGAAGGTTTCCTCACTGGAATTGATAGCTAAACCTAAAGCAGAGATTATTTTAAATATTTCACTCATCCACTTTAATCCCAAGCATCTTTAATCTGTAAAGTGAGTTGCCATATCAAGCTCTCCCTAGAATCTGCTTCAAATTATATAGTCAATTAGCGAGCAATAGAATTCGATAGGAAGAACAAGATTTAAAGTTTGAAATCAGTCTACCAAATACTGACCACACTGAATCTTTTTTAATTTGTATAACATTTTTAAATGGAAATATTTACATACTGCCCGCTGAATCTTAGGATACACACTTGAAGAATCGCCCAAGGCGGTATCATGGGGTCAGGCAACTCCTCTCTGCAGCTCACAAGCATGATTAGAATGTGTAACACATCATCGGGGCCCAAGTACATTTTTTTGGAATGAAGGAGGTCTTTTAAAAGTATTCCCTTAATTCATGTTTTGTTTTGTTTTCTAAAGTGAAAATCTGTGTTTGGGAATAAGGGAGAGGACAACAATGAATGAAGCAAAAGAGAACTCCACAGTACAGGAAGTCCCATTTTGAGACCTTGCTTATTCCTCACCTTGGGCCTTGCTGGTATGTCCTAATTGCATTGCCATAACTTGTAGGCTATCAGAAATGAAAGCATTTTCCCCCTGACAAGGCAATGGTCTCTTTCTCAGTTAACCCACTGTCCTTTGAAATTTTGTTTCTCTTCTTTTTTGGGCAAACATGTTCACTTCAGTCATTATGACCATCAGCTGGCCTGCTTCACAAGCAGTGCCTAATTAAGTAGGACTATTGAACGCTGTGAGATATGAAATCTCTCACAGCTAAATTGTGCACAAGCTGAAAGCTATGGGAATGTGTTTAGATATGCACAGTACTTCCCATATGGGGACTTGCCATTATGAATCACTGAGACCAACCATCATTAGAACAACCCTACCATGGTGGCTGGAGAACGAAGAGCCACACACAGAGCTACATGCCCCAACTAATATTTAAGAGGTTGATAAAGTGTCATAATGAGACCATGAATAAAAATTTATCAAACCATGTTCCTAAAGTCTTTGGCTATTGGTTGTTTCTGTTTGATTTTATCTTAGCAAGTAACCACCCTGTGTTCTTTTTCTAGGAAAAATAAAGAAGGGCAAATGATTTTATTATAAAATATAAAATCATCAAAAAATAAATAAATATTAAAATATAAATTCCCAATACTGACACTATTTAGTGTTATCAGTCACTTTCCTCTCAATAATCTTATGTCAATGTTCTTTCTCTAGGAAAATTAACCATATAATATCAGTATTATTGAGCACTTAGTATAGACAAAGCACAATGCGTAAAAGAATGCACTTTTATGGGTCATTGCCTTGTTCTGAGCTCCCATGGCTTCAAGTAGTCTCTGTCATTAAGCTGTCATTAAGCTTACTACCAACTAACTTATGCTTTTGATACACTTATGTCTTCATCAATATTGTAAGCTGCACTAGCACCAAGTCCAAGTCTGCTTTAGAGTACCTTACTGTAATTCTGGCTCCTAAAACAATATTTGACATAACAATCAAAACTCAATAAATAATTGAGAATCAATGAATGAGGCACACAGAGGTTAAAAAAATAACCTCAGGTTGACATAGTCACCCCATTTGAAGTCAGCCTCCAGAGCCCAGGCTCTTAACCAGCAGCATCCCTAGACTGGATGGTCCCTTTCATGAAAACACATCAAACAAGAAGCAAACAAAAACAGTGATTATAATCAACATGGTGCCATTCAGAGAAGGAGAAACAAAAGGATCTCTAAGAATACTGAAGGAAAGACTCATTGCAAAATAAACGCTAGTGGGCACAAAAGCATATTAGAAAAGTTTTAAGAATACTATGAAATCATGCCCAATCTTTCCTTGGGGTCTTTTCCATTCTCTGTATTGTTTCCAGTTTATTATTATGGCTGAACATTTAAGACCTAAGGGATGCTGGCCAATGGAATTTACAGAATTTTGTGTCCTCCAAGGAACATAACAAGTGTTTTCTTATCTAGCTTAGAGGAATGAAAGGAGAAAATAATTGTGAATCTTTGAGCTGGCGTCTGATACATATTACAAATGCTACTATTATAATAGCATTTATTCTTATTAATATTTTTCTTGCTGTGATAATTGGCAGCCAGAAAACCAAGCTTTGAACCTGGTCAAATCTGGATTTGAATCCCAGTTGACAACTTAGTCTTTGTTAGTTCTGGGCCAAACATAACCTCAACTGCATTTGTCACTCATAAAATAGAGATTTTTATATCATACTCTCACATAAATGCTTAATATAAAATTTGGCATAACAGGGGAAAACAATCTCTGCCTGCTTCCATTATTTTTCTCTTCATTAATATTTAGTCAGATATAAGTGGAAAAGACTTCTCTTAGAAAGTAGAAATTGGATCTTTTATGCCTGTAATATCAATGCAAAGCTGGAACAAATGGCTTTTGCTTCTAATATTAATCCACCCAGAAGTCTCCTTCCTTTAAGGGCCCCTTAGTCTGTCCCACCCCAGCAAAGATAAGGAGGCTAGAGTATTTCCGTCTACAGTAGTTCCCAAATGCTTCTAATACAAAATTTCAAGTCCTAAGTATTAGGTCCGACTGGAAGAAATGACTTCTTCGCTTGGCTCTCTCCCCCTGCACCCTGGAAATCCTCGCTCAGCACCTGTAACCCTGGCAACTGGCATGCCTGGGGGCAGTGGGAGGTTCCCACTGAGGTATTTCCCCATCCTCTGAGATCACATCCACTTCTGCTGTGTCTATACCCCTCCTCATATATAATCTCTCACTTTCCACCCTGAGCTCTCTTGCTCGCCCAACTCCATCTTGGGCGGCAGGAGTCTGCTCTTTCCTCACGCTCCAACCCCTCTTCTCCTGAACTGCCTGGAGTTTCCTTCTGACAGACCTTACACTAAGCTGTCATTCAATTTGGTTCAAACAATTTTAGGCTTCATATCGTGTTTTTTTTTTAAAAAAAGGTCTTTTCCATTATAGACAGAAACCCAAATGAATAGATAGATAGATAGATAGATATAGATAGATAGATATTACTGTGATGAATCATTTATTCATTTGACCAAAAATAACTGTTGAGCTCTAGTTCTCAGTGTTATAGACATGAAAAGGGCACTTGATTTCATACAACATAAATTTTAATGGGATAGATGGGCCCCAAACAAATGGAGTTAGGGTATAAAATGAATGCATGATTATAATTAGAAATGAGTCAATATCAAGACTTAGACTGTAAGAAATAAGCTGAAGGCTCAAGTGTAGCTGTGAGTTCGCCATGTAGTGGACAACACTTAGGACCATTGACTAAAGTAGAGCCAAAAGAGTTGTAAAGAACAGGAATAATGAGTGAGAAGGCAGGAACATGGGGAAGAATCAGATTCACTGGTGGAGGATGAGGAGAAGCTGAACAAGGAGAATGACAATAGAGAGGAGGGGAAATAAATGGATTCCAGAGATGTTCAGAAAATGAGATGGAAATAATCTGAGGACAGAATGGATGGAGAGGCATGAGGAGGAAGAAGCAAGTACCCAGAATGACTCTTAGGTTGTAGCTTATGCAAATGGATAGAAGTTGCCACTTACAAACTTGTTCTTTGAAATGAGGAGGAGACAACATCATGTAATGCATACAGTATAAAGGTCTGTCTGAGCTTTATGCCTTGTGGCAAAGTATGGGGCTAGGGAAAAGAAGATCAATACATAGAAAGAGGAATGTAAAAAATGGAACATCATTTATCTCCTCTATCAAGACCACCTTGAAAACAGCCAAATGAATCTGTAAATCAAACCAACTTGCAGTCAGCCACTAATCAGCTCCACAAAACTGTCACTATTTCCATTATATAAAAATCCAAAATTTTATGAATAAATGGGGAAAGTCCTGGAATTTTTTTCTAAAAAACATAACAGCTAAATGACTCATCTACTTTTGAGCATTTCTCAAAGATTTCATTGAATTCCTCAGAACAACAGAGACTGATACTAAGCTCCCATTGATAAATATACATGGTTCTTGAAGCCTATCACTAAAAATGTATGCAGAATTTGCATGTTACTATGTTCTATAATTATGTTGCTTTTAATACACACATTTAAATTCCCTTAAATATTGAAGCAAAAATGATGTGCCATGAACATGCCTCCATTAGCCTGTGACTTTGAGAATGCCCTTGTCCACAATTCCACATGCATTGCTGAACTCATTATCCAAGTTGAGAACCATGAAATTAATCAGAGATGGACCATGGAAGTTTCTCCTTAGAGCATGAGATCAGAGCCATGACCTCCAGAAGTCAATCTTAATTCCTCCAAACCCCATAACACAAACAATTAATAATGTTAATATTAAAGTCAACTCTAAGTAGTTTTTAAGTTCATTCTCTCATGGAGGTAGTTACTACAGTACATAGTTACATTATACATTCTATGATATCTGAAGATGTGTATAGATGCTAAAACAAACTCAAGATTTAAGCTATTTTCCCAAAACCCAACATCCCATATGAAGGTATCTTGACAGCCTTGACCACACCAAAGTACTACGGTCCTCTCTACTACACATTAGCAGCATACACATTCTACTAGTCTCACTGATTGACTAAAATTGGTGGTACTCCAGCACAAAACCCACAAGGTATGATTCAAATAGAGAAAAAAATTTATCATCTCCAAACATAATTTTATTTACTTTAAAACGTATCATTGTGCAAATTTCAGGACATAAAGAAAGTGTTACTAATTAAGTAAATAAGTCATGATTCATAATAACAACACTAATCATTAAACAAAATTGCATTTAAATTATATTTACCAGATAATTTAAGTGCAAACAATATAATAAGTCAATTTCAAAAAAAACCTTCAAATAATTTTAAACTTAAAGTTTATGAGTAAAGAATTCTCTTTATTTAAAAAAATATGAACACACTTTGAAATTGTAATGGCAAATATTTCTCTCAACATTTCTCCAGTTACAATAGCTTTTAAGGAACATAAGGCATGACTTAATAAACCCAAGAGAGGTTACCTTGCTTGAAGGGTGAGCCTTTTCTGAATAAATTCAGTTTGCTCAATCAAATGAACCTACATAATAGAAAATCAGATATATTCTTATCCTGAAATTCTTCCCATGTTAAGTAAAATTATCTCACTATTGTAGAAATTGAGACATGAGAAACAATGCCAGAAACTAATTTGCAAAAGTAAATACACAGTTTGAAAATAAATGTCTATATACTTTGTAATGAAGTATCTCTGGATGACCCTAGATATGACAGAGGCTATGAGAGGGCACAATCAAGGACAGAATTGAACAAAATGTAATCAATCCATCAACACCAAAAGAGTCACTCATGTCTCCACAGACATATATATTCGTGGTTAATTTTAGTCTGAGTTGTTCCTATGTGGCCTCATTGCAATGTCACACCTTGAGCTTGTTTCCAACCTACCTAGCATAGTCACAACTCCCTAATATTTTTTCCAAAAGCTGATTACATTTGGTTTTCCATGTGCTGTCTATGTCCCTTTTTGAATCATGATGGTTGTACTGTCAAGAGTGCCTAGCTCAGTGCCTTCAGTAAGGAGAGACTGTAAAACATCAGTTGAATGAATGAGCAATTGAATAGCAAACAGGAGCAGAGCTTCTTTGAATTCATTTTTACAAACCAGATTCTGTTTCGTTTCATTTCATTAAATACTTTTATTTACTGGCTGTCATCTGAAATTACTGTGGGTTCTCATTAATAAGGAGCAACTGATTCTATCTTCAGGGAGGAGGGGGAAAAAGAAAACTTTCAGTCACTTGTTCCAAAGGTCTTTTAAAATAATGTTGTAGTATAATTTGGTTTGAAAGCAAGGTCCAACATTTTATTACCTCCAAATTTATGCAGAAAAGCTGAAGGCCCGTGATAAGGCTCATTAAGTCTCTGAAAGGCCTATCTTCACATGCCTTTCACACAAAAGGTCTCAACTGAATGCCAGGTAATTACTGTTCATTTTCCCCTGGTTATTTCTATTTCCTGAAGATTCCCAGGGAAGCTGGCCCCAGTGGACACCACGTGCAGTTCGAGATGTAACTACAGCAAGAAAGGTCCTTGTTCAATGTGAGTTGCAACTAATGAAAGACAATACTGACTTTGGGGTATAGAATTTAAACTCAGATCATGGGCAAGCTCCTCTGTCTATACTCCAGAACAAGAGAGAAAAGTTTCTGGCATAAAAAAATTGGTAGTTGTTGCCATTTTAAAATACATCAATTATGAGTCCATTAGCTCATTCACTCCTGTGAGGCTAGAGGTTCTAGCTTCAGATTCACTGGACTCAATCCTCAAAACTTGTAACTCTAGGCAAATGATACCGATTCTCTAGATGACTGTTTTTCTTTTCTATTTGTAAAAAATGGCCTAATGTACCTACTGTACTGTTGTTGTGATGATTAGATATAAAACACATAGACTACATCTTACACACGCTAAGTTAACCAAAATGTTATTTATAAATATCTATTGTTATTGTCATGATCTCTGACATTCATTTACAAGCAGAATTTATCCCTGTCAGTTATAAAATTTTAATCTTGATTCTTCCGAACCCATGAATGATATTGAAGGTTATCAAATTGAATAGGCTGTGAAACTGACCAATGGATTGTGAATATTGATTAGGGAAGACTTTGTATACATCTCCACTTCAGCACTATAGGAAAGAACCCTGTTTCCTTTAGGGTTACAGAAGTCAATATCCTGAAATGTAGACCTTATATTATATTAAATCAACTGGCTGCAATTTACTAGTCTCATTACAATTCACCAGTCTTCACTGCAATAATCCTTCCTCTCAAACAGTGTCAATATGCCATTCATTAAGCTTATCTTCTTAGAGAGACTATGATGGTTAATTTTATGTGTCAACTTTATATACAGACATTTGGTAAGACATCATTTTTGGTTGTGTCTGAGGGTGTTTCTGAAAAAGATTGGCATTTTCATCAGAAACTAGAAAGGTGAACATCAAGCAATCCACTAAAAACTCTAGTAGAACAAACAGATAATGTAACTTGTTCTGTCTTCTTTAGCAGAAGCTGGTCTTTTCCTGCTCTTGTACTAGTACTTACACCATTAGCACTACAGTTTTCAGGCTTTTTATTCTTGGACTAGATTTCACATCATTGGCTGTCCCAATTCTGCTCAGGCCCTCAGTCACAGATGAAAATGCCACCACTAGCTTTTTGCAAAGACAGAATGTAGGACTTCTTGGTCAAATTATAATAAATATCTTTACATTTGTCTGTGTCTCTGGAGAACCTTGATTAATTCAGTCCCCAGTTTATAACAAACAGTTATATATAGTAGCTAGAGAGTGTAAGCTCTGAACTAGAAATTGACCATTGTTAAATTTTAGCTCTATTACCCATGGCATAGTTACTGAGACAGATAACCATCTAGAAATATTATTAATAACAATAATATCAATAATATCACTGCGCTATCTTAAGTAGTTCATGAGATTAAGATGTGTCAGTCTCTAAAACTTACTATGATGTCACTTTCATAGCAAACATTTGGTAAGTATTACTAATGTATTCAGTTATGCTTTGCACATGTAGACTCCTGAAATCTTTTTATACTAGATGGTCACTACAAAAAGGTAACCGATAGATCAAGTTCTCCAATAGAGCAAATGTATTTGAATTCAGCTTCATGACTTCAAAAGGCTATTATAACAAATCAGATATCCACTTTTAAGTAATTATAATACATGTTAAGATACTAATACAGAAATTATTAAGAGGATAACCAAAAAGTAGAAGCAGGAACAGAGAATAAGCATGGAACAGAAGCTAAACAGATTAAATAATCTACTTCTTGTTATTCCATCCATTTGCTTAATGACAAAACTTGGATACTTTGTAACTCAGAAAAAGAAAAGATATATGAATGGTATAGTTTAAATAAGGTCTACTTTCTCCCAGAACTACCAGTCCATTGTCTGGTTCATAATCCAGATCATGAAGAGTATGTGATCAGAAAGTAAAAGTCAGGAAAACAAGGAGTAAGAAGGATCATACCACCAAAGAGAAAGTCATGTTTTTTTTTCCTATACAACAACAGAGGACACTGACATAAGTCGGGGTTGAAGAAAGTTACTAAAGAAAAATGTGTTTTAGTCAGGTGCTGGTGGCTCACACCTGTAATCCTAGCTACTCAGGTGGCTCAGACCTGAGGATGATGGTTCAAAGCCTGGCCAGGCATAGAAGTCTGTGAGACTCTTATCTCCAATTAACCCACAAGAAAACCAGAAGTGGCACTGTGGCTCCAGTGGTAGAGAGCTAACCTTGAGCTGAAGAGCTCAGGGACAGAACCCAGGCCCAGAGTTCAAGCCCCATGACCAACAAAAGAAAAATGTGTTTTAGGACAGAATCATATATTTGAAACCCTACTGGCCTCTGAATCAGAATTAATTCAGCACTAAGAAAAGGCCAAACATCCCTATGGGACTTTCTTCAAATGATCTACCACTGTTCAATCTTCATCCTTCTCTATTTAACAGAGTTTAGGGAATATATATATATATATATATATACAGATATATACATATATTGTATGTAGCAGCATGGTGTTAAATGTTCAACAACTATCTAAGGACATACAGGTGTTTCACAGTGTCCATGGAATAAACATTCTCTCCATGGCTGGTTTTACATTTCCAAAATAATAACATTGGACAAGGAGTTGGCTTTTACAAATAGGTATATAATGACCCCAGCAATGCATATAATATTAAGGAGAATAAAAACCACACAAATGTCCTATTGAGCTATATATGGTTTAAGTAAAGTAGTTTCATATGGCTAATTGTGATGGTTCAAGTATTAATTCAAGTAAGTACAAGAAACAAATATAATTTCTAATCCATTTTCTGTCTGAATATAATGGTAACTTCTATCATCCATCTGTGCTGTTCCTCTTGCACTAAGTGTGATTTTTTTTAACTTTCTTTTCTCTTTTCAGTGCTACATCTGCTAGTGTTTTCCATTTGCCAGCTCCCAACATGTCCCCAATTACTTCTTTTTTATTTTATAGCCTCCATGCTGATGTTTCATCAGTTACAACTGCTGGGTTCCACTGAGCATTAGCAGTCTGCAGTGCCTCCAGGAGGGTACATAATTCACTAAGTATACCAAACCTTTTCTTCTCCAAAGAATATTGTTTAATATAAATACAGTGTGAGGTTAATGTAGTACAAAAGAAAGGTTTTTCCCTAGGAGTCATCAAAAAATGAAAAAAAATATGATTCATGAAAAAGTGTTTTAGACACAAGAATAAGAAATCGCTTCTATTTAAAAAGTATGAAATTTTTACTGAACAAAAGCAAAATGTTAGTGCATTTGAGTACATGAACAAGTTTATCCTGTATTCTATTCAATCAGAATATTTTTACTACAAGAAAATGAAGCTAAAACTCCTTATGGTAACAACACATACAGAGTAAGTACTTGGAAACATCATAGCTTCAGCTTTCTTCCTCTTCTTCCTCTTCCTCTTCTTTTTCCTCTTCCTCTTCTTCTTCCTCCTCTTCTTCTTCTTCTTCTTTTTCTCCTTCTTCTTCTTCTTCTTCTTCTTCTTCTTCTTCTTCTTCTTCTTCTTCTTCTTCTTCTTCTTCCTCTTCTTCTTCCTCCCCTTCTTCTTCCCCTTCTCCTTCTCCTTCTCCTTCTCCTTCTCTTTCTCCTTCTCCTTCTTCTCCCCTTTCTCCTCATTCTCCTTCTCCTTCAGTGGTTTCAACTCCTTAAAATTTTATTTACTCAACTTTCTTGCTCAGCTGGCACTCTACCTCTAAAGCCATACTTTCAGACTCTGCTTTTTTTTTTTTGGAGGGTGGGCACTGTCCCTTGTGCTCTTCAGCGCAAGGCTATTGCCCTACCCCTGAGCCACAGCCCCACTTCCCATTTTCTAGTGATTAATCAGAGATAAGAGCCCCACATTCTTTTAGTGCCTTGGCTGGCTTTGTACTATGACCCTCAGATCTTAGCCTCCTGAGTAGCTAGGATGACAGGTGTGAGCCACCTCACCTAGCTCTTAGCTCTGCTTTTTGCTGGTTATTTTGGAGATGGAGTCTCAGGTACTTTCTGGCCCAGGCTAGCATTGAATTAGGATCCTCCAGGTCTCAGCCTCCTGAGAAGCTAGTATTACAGGCAAAAGCCTCCAGCATTCAGCTTGGCCTCTTCTTAATGCTGAAGTCATTCTGATAAAGAGACTAATACCACACAATAGACATCCAAGGTACTTTTAGTCAAATGCAACAGAAGGAATTAAAAGTTTTCCATTTTGTCTTTAATTGATTTCTTTCTTCTAAATACCTAACCATCCTCTATGTAAGTGTTCTTCAATAACCTGAGGGGGATCTGCCAATTTCCAAATATCAAGGAAGAACTTAGAAGTAAATGTCCCAAACTCACAGAAAACCAAACACTCAACTCTAATTGGTGGCTTAAGATTGAGTCCTTTATTTCCCAAGTGTTACACAAATCATTCTGGGAAATAATTTTTTCTTTAAGGTGTGAACAATGAAGTCATCACAATTAAACTGGTTTAAAAGATACATGTTAAAAATCAGGATATAGTTTTATACCAAAGGAATAGACAATGAGCAATCAGAGTTCTCTTGGGTGACAAGATGAGGATAGAGGAGCTAGTTAGTGGAAGAGTAATTTTTGAAGGAAATTTTTTTCAAACAGCAGTAGCAATATCTAATCTAATATGTACACAGTTTCAGCAATAAATATGAACATATCTTGCTTACCCTATAACACTGTGCCATGGTTATCATTAATTTCATTTAATAGACTATGTAACTGGACAGGAAGTTGCATAGGACCCAATGTAGTAATTAAATAACCAAGTCATGGTGCTTACATAAGTCTTCAATGGAATACAGCCTAAGGTGGGGGGGGAGGTTAGAAACATCAGCCATGATACCTCATGCTGCAACTTTATAGCCTAAAACTAGTCCTAGTAAATACTATTTAAAATTGTGGAAAAGGTATTCCTGATGAATGAACTCCAGGGGAAAACCAGGTATGCCCCATCTTCCAGCTCACTTAGCTGCTTCAGTTCCACAATGAGTATGTAGTGAAACTGAATTCCAACTCAATTATGTCTGGCTGGGGAATAAAATTGTAACATTCATAGGCCAAATGGTTTTGCTTCTCACAAGGAAAACAATGGCAGTGATTATTTCAAGTCTGAAATCTATGCATGTGTATGAGGGATGAGAAAATACTTTATCTTCTGTTTCTTTATGCCTGCTCTCTACTTGGCTATATCCCTAAGGAAGTTTCCTTCTCCTAGGAAGTTTCCCTTCTTCTGAGATCCATAGTCTTCCTGGCCCCTACCTCAGAACACATCTTTTCACTTATAGGTAACCTCATCCCCTAATCCAGTGGTTCCCAGGCTGAAGAGCTATAATAGCAGCAGCTCCAGTCCTGGAGAATTTCACAGACTCATAGACACAAATTTTTCTAGCCCTATTCAAGGTCTGATTGACCGTCAATCCTAGGTAGAAAGCCCAGAACTTGTAGGGGGTGGGAGTTGTTGTTTGTACGTTTGCTTGTTTTTAGAACCCTGTGTTTTAACAAGACTCCAAGTGATTTGATGTGGATCAAGTGTGAAAGCCACAGAGGCAGGAGAAATCGATCTGAATATTCCCTAGGCCTACAGAGGAAGCATCATAGCAGCCATATCTTCATTTCCTGTTTCTAGTCAAGTGCAAAAAAAAATTAGACAAGGATTCCTCTGAGGCAGGGTCCTTATTCTCTCAGCTAATATGCCACAGAGTAGCACTGAATAATTATATATTTGTTCATGTTGAATGTCAGTCGTTCCACCTAAATAGTAGTGTAAATCAGGACATGCCTTGTGATTTGGCAGCTAACATGTACTCAAGTATTTATTGAATGAGTAAATCATTAGAGCTTGTAATGTTTCAAAACTTTATGGCACATATGAGTCTCACAGCGACATTTTCCCTTATTCTTTGGTCAAATATTTATCAGGCATCTACTTCAGCCAGACATCATTTGAAGCACAGGGTCCAGCAGTAAACAAGACTGAAAACAAAAACAAAAAGCTTGTTTTCATGCTTCTCTGTCTTTACTGTCACGGGAGGGAAATAGATAATAAAACAAACTAATGAAATAGTTAGCATGTTAGATTGTGGCAAGTGCTATAGGAAGCAATGAAGTCAAGGGTAGGCGGTAAAAAGTCATGAAGTGGACAAGAAGAGAGCTTGACTAGTAAGGTAAGGGTAGGTCTCAGAGGAGTGTTTAGGAAAAGAAACTAAACTCTGTAGAAGATGAAAGCCCTTTCTTCCAAGTACCTGAGAATGAGGCATAATGTGATGAGGGAAGCCAGGACAATGTGCTAGCAAAAGGCCAGAATACAACAGAAAGCCTAGGTCAAGGAGAAAGTAGGAGGTAGGAAAAGGCACAATCAATACAGTGCATGGTAAAAAATGAGTTTGCATAAGATAAAGGACACTATAGGGCACTGTTTCAATTGTAGTCTCTTCTCAAATGGAAAAGAGTGTAGTAAGGAGATAAGTAGCCTTATATGATTTCAGTTGTAATAGGATAAGTTAGCATCTTCATAGAGAATCATCTAAAGGGGAGAAGAGAAGAAGCCAGAAAATTTGCTTGCCAAAAATCTCCAAATGAGAGAAGCTTGTAGCCAGGCCTTGAATGTTAGTGTAAGAGGTAGTGGAAGGTTTAGATCTTGCATGTTGGAAGCAAGATATGAAACTAGATACAGCTATGGTAAGGTATATTTTGTTGTCACTTAACCATCTGGTATGGCTCCGTTCAACTACCTGAAGGAGTTTTATATAAAAGACCTTGTAGAAGAAATAAACATTTCAAATATTTAAATAGAAAAGAAAATAAAAACAGGTAAATTAAATTGCAGGAAGATTATATTTGTAATAACCACAAAAATTCAATTCTTAGGAGTATGAGCAAAAAATGGAGGTTCTAGCAGGTTTTTCTCTTGACAGCTACCATTTCTTAATGATACCTGTTTATATTTCCCTCTTTGCTGAATATATAAAAGGTATTCTAAATATAAAAGACTTCATTGATTATAAAAGAGTTTTTTCCCAAGAAAGCTAAAATTTGGGCTATAAATTTAACACATAAACTATATAACAATAGGCCTGGGCACTGTCCCTGAGCTCTTCAGCTCAAGGCTACCACCCTAACCCTTGAGCCACAGCACCACTTCCAGTTTTCTTGTGGTTAACTGGAAATAAGAGTCTCATGGACTTTAGTGCCTGGGCTGGCTTTGAACAGAGAGCCTCGGATCTCAGCCTACTGAGTAGCTAGCGTTACAGGTGTGAGCACCTGGCTTCCTGAGCTCTTTTGCTCAAGGCTAGTGCTCTACTACTTTGAGTCATGGCTATACTCCCAGTTTTTCTAGTGGTTAGAGATAAAAATATCTTTCATGGGAAAATGAGGGAGGGGATAACAATGTTCAACAAGAATTATACTCATTTCCTTACTTACGTAACTATAACCACTTTGTATATACAAAGAATGTCTTGGGTTTTCCTGCTTGGGCTGGCTTTGAATGGCAATCCTCAGGTCTCGGCCTCCTGAGTAGCTAGGATTACAGGTGTGAGCCATCAGCACCCAGCAAATCTGCCATTTTTATATACTAACAGTGCCCTTTCTGCTACACCTTCATCCTCTTGGAGGGTTCGTTGAAACAAAGGAAAATTTGTTTCCTAGGAAGGGTAGAAAATATTCAATTTAATACCTCAAGAAGTGAAACTCTGAAACTATACAAGTTTTCAAACTAGATTTGATGTTATATAAAATGGGCTACTAGTGATAGTGGGACATAAAGACTGTTGATGAGAATTCCACCATTCTAGCTTAGCTGAGAATTTCTGCTGGGTAGGCAAATATCATCCAGAGCCAGAGTTGCCTGGAGTTCCCATCCCCATAAAAAAACTATATAACAATAGACTATATTTTAAATTTAATTTTTAGTATTGATTGAATACTTCTTATACAAAGGTGACAGAGCAAATATTAGAGATTAATTTTTTAAAGCTGAAAGATAAAAATTAATAATTATTTAATGCAATGACATTGTAGACAAAATGGATAATAATGAGTAAAGAAAAAGAAACTCCAGCTGAAATAGGTAGACTGCACAGAATCTATTTGTTAAATGTTAGATTCACAAAACACAGTTGGGATCAGGAGATTAAAAAAAATAACTGCAAATTTGAACTGTCATAAGTTCTGACTACCAATGACTTGTTATATGAATAGGCACACTAGTTAACATACTCAATTCTGTATTTTATCAATTATAATGAAAGATAAAAGTTTTCAAAAACCCTCTTAAACATGTTAGAAAGGTTAAATCACATAATTTAATACAATGAAGCATAGATAATAGAAACTTTAAAGAGGTTAGCATTTCACCCTAATTTTAAAAAATCTAACTTGCAATTTACATAAGTTACAGTATTTCCAGTATTGTCGAAATATACTTCTAATTATTCTATCAGCTATACCACTTACAGGGTTGTCTCACTCTCCTGGGTTTATGTGGGCCTGTCATAGCTGATTTTTTTGTATATCAAAGAAATAGTTATCCCTAAATAGCAGAAGCTGTCATGTGAGACCTCTTTAGATTGTTGATTTCAAACCCAGCACTACTGAGATTTTAACTGATGTTTGAAGATTGAAAAGACTAATAAACTCTGCAGGTCCTCAAGAGAGAAACACTTGTCTTGAGGGGTGAAAACGTTTTCTTTTTGTTTTGTGTTTAAATTATCACTGTTTATTCTGGAGATTCAAGGTTACCAACTACTTAGGCTTTATTTTTTGTTCGTGTTTTTGTTTGTTTTTCTCTCCCATACTCAAATTAAGAGTCATTCAAAATGTTTTCTGGCATTTGTAAGTATGGGCCCTATTTTTGGAATATGTTCTTATTTGGGAAAATGTCAACCTCCAATGACTGAACTAAATAAATTCTAAGATGCAAATGAAAGAAGGTCAAATGAGGCATTACTGAATTGCATACATCATGCTATACAGCTTATCTGCAGTTCCTTCAAAACCTCGCCTTTCTCAAAAATTGTGAAAAACAACACCTTTGAATGACTATGACATTTTACCAAGTTTTGATCTTGGAAAGCATTTGCATCCTTCATATTTTTTTTAGAAATGCCGTATGTGTTCATCTATGACACAGCAGTCCCAACCTAAAATAGATAAAGAGGCAAACATCCCAACCATGTGATCCTTGAGAAAGAAGCTGCCAAGTCATTCTAATTGTCGACAATTATACAATTAAAAGGATATTTTCAACATCAAAACACATGCACATTCTTTCCCCAGCTGGTTTTTGTTCTGGTTTTGTATTACCTGAGATAATGAGACTGTGGATGCTAAGGGACAGATTGCACAGGAATGAGGGACAATACGTGGATGACAGCCTTGGACTGTATTTGAACATTGAAATAAATGAGCCAGAGTCCCCTGATGAAGTGACTCCACTTTAGAGTGAAAGCCCAAGAGAAATGTATCATTTCAAAACACAAGCATGCAACCATTATTTTGCTCATAACCTGTCTGTTCCTTTACAATTATTTGGAAATACTCGAACAAATCACAAATCTAAAAACAAAATCTTCAATGTTTAGGGGAAACTTCATAGAAGAGGAAAGTCTTGAACTTTGGCTATTCCAGCTACGATACGCTTATGTCCTTTCATTTCATCAAGAGGACAAAAAAATAATTAGATATTCAATATGAAAAGTATAATTTTTGCAAAACTAGTTTTAGATGTTCAGTAAATGATATCTCATTTCTGAAGTTCTAGCAGTATTGAATTATTTACCCATTTAATCATTTAAAATATTTTGTTATCTTTAATTTTTTCTAAGTACATAGTAAAATATGCTTACTGTAAATCAAACAATACATGCTTACATACTTTGCCAAAATAATATATACTTACTTTGAATCAAACAATAGTACATGCAGGAGAAAACACAAGTCTCTGAAATTTACAGAAAACATGTATTTGTAAATCATTGCATTCTAGGCTTTCTACTCTGATTTACTAAAGTAAATCAGGTAAAGCATCTGTTCTAAGAAATAACATAGTCTAACAAGAGATAGTAACAATGAAAATATTGATAGTATAGGACATAAAGTGGTAAAAGCACTAAAATGATATAAAGGAATGCTATAGGAAGTCAGAGAATACAGTTACTACTTCTAGCATTTATAACTTACGAGACACCACTGTTTCAAAGTAGCCTTCTACACTCAGTCCTAGCCAACCAGAACAAACCAGAACTGAAACAGAACCATATTGACCTGTGTAAAAAAAAAGAATAGATTCCCAGCAAGCTGAGTTATTTTAATAATGAAAGCTCCACTCTTGCAACTCCATAAGGAAAATAACTCTTGAATAACTATCCAGCTTTTTGCTTTCTTTCTTCATCTATTTTTGCCTGTCATTTTACAGATTGAGGTATTATACAAATCTAATATCTCAAGTGAAATCTAATCAGAACTTCAACCTAAATTTGCTCATTTTCTCTGTAGACATTAAAGATGTCAAAGGAAAACATCTTCCTCTGAGGTAGGTGTAGGAGAAGAACCAGTTTTTCCCATTTCTAGAACTTTGCAATTCTGTGCCATTTCACTCTAAACTAAGATCTAAGGGATTTTTATACAATTTCAGTTCTACATTCTTACCATTTTCCCAAGTGATTGAGCAATTTGGAATTCACAGTCACCACCAACAAAGGCAAATATAAATTCATGATCATTAGTGATTTCCCTTTATTACTGCTTACAGATAGTGAAATTGTAGAGACTAAAAAAGATGAATGTTAAGTTAGAGGTGAGAGGGGAAGATGGCAGGCCCCACCTAACAAAACAAATGAGAGACACACAGCAAGAGAAATATGTCACATACATTTAACATTTAATTCATTATAGAAGAGATACAGAACAAAAGCAAGTTTGAAATATACATAAAAGCTGCAGATATGAACAACTCCATATTAACAATAAGTATTCTAGGCAGGAAAGTAAATGAGTAAAGTAGAAAGGAGTCAGGAAACTAAGGGTCATGGAGTATTGGGCAATCTAAAATAAAATTCTTATTGTAAAAAAAAATTATTATCCTATTGCTACCAAAAATTTGGCATAGCTTGATCCTTTCCACTAGTATGGAAAGAAGTCAGGCAAGGCATGAACATAGTAAAAGAAACAGGAAAGTTAATTAGGAAAATTAAGATAGCAAGAAAAGGAGATTACATGGCATAATCAGACCACCAAGAAAAATACTTCGGGTTCTCTTCAGCCATCTTCAAGGATACAGACCTTCGCCGTAAGTTAAATAAGAAGAATTGGAGTCATGGGTTGAGAAGGCAATACACAGTTAAAATACACAAAGTCACAGTCAGGTTCAGAGGTGGCCAGAAGTGGCATTAGGTGACTTGGTAGTCTCTCATATCAAGATTGGTCATTTGAGTCTTGTCACAATAAGAGACATTGACACCTGGTAAGTGGTCTGGCTCTTCATGGATTCTAAGATAATTGTAAGAGAGAATGGCTCAAAGCACCTAGGTACAAACTGAAGAAAATCTCAAGTAACTACCCTGTTAACTGTTCCTAGTTAAATTATGTACCCAGCAAAGGCAACTTATAAGTGGCCTATTACACCAACTCTGAAGGATATTCAAATACACATTTCTTGGAGATATCACACTTGAAAGCTTTTTCTTATAAAATACACCATTTAAAACATACCAGGCTAATACTGTTGGCCAAAGGTGCAATGAAAGATTTAAAAATTCAGAACATGAATCAGAATTTCCCAAATGACCAACCCCAAACTGCCATCTCCACTGGCCCTTAGCAGTGAGAAGGATTTAAATAAATATTGGTAGAAATAATACCTCCTAAAAGATGAGGTCCACAGAGTATCTGCCTTTGATCTCTCACCATCTAGACACAAATATTTGGTGCCCTGGGAAGTTAAACTTTCTCTATTTCCTGTCCCTTGGCAACTACTAATAGTCTGGTTCATTTTAGTTGGATCTAAGTAACTATAAGCTTCCATTCCCAGGAACAAAATCAAATGATCAGAAAAGAATTCTCTTAATATTCATCTTCTATTATTTACACACTTCCCTTCCTGGATATAGATGAGAATGAAGATTGTACATGACCTAACTGGTCTAAAAGATACCCAACACACAAACACACCAAACACACACACATACACACACACACACACACACACACACACACACACACACACACACACACCCCTATCCATTCCTATGCCCTTTCTCAGAAGAGGATAACAGAAGTCAATGTTAGTCCTGCAAGGCAGCTGAAGAACAAAGTTGTCTTGGGTCTTGGGTCATGTTATTTGCCTGTTGTACTAAAAACCCAGAACTGCAAATGAATCCTACTCTGTCATGTACTTCATAAGCAAAATTGTTTCAAAATAGAAAAGCGATATCCTTATTAAGTTGACACAAGCAGGGCCCAAAAAGTTCTTTATAGATTAATGGTGGAATTTTGAGTTAAGAGCTTTACATATACAGTCTTACTACTTCGGTATGGAGTAGACTTAACAAGGAAAAGCACACCCAGCAGCTGTCTTGGGTACCAATCTAGAAGTAATATACACAAAACTATCCCCAGAAAAGTAACACAATGAAGAACAAAACTTTCTTCAAGAAATGAATTGCGTGCTTTTGTGAAAAATACCTCAGTGAGGCAATTGAAGTAGTAGGTGAGCTTAAAAAGACAAGGTCAACAAAATGGCTTCATGTAGGGCAGGTCCAATGAGTACAGGGTTTTCATTTTGCCAAGTTAGTATAAAGACCAGTGCAGTTTCATTCGTCACTCTCCTTCTCCACAAGCAGCAATTCTCCAGTCTGTTACTTCACTTGATTGCTGAAAAGACTCTGAATTATTAGGCTGCTTGGGCCAACTTAATGTCTTGATCAAGATCTGCTTGGGATCACTAGTTCTTGTCATTAGAAGGTCTGGCTTTTTCTTTCACTTTCTCTGTTCCCATGCCTTGCCTTCCCTATCTTATTCACACATGGACAACTCAATTACAAATATTTGCTAGACACTTGATATTATTTCAATCCCTGGGAAGTGAGAGGTGAGCACAAGACAATCTTGATCCTAGAGATACACATATTCTAGACAAACAACCAAGTTAATGTAAGACAAACACATGGGAGATTGATGAGAGAAACATGCAAATAAAAATGTTGGGGTCATAGATAATAGAACAAGGAAAGTCTCGTGGAAGATGTGACATTTACTTAGGGCCTAATGGGATCAATAGGCATTGTCCCAGTATGGAAAGGTTGGAGGAACTAAAAGCTAACCAATGAGTAACTACAAAAGCCCACAAAGAAATGCCATTCTTTAGCAAACAACAGAGTCCCCAGTGGCCACAGTAGACAGTGGTGATATGGCAAAAGATGAAGCTTATAAACAAAATCAGGGCCTACATTTTTAAAAAATCTGTGAAGTGATACAAGAATGGTTCAATTTTATTTGGGAAGCTACTGAGAGTGCTAAGCTAGAGTCAGGAAAAATAAATAAATAAAAATAACAGCAACAACCACAAACATGTTGTAGATGTCTGCTCGCTTAAAGAACACCAGCAGCAACTGACAATGAATGGGGGAGCAGAAGGGGAGATGGGAAGTAAAGGCTCCACAATGAGAACAGAAGTTCAAAGCACAGAAGCATATCCTACATAGCAACAATGTGAGTTGGTGACTATACTAGTTAGTGATAATAAAGAAACTGCCCCTCTATGCTAATTAATCCATAATTTCACTCTCAGATTCGATGGTTCTTCCCAAAGGAAATTATCTCAAGCCTCAGGATAGATTATATCTTCCTCTGACATGCACATAAACACACTGGACTTCCCCCTAGAGTATCTGCCCTAGCTTACATACTATCCTTGTCTAAGAAACCTGATTAACATCTATATTCACTACCAGATTATGAGGGTACAACAAAATCTACATTGTTGTACATTGTGTTCTTATCATCCAATACAGATCTGGTTCACAATGGGAGCTCAAAATTGTTTCTTGAAACTAATGAATAAAAACAAATTAGAGACAAAGATTTATTTCCCTACCACTTGAGTTGTACACTCCGATCTTTAGGCTTTAGTTATTGTTTAGATAAGGTCTCATGTCTGTGCCTACTGTATCTCCTTAGGATCCAAGGAGCATTTATGATGGGGTTGGGAAGAGAAGTGGAGGAAATGATTCAATTGCTTCACAAAATTCAATGTCTTTCATAAAACAGAAGTACTAAACAAACATCATTTGTGTGTGTGGCTAATTACTTCAGTACAGATCATAATCAAAATCGTGAGGTCTTCAAAAACAAGAATATTTGTTTATATATTTGCTTCATCAGGGCTGAATGCACTTTTGGACCAGTGTGATTTCTCAGAAAAGCTTCTATCAAACATAGGATTATCATGCTGTTATCATAGTGAGGAGAGAACAACACAGAAATGTGGGAAGCCTTGTTCTACTACTGGGAAATGAAAAGGTTATGTTGGTAAATTGCAACCATAGACAAAAACAGGCACGTTTAAGGATAACTAGAACACAATGTGCTAAACATAAAGACAGGTGTCAGTTTCTGCATGTTTTTGGGTTTTTGTCTTTAATTTTCTCACAATCTCACCTTTTCAATTCCACATTCTATAAGCAAAGGAATAGGACAATGAACATATTATAGGATAAGAGTCTATCTTCAAAGTATAGCAATGGAGACTCAGCAATATGGTCCAGACGAGAACTTCAGTGGCATTGTTTTCTCTTCTCCTTCCTCTTTTCCCATCCCACAAATCCTATGCCTTTTCTAAAATGTATTTTTCATGGTTCTGTTGTTGGTATACATATATACTCATTCCATTGCCTGGAATTCCCTTCTTCCATCCATTCTTCTTAGGCTAAGTTTTATTCATCCTTCAAAATACAGGTCAAATTTCCCTCTCAGAAACACCTATCTGATTTCCATGTCCTACCAGTCTCTCTTTTTCTTCCTCTCCTTCACTCTCTGAGTCTCCTTCTAGCCCCACCCCCTTCTCCATGCCTGAGTTTCTCTAGCTACTAATGCTATCTTCTTTCTTTCAGAGCTCCTGTCACTGTATTTACTTATTTGTTAACCTGTCTCTTTCACTGAAGACTGGATATTATATAGAGTGAACATAAAGAGACTTGGGACTACAAAGCTGACTCACTATCTTCTCTTTTCCTATTTTTTCCTTACCAAATTGTAACAGTCTAGCCACTCAGTCAAGTGTCTAGGTTGCAGGCAATAGGTATCCATTGAACGTATGAGCACAATTGCCAGGTACAGTGGCTAATGCCTGTAATCCCAGCTACTCAGGAGGCTGAAATCTGAGGATCAAGATTCAAAACTAGCCTGAACACAAAAGGACCTGAGACTCCTATCTCCAATTAACATCCAGATTGGCATTCTATATTAGGAAGTCACCAGAAACTCAACCAGAACAGATAATCAGATTCAGTTTTTGTTTCAGCTTTTATTTCAAGAAATGAAACCATACATTACCTTACTTCTGCAGTTATTGTTATTATTATCTTCAAGCAATTATAAAAAGGAGATAACATTTAACAAAGCAGTCTGTGAATATAATGTCTTGACCAATGTCATCCTTTCAACATTCTCACCCAGACCGTTCTCAGTCCTTCCCTCACTCAATTGTGTAAAATAAACATTGGAATCTTGACTGCATTCTCCCCCTTTTTGTCTTCATTTATCTACCCCTTTCCCCATGACTTACTTGCCTATTTCAAGTACCCACTTCCTGGTATTTTATTTTGTGGAACTTTGATTTTGCCCTTCTAAGGGATTATACTATTTGAGTTCTCCTTTAAATCTACCATATTTCTGTTAATACATTTGTACAGACTTGCATACCACCCATTGTATTTCTCCATGGTGACCACCTCTTTAGCCATCACATTTATTAAATAGTTCCTAAGTAACAAATACTGTGTTAAGTGCTTTTCAGGTATTAGCTTAAATAATCCTCACATTGATGAGGAACTTTCATGGCTCCCACTTTACAAATCAAAGCCTTATCCAGGGTCATATAGCAAATAGCCAAGTAGAGATTCAAAGTCAGAATTATTTGATTCAAGATTCTAAATTACTCCCATTAGTTTTTAGAAACATCAATTTTAGAGCCAGAATCAAGATCTCTTATCCCTATCTTTCATAAAAACATCTACCTTTGAAACTTTCAGCTCTCAGTGATAAGAAACATGTTTACTACCTCAAATCCTTTGTAGAAGTAGGTATACATGTAAATAAATATAATTTCTCTTAAGAATTTGAATAGCAGGAAGTATATATAATAAATATTTCAATAGCATAAAAAACAATTTCATTTTTAAATGATAAATATTGGCAGACATATCCAGATAGATGAGAGATGGGGAGATAGATAGAGAGGCAGACAGATAGATAGATAGATAGATAGATAGATAGATAGATAGATAGATAGTTTTCTAAGTATGGTTTATGCCACATACCACTGTAATGAATGCCAGTATTTTGAATGGATTTGAATAGCAAAACATTCTAAAATCAGTCACCAACACTATGCACAGTAATTTGTTTTTAGAAAATCCATCTCAAAAAATACTTAAGACAGTAGTAATGTTCACTCAAGGATCAAGGCTAATCTGAATATTTAAATCATCACCATTTGTAAAGACAAAGATTTACAGCTGTTTTTGCAAGTAAGGGCAGAAAAAAAAAAGAAAAAAAGATAATGAGAGAGGATAGGGCTTAGAGTTGGTCCAAGCCTCTTTGTCAGCAGCTATCCCTAGGAAATGTGGAGAGGGGAGTCTTTACTATTGTTTTTGAGCTCCACAATTTTGCGAAAGTGGCCTAAACACTCTGAACATAATCTATGATCTGTACAATTTGAATAGAATTTACATTTATGGGGTTTCTATACTTCATAAACAGCAGCTAGGGTAATGATGACAGCCATTAGCACCACCACCACCACCACCATCTATTACTGTTACTACTAAGAAAAGCCCAGGTGGGAGATAAATAAGTTGAAGAGGGAGAGAGGGAAAGAGGGAGAGGGAGGGAGGGAGGAATGCCGGGAGGGAGGGAGGGAGGGGGGGAGAGAGAAAGAGAGAGAGAGAGAGAGAAAGAGAGAGAGAGAGAGAGAGAGAGAGAGAGAGAGAGACAGAGACAGAGACAGAGACAGAGACAGAGACAGAGAGAAAGAGAGACAGAGAGAAAGAGAGACAGAGAGAGAGAGTATTGGGCTCTCATAACTCATGCCTATAATCCTAGCTACTCATGAGGTTAAGACAGGGGGATCGCAGTTCAAATCCAACCATTAGACTTATAATGAAACTACTAAGAAGAGGCTGGAAGTGGTGCTGGGGATTAAGTGGTAAGAGTGCTAGTCTTAAGCCAAAGAAGCTCAAGGATAGTGCATAGGTCCTGAGTTCAAGCTCCAAGACAAGCACATACACACACACACACACACACACACACACACACACACACACACACATCCTCTTTCTTCTTCCTGCTCCTGTTCTTACGGTAAACTCTTCTTCCTCTTGAAATCTATTCACCTTGACCTCTTTTTTAATCCCCCACATATTAATAAACAACCAGCATGCTTCTCTTTCCACCTAGATGAAGGCTAATAAAAGTGAAATCTCTTGTCTACTTGTAGAAGAGGAGGTAATAATCTTGGTGGAAGGGGTCTTTTCTCCCTGAATAATATTATAGGTTCTGACACCAGGCTTGTGGGCAAGTTTTCAAAACAGGACCTCAAATACAATGCAAAATGACATCTGAGAATGATTCATAATAAAAGTACTAGACTGTAGTGAACAACGATGCTATTAATTAAATGTTGGGGGAGGAATGAAATGTAGAAATGAAAATGAACATTTATAAACTGTCAACAATATATCAGGCAGATAAGTGGGACAATAAATACTTCATTTGTTTTTTGGTTTTGTTTTTGTTTATTTGCCAGTCCTGGGGCTTGAACTCAGGGCCTGTGCACTGTCCTTGGGCTATCTCAAGGCTAGAGTTCTACCACTTGAGCCTCAGAATCATCTCTGGCTTTTTTCTATGTATGTTTTATTGAGGAATCGAATCTGTGTCTTCGCACATGCTAGGCAAGCATTCTCAAGCACTCTACCATTAGGCCACACTCCAGGTCCCTAGGTACTGTTTTAAGCCATGAGTTCATACTCCAAATTTAGCTTACAAAGCTACAACTATTAGAAAAAATATAAAATTAATTTTTAAAGACTTTACTTTTGACCAGTCCAGAGCAACACCATCCTTTCTGTTGCTACAAGGTTATGTTTAATTCAGGTGATTACCTGTGCAACTTCAATAATTGTAGTCTATGAAATAAACTGACAATGCATAACAAGAAATCATATATACATGTTATATCATGTGACCAAGAAGCATGGAGTCTGAGACTCACAGAGGACAAGGCTCAGCCTTGTTTAGAACTTAAGGAGAAAAGAGCTTCTGCTTCTGAGAACTAGTGAAGGTTGGGTGGGAAGATAAGTATACCCAGCAAGGTTAACTGCTGAATTTTCTCACCTATAGTCATCTCTGTCTAGACTAAGTATCACATCCTCAGTATTTTCTTCCAGTGAAAGACCTTTCCTAGGCAAAGAGAGGATGTCAGAAAAGCTTGTTTCTGTAGCCAATGTTCACAGATGCTATAGGAACAAGAATAGTTCTTTCTTACAAAATAACAACATTCCTGAGCCATTTGCTGTCTCTTCAGAGATCTGCAATTTCTTAAACAACCAACTCCAAATATCCCAAGACATATATTTGGGGTCACATAATGGAAAAGAGGCAACATAAAACATAGTTTGGGTCAGCCGGGTGCAGTGACTAACACCTTTAATCCTAGCTACTCAGGAGGCTGAGATCTGAGGATCAAGGTTCAAAGCCAACCCAGGCACAAAAGGACCTGCAACACTTATCTCCAATTAACCTCTAGAAAACAGGAAATTTACCTATAGAAAATTAGAAAAATAGAAAATAATAGAAAAATAGAAAATCAACCTCTAGAAAATGAGGCTTGCCTCAAGGGATAGTGTGGTAGCCTTGAGCTGAAGAGCTCAGGGACAGCGTTCAGGCCTAGTTCAAGCCCTATGACCCACCAAAATAATAATAATAATAATAAATAATAACAGTTTGAGTCATAATGAAAGGAAAGGGGTAAGCTTTTGGAAAGCAGGAAGGGTTCGTGTCTTAGTCTAACCCAGTACATCCTTGGGGCCAGGGAGCATGGCCTAGTGGTAGAGTAATTGCTTACCATTCACAAAGCCCTGGGTTTGATTCTTTGGTACCACATACACAAAAAAGGCCAGAAGTAGGGTTGTGGTTGAAGTGGTAGCGTGCTAGCTACTCAAGGACAGTGCCCAGGCCCTGAGTTCAAGCCCATGACTATAAAAATAAAAAAGACATCTATCCTGATCAAATGGGTAAGTAAGTATCAAGCATGCTATCATGTGCCATTTGGGTGTAAGAATGCACAGATATATCCTGATAGGACTACAATGGGAGACCAAGTCTATTGCGAGGATTCACTGGTCTCTTTCCTTGCTTATCTAGAAGAATTTCCTGTCTTGCTGATCATCACTACCACAGAAATGAAAAGTAAATAAATAAATAAATAAATAACCCACACAAGTTCAAAACAAAATCATATTTTAAACATACATACCATACCAGTTCATTACAAATAGACTAGGGAGTATTTTACATTGAGACATAGGGAGCATCATTATTTTGAAATGTCACTTTTTGCTTTAATTAGAATGCTATAATGATAAGTATATGTCATTCTTATCTAAGGAAAGCCTTGAATGCAGATAGAATCTGGGTCACAGCCCTCTCTGGGTGGTACAAAGAACAAACAGAATGTATGTGTTGATGTCATCTAGCTAAGCTTTATTAATATAATTGCCAAAGTTTGAAGGTTTAAGATTTGATAATGAAACTGCAACCCACCCTGCATTCTAATCACAGGAATATGGATCTTCTTTTACACTTCCCAAGATGGCATAAGCTATTTTAGGTGCATGTGAACTTCCCAGTGATTTCTTTCAAGCTGACTTGGAGGGATCATTCAGAACAGGATTGCCTGCTTGGAGGCATAATTTTAATAAAAACAACAATAGGTTTGCTTGCTCTCAGGGAAATTTATAAGGCTGTCTCCATTCCTTCCAACTATTGTGGTGCTTTATACAAGTAGAAAGTACACAGTTCCAAGCTTCAAAGGCCCAGATAATGGACTTCTCCATTTCAAAGAAAAGTCTTCAGAGTGGCTCCCTTTCATTCAACAGTCAGAATATAAAAGGCCCAGAATGATACAGACAAACACCTCTGAGCTACTTGTTGTGGCAATATCAGATAAAGAAATTCTTTAGCCCAGAGAGATAGTTGATGCATTCATTTGAATGTCAATGCCAAGCACTCACTCCCAGCCACTCCACTGAAGCAGGGAGAATTTGTCTTAGAAACAGCACTAGCACCATCACACTGGATGTGGCTTCACGTTCTTTTTCAAATTTAGTGGGTAGAGGGGCATGGAGGAAGGAACCAAGGACCAATCCAATGTTCTCTGATTTCATCAAAATTGGAGGTCATTTATAGCTTCATCAATTGGCTGATTCAAAAGTACTTCGGGCCAGGACTTTAGCCTAGTGATTGATTGCTTGCCTAGCATGCTCAAAGACCAGGGCTCGATTCCTCAATACCACATACATAGAAAAAAGCCAAAAGTGGTTCTGAAACTCAAGTGGTAGAGCTCTAGCCTTGAGAAAGTCCAAGGACAGTGCTCAGGCCCTGAGCTCAAGCCCAGGACCGGCAAAAAAAAAAAAAAAAAAATACTCCACCTTTGCAGAACTGTCATGGCAGGGTCACTTCCCAAAAACAGTTATACTAAGTATGTCTCCAATTTCCACAATAGGAGACTGATCAGCCTGGGCTTCCTCCTTCCTTTGCAAATCTGCATAGCTATGCTGACTAGAGTATCACTGTCCTCTGGGGGGTCGTCTTATTTCCCATTCAGATTTCATGCAGATCAGCTCATTCACACATACTCTATGGGTGGAAACAATCTGCTCAGGCTCTCTCAGCACCTTGAAAATTGCAAAGCAATTTCTCAGGAGGGATCAAAACTTTCCCTTGCTTTTCATAAAACTGGTGCCTAGTCATATAATCTTAAAAAAGCTTTCTCAAAATAAAAGACAACAACAAAAAGAACAGAGAATTACATGCTGTGCTAAAATAGGATAGTGGTGGGTTCTGATTATATCTCTTTTTTCCATTTTAGTTTCACTCTTAAGTACAGAAAATACCAGGTTGTGTCTCTCTCTTCTTCTCCCTGATACTAAAAATTAAGTTTTCAAATTAAAAAGTAAGCTTTAGTATTAAACTTCTATCTTGTATTGTTTTCTCCCCAATATCTAAAAGCAATGGGACTGTATATCATTTTGTGCCACAGATGTGCTCCTAAGAACTGTTTAAATATGGATCTAATCAATGAAGTGATGAAAAGATGCTTGTCTTATCCTTAGGACCACTGACCTACTGGGATCTCCTTATCTCCTCTTTAAAAGATCATCAGTTCATCTCTAAAATTCTTTTATTTGGATTCAATACTTTATAGTACAAAGTACGATTTTAAAAAAACTGTGGAATTACTTTAAAAGATCACTAGAAAATGGCATAGAAAATGTCATAGAAAGCCTGGTGCCATGGATCATGCCTGTAAATCCTAACTGATCAGGAGGCTGAGACATGTCTGTAATCCTTGCTACTCAGGAGGCTGAGATCTGAGGATCAAGGTTCAAAGCCAGACTGGGCTCAAAAGACCATGAGACACTTATCACCAATTAATAACTAGAAAATGGGAAGTGGGACTGTGGCTCCAGGGGTAGGTCAGTAGCCTTGAGCTGAAGAGCTCATGGACAGCACCCAGGCCCAGTGTTCAAGCCCCATGACACACCAAAAAATAAAGTGGCATAGGAAAAAAAAAACAATAGTTATGACTTAAGATTTAGGTCCATTTAAAATAAAAACTATTTCACAAATTGCCTCCAAATAGACGTTTCCCTCCTCCCTACACTCCCACCAAGGGCTTTCATTAACAATACAATAGCAAAAAAAGATGAGTAAGTGTTAACATTGAAAATTAAGCTATCAGCCATTAAAGGCCAGATTTTTGGGCAAGGATTAGATCTGAATCATAATTGTTAAAAGGCAAATTATTCACTTACTAAAAACTTTTTATGGAGTGATACTGGAGATTGAACACAGGGCTTCACGGTTGCTAGGTTAGCATTCTGCTATTTGAGCCATACCTCCAGCCATGCTTTTCACTTGTTATATTTGAGATAGGGTCTCCCTTCCTGTTCTGAGATGGAACTGACTTCTTTAGGCTTCTCATTATTGTCATTCCTGGTACACAAGTCCATTCCATCGATCTAGAATTACTCCATCCAGATTTCTTCATAGTCTTTTCTGCTGGAGCTGTTCTGTATCCTCAATCCTCCCAACCCCAGCTTCCCACATAGCTAAGGAATAGGTATGAACCATTACGTCCAGTTATGGGATGCCAAGGAGGTGGTCTTACAGATTTTCACATCAAGATTGATGGCATTAGAGGGGAGAGCCACATGGCATATGACTTTAAAGACTATTAAGTTACATTTAAGCTTTCTTCCCACCATCATATTAACATCACTAATATATCTTACTAAACATCAATAATATATGCCTTGCAATGTATTTTTTTGGCCAGTCCTGGGCTTGAGCTCAGGGCCCAAGCAGTACCCTTGGACTTTCTCAAGGCTAGAGCCCTACCACTTGAGCCTCAGCACCACTTCTGGTTTTTTTCTATGTATGTGGTATGAATGAATCAAACCCAGGTCCTTGTGTATGCTAGGCAAGCACTCTACCACTAGGCCAAACTCCCAGCCCGCCTTGCAATGTATTTTTAGATTTCATTTCTTTGCCGCATCTCTGGGAGTTATTTCAACTTCACTAAATTATTTTTGTCCTTCACTTTACACAAAAATAATAAAGTTAATGTGAGCCCTAGTGATAGAAATCATCACAACTAGTTTTTAAATCATAACATGATGTCAATAATTCATTTTATTTAAAATATTACTGAGAAATCAATCAACAGGGAAAAATTATATAGTAACAGTTTGCTTTGGTAAAATTATGGGAAAGGAGAAAGCAGCCATGAGACCAATTTGGTA
The DNA here is from genome assembly GCF_031878675.1 of Megascapheus bottae. Taxonomy (NCBI): domain Eukaryota; kingdom Metazoa; phylum Chordata; class Mammalia; order Rodentia; family Geomyidae; genus Megascapheus; species Megascapheus bottae. The sequence goes on from NC_143510.1 coordinate 29,586,725, forward strand.
TAGGAGAAAGCAGCCATGAGACCAATTTGGGATACATTTCTATGTTATAATATGGATCCTGAAAGTGTTCAAAAAGCTCACGTGGTAAAGGCTTGAAAATCAACCAGTGCCACAACTGAGAGGGGGTAGAGCCACCTTGAGGAGCCAGAGCGGACTGGGAAAAGTTAGGTCATCAAGAATGTGCACTTGAAAGGTATTTTATGATTCTAGCTTTATCTTCTCTATGCCCTAAAATATCTGAAACCATGAATCAAAATAAATCTTTATTACTGTCAACTTTATTTTTCAGTTATTTTGTCACAGTGCTAGAGAGCTAACAATGTATGTATAATGTATTAGTGATTATAACATAGTATGTATAATATGCATGTATCATGTATATTGGTTGTTTTTAAGAAATAGATACTAACAAATGGAAAAATATTATTTGTTTGGCATTTCTCTATGGTTATGGTACTACAAAGGACAAACTGTCTTGTCATTGCTTAGCATTCAGTTATAGCAAGGAAAACCTATCAACTACAAAAAATGTTCCTGCTTTTTGAGGATTATTTTAATGAGAAATGAAGTTCATTTCTAAGTTGCACAGTATTGTCAATGGTCATAATTATTGTAACTAGCATGATATATAAACTGCCTTTTGTATTCTATTACCAATATGTTTTTTAATATTTTAAGGTATTTTTCACATACTATAAAAGTCACCCTTGAAATTATACAATTCCCATTTCCATTAACATATTCTAAAGTTAGTACCAAATAGTTTTCATATTGTAGCTTTATAAAAAGTTTCAAAATCAGAAAGTGTAAGCTATTATGGGCCTGTTAGACTTCTCTATGCATTTATCATTTACTACCTTTCAGCTATGTTTTATTGTTTACACTAGACAAGTTTTATACTTCTAAGTTATTCCTAGATATTTTATCCTTGCTGTTGCTATTATAAATGAGATTGCTTTCTTAATCTTATTTTTAGACTGTTCATTACTAGTATACAGAAATAAAATTGATTCTTGTATATTGATCTTATATCCTGCTACATTGCTAAATTCCTTTATTAGTTCTAATGTTTCTCTTTTAGTAAATTCACCAATGTGCTCTTACCTTAAAGTTTTGAAAGATTTTGTCCTCTACCTAAATATCAATGTTATAATACTTTGATTATCCTCAATCCTTAGAAACTAAATCCTGTGTGTCTGTTGACTGCTCTCATTCACTCCTTTCAATTAACCCCTCTAGCTGATGGCCAGTCTCCAGAGAAAAGCAAAACACAGAACATAAACAAGAAAAATGATTCCTTCTTCCTTAATCCTTTCTACTTCTAGTGGTTCAGTGCAGTAAAATGAGACATATGCTAAACTACTAAAATTCTTGTGCCTAATATTACCTTGCTAAAATGAAGTCAAGCAAAACTCTAACCAAAAGTGGATTTTGGCATTTCGTATTTTGTTGAATACTGTTAGTGTACTAGCAATCACTGTCTCTTACACACAAATTAACAGCCTACCATCTGTCAAGTGTTAGGATAATCACAGGGTTTGGTGCACAATATGGTTATTAGGATATGACCTGACAAAAAGGAAAAGAACACAACCTAATTTGGACTATAAAATCTATGATCTCACTTGCAAATGACATTTCGACAAGCTATTATTCGGCACTTTGGCATCTACAGTAAAAACAATTTTATGCATATGTAATTCTATCAGTTATATAGGGAACAGCTGGTGAGAGATAGCTTCAAACTACAAAATCTGCTTGGTCATACAATATTTTTAAACTAATTTTTAAACAAATATTTACAATAATATGAATAAGTGAAAATGTAATGATCTGAGCCTTCACAATTACAGACAAAACATCGACCATTAGGCAAAAATGTCATTGTGATATTGTTGCTAGAAATTCCACAAGATTCTTCAGGATGTAGGGACTTACTAAAGCTATTCATGTGGATATACATCAAAGTCAAATTGTTGACACTTTTGAAAAGTGTAATATAGGAAACATTTTGGCACAGAATTTGCTTCATCCCTGCCATGACATCTGTTAATGAGCATCATTAATATTGCCTACTTTTATTTATCCTAACGCCTCCTGGGTGCCTTCTTTATACACACTTCTTTGTAGTGCCTTTGGTTTGCATCCAGGGGAGGAACCCTTACTAACAGCTGCCTCTAATAAAGATGATTCCAATAAAATTCTTCTAGTTATAGAGAAAACATAAAGTACCAAGTTCTTTTTGTTATTGTTTTCTGTTTCTTGAAACACTGCAAGAAATGTGTATGATTCCTGAAGGTTATTTAAGGGGACAGCCAATGTATCTAAAATACATGCCTAAATGAGAAATGCATTAATTAAGTCTCAAGGCAAATGTTCTGTTGAGGTGACAAAACAAAATAGGTTTCTTAATATTAGCAATTATATTACCTGGGGAGCTTTGGTGAGATAATCACTATATAATACATTAAGTAACTCACAATGAAAATTATGTTGCTTTGTTTTATACTACATCTTTTCCCTTATTGTCACACTTGTTTCCTAAAAATAAATGATGGAGTTATCTGTCACATTGGCTCAATATACAGTAATTCAAAGCACCAAGGCTTTTCTCAAATGATCTTGGGATCCAATTTTAATATGCTGTAATATAAATTTTAAGAACAGAGTGTGATGAATTGTCAGCCTACACAATATCCCAAAATTTTGCAATGCTAAAATTGTCATGGGTATTTCTCTCTCTCTCTTTCTTTCTTTTTTTTCTTTCTTTCTTTCTTTTATTTTATTTTATGTTATTTTTGTGTGCCAGTGGCAGTGCTTGAACTCTGAGCTTGGGTGTTGTCCCTGAGCTCTTCAGCTTAAGGCTAGGGCTCTATCACTTTGAGCCACAATACCATTTCCAGTTGTTTGGTAGTTTATTGAAGATAAAAGTCTTACAGATTTTCCAACATCTGTGATCCTCAAATCTCAGCCTCCTAGTAGCTAGGATTATAGGCATGAGCTATCAGTGCCTAACTGTCATGGATATTTCTTGAAAAAGAAAGAAAAATATCTGAGGGAGACTTGTTAAAACCTATGTGTCATATGAACAAAGCAATATATATACTCACAGGTTTAGAAAGATTCCTCCAGAGCAGGAATCCTACGTATAAGTAGGAAAATACATATGGAGAATCATGAAGCATTATTGTTCATTTTAAGGGGAGTCAATTACTTTATGTGTTCTTAGAAAGAACTATAGACAAATCCCAAGTTCTTTGTAGTTACTTTTTTGCTCTATCACTTGGCTTTTATATTCATAATAATACTTTCATAAATTATATTTTATTATATTTAAGTACGGTACAAAGAAGTTAGCATGCAACATATCAGTTTGTAAGCACAATGCATCTTGATCCTAATAATACTTATAAAGTGAAGGCTATCTATCTGGAATGCAACTTCATAAATGGACAAAAGAATTTCCCTTGAAAATCCTTTTTTCCTAAATAAGAGCTACCCTCAAAGTCGGAAGTGCAGTTAAACAATAAAGATGTCAAAGACACAGAGAAAGAAAAGGAGAAGTACAAGAGTAAAGTCATAAAAATATTTTAAGCTCTATGCTCAAAAGATTGAAAGAACATTAACCAATGATTTATGAAGTAAGGTGATTATGTATTTTTGTTTTAATTTTAATCAGTATCCTAAATAAATATATATCATCTTTCAATGAAAATTAAATTTTACATGTACTTTCTCCCTATTTATGATGCATTTGATGGTTAATACACGTATAGAAAAGCACACAAATCATAAGTATTTAGGCTTCAAAAAAAAATTTTTTTTGCAGTGTTGGGAATTGAACTCAGGGCCTCCCTCATACATGCTAGACAGGTGCTATACCACTATACCAGCACACTCCATGGTATCTTCATAAAATAAACCCAATAACATTCTACCCACTCAAAACAAAATATAACTTTATTTCTAGGGAATTTTTACATGATACTTTCTAGGCAATAATTCCCTATACCCAGGTTTTGAGGTTCTGTTATCACTGATTTATTTTGCTGCCTCTTGAACTCTAAGTAAATTGAATGATCCATGAATACAGTCTTATTATATATAATGTTTGTATCTTCTTTTGTCAATAGAATGCTTTTAAAATATACACATACTATTATATCTACCTGTCATTTTTTTGTACAACCACAGCATTATTTATTATAACATAATTTTTATTTTCCTATGCTTTTGTCTATTACAAATATTCCAATACATAGCCTTTCCATTGGTATATACAGAAATTTCTCTAAGATTAATTGTTGTGGGGGACTATATGAACTATAACTTTAAATTTTATTTTATTGTATTGTATTTCTTTATTTTTGTCATTTGAATTGCAATCCTCAGAACTCAGCCTCCTGCTTAGTTTTAAATTTTAAAGTAAGGTCTAGTCATTTTCTTTTATGACAATAGAATTTAAACTAAAATAAAATATTTAAAGCTCAGATGGTGAAGATTTCAATTTAATAGATGAGTAATATATAAAAAATCAAAGCATTAATCTGTAAAACTTTATGTTCCCCAATGAAGAATTTGAAGATCAAGGATTATGAACCCACAGTGATTTTCATGGCTTCCAATAGAAAAAAAGGTAAAAGACAGAGAATATATCCACGAAATATTGTTCAATCTTTTAGTCTTAAAACTTTTAGCTAAATCTTCTGACCTGAAAGCTATAGCAAAGAAAGAAAAATAATTCAAAGGAAACCTATCAAAAATTGGGAAGCAAATATTTAGAATGAAAGGTTTTTACCAGTAAGGGAACAACAACAAAAATCAAAAAATAAGAAGTCACTGAAATAGGACAAGTAAATGGCAGAAAAGTAGGTGGTATTTCCATGATACCCACCAGGGAAAAGAAGGGTGCTTGGATAAGGACAACCTTGCCAAGGGTGACTATAAATAAATAACTTGTCATACAAACCAAGATATTCCAAAGTAAGAAAAGAATACCAAAACTAATGTCAATGATACTGGTTTTAAAATATTTATTAACTGGTAAAGTGGTTTTACAATGCTGGCAAGCATGTTTTAGTACAATCTAAAATACCTTCTAAAAAATTGTGTGTATGTGTTTAATATCCAGGTCTAGAGATATGGCTCAGTGGTAGAGCACCTTCCTGGCAAGCACAAGGCCCTGAATTCAAACCTCAATATTTCTGAAAGAATGAAAAACATAACCTTTTTAAAAATAAAAGGCTAAGCTAGACCAGATGCAGATGTCCAACCTAGGATTATCCTGAGTAAACTATATGTCTAGGTACCCTGCTTTAAGTGTCCTCTCTTATCTACTTCAATGGACTTACCATGTAACTATGAATAGAACAACCTAAGGCACTACCTCTGTTCTTTTGTTTATTTAACAAATTATTTTTGTTAAATCTGCCATGTGTTTAGCATTACCTAAAACAGGGATAATTCAGTCAGACTTTCCCTGGACTCATGAAGCCTTTAGTCTCTCAGAGAAGGGAGCCAAAGAATAAGTTATTACAACTGTTCTGAATGCAATGAAGAAAAACACTGAGGTTGTTTATAAGGTAATGCCCAACAGAGTTGATATTGTCCCCTAGTTGAAGTTTCAGGAATGATGAATGGCTGTCTCAGGGAAGAATGTAACTAGAATTCTCTGAAGGACACTAGAAGACATGGTCAGCAACATGCTAGACAGACTATACAATGAAAGATGGCCTTGTATCAGTGGGTGGTGGTGGCTCACACCTGTAGTCAGGAGACTGAGATCTGAGAATCATAGTTCAAAGACAGCCCAGATAGAAAGAGTCTATGAGCCTCTTATCTCTAATTAACCACCAAAATCCAGAAGTAGAGTTGTGGATCAAGTGGTAAAGCGCCAAACTTTTAACAAACATCTAAGGGACAATGTGTACCTAGACTCTGAGTTCAAATCCCAGTACCATTGCCAGGAAAAAAAAAAGCTGTGATTATATTGTACATAACAGCCCAAAGTATCTTTTGTACATTTTGAATTCTCACTGAATTTTTCAGGAATAAATTAGCATGTAAATTGAAGAAATAATGTACTTTGGTTTTTGTTCATCACTTTCCAAATTGTTCACTTTCAGAAAAGCATATTACTAACAGTAATTAGGCTTCTGGTATTCAGCCTCTCAATGTAACTCAATATATTAGTCCTCATTCATATCTGCCACATATAAGTATGTAAAAGAGAAATAAAATTAGTTCCCAATATGGTTAACTTGGCCATGGCACACTCAAAGAAAGCACCAAATTGTATTCATTCATATTTTTACTACCAAACCATATACACTTAAAAAGTGTCACAGAATGATAAGAATCCTCTACCATGAAAATTACTTATTAAAATTATTTATCTGGGATTTGCTGTGTATTTTTCAATTGTACAGTGAACCAGTCCCTAGAGGTCTCATATACTTGATGGCTTTTTATATTACTGTTTCTTTTTCCAATCCACTACCTATTCCCTGTGGCCTACTGAAGGGTTTGTTTTTTTTTTTTTAAAGAACTGGAGACCAGATGTATGTTTCAACCTAAGGGAGGATATTTCAAGATTAGATGCATTCTTCATGTGATTCTTCAATACAGTTCAGTCCCTTACCATAACACAGGGAATTATTTTGCAGCTACTTTTATAAATAACTCCAATTCATTTCTAGGAATAGCACACATTTTATGCTTCTTACCTAAAATTGTATTATTCATTTTAGCACATTGGCCCTACTTCAACTATTCCCTTCTTTTTCTCATCATACATGTTACTATTTATCCTGGAACTAGCTTTTATCCTATTGCCCCCATCCCCATTCTCTTTTATTTCCTATAACCATTGCATAGAATGGCTTCTAATACTCTTTCCTTAAATCCAATGTTATTCCTATCAAGCAGATATGAGTCTAATTCACTATGTCTTCAGGTATAATTGTACCTGAGAGTTTACATTGTAATCCCCAAATATATTATATATGATATAATATATATAGTAGCTAGTATACTTTTTTGCCAATACTGGGCTTAAGCTCTGTCCTTGGGTTTTCACAAGGCTAGAGCTCTACCACTTGAGCCATAGCACCACTTCTGGCTTTTTTTTTATGTATATCATACCGAGGAATCGAACCCGGGTCTCTCTGTATGCTCTACCACTAGGCCAAACTCCTGGCCCCTATAATATGTTTTTTAAAGTATGTTTCATGGCAGGTAACATTATCTACAAATATCATCTTATGATAACAAATGGTGCATCAAAGATTTTTTTATAAAAAAGGACGCAGATTTTTTTTTTTTGCCAGTCCTAAGCTTGAGCTCAGGACCTGAGCACTGTCCTTGGACTTTCTCAAGGCTAGAGCTCTACCACTTGAGCTACAGGCACCACTTCCAGCTTTTTTCTACATATGTAGTACCGAGGAATCGAACCTGGGTCTTTGTGCATGGTAGGCAAGCATTCTACCACTAGGCCAAACTCCCGGCCCCCAAGGACGCAGATTTTCTAGTGAATACTGAATGTTTCAGCAAGATTTGCAGAATGTACAGGAGATTGGTAGGTGAAGAGATGGGAATCAAGGAGTCAGGAAGAATGAGCAAATTCTATAGGTCAAAAGAAACCTTGTTTATGCATAAACCTTGTTTATGGTGGCTCATATCTATGCTCCTAGCTACTCAAGAGGAATAAAAATCAAAGTCAGTCAGGACAGAGAAGTCTGTGAGACTTGGTTTCAAGTTAACTAGCATAATGCCAGACAAGAGGTTGGGCTTAAGCTGTAGAGCAGGAGCTGTGAGCAAAAAAGTAAACCAAAAATTAAAGGCCCTGAGTTCAAGTCATAGTACCACACACAAAAAGGAGGAGCAGGGGAGAAACTGAGAAGAAGAAGAAGAGGAGCTGAAGGAAGAAGGGGAGGAGTAGGAAGAGGGTTTTTTTGTTTGTTTGTTTTTTAGTAGAAAACATAGAATAACAGAACAAAAGGCTTTTTTGGTTAGGTGTTAGGTGAAACACTAAAAGCACAGAGTTCATTTTTGTTGATTAAAAGACTAACTTTTACATTTAGTATGTTCAAGCATTTGAAGTACATATTAGAAGAATACATATTATAATTAGTTTAAGCAAAAGTAAAATTTTAAAACATTTCAGTAAGTAGTGCTACAAGTAAAACATGAATATGGGAAACATGTGGCTTCCCAATAATGGCATTTTGGCATGATTTACCATTGGAAATAGAACAAGGGGGTAGACTTTGAGAAGAAATGGATTAGTCAAGCAAGGTTCTGGTCAGAAAAGTCCAGCAAGCCATCACCATGATTTATTTTAGAACTGATGGAAGACCACTGTTGGATTTTAAATGAAAGAACAAGAGTTTAGTTAATGCTTTATAAGATCAGTACGATATCAATGTGGGAAACAGATTGGAAATAGGTAAGGTAGCTTTGGTGGAGCAGTTACCCAGTTAGTCAAGAAAAGAGGCAGTAGTGGTCCAAACTTAAGACAGTTGAGTTCACAAGAAGAGGAAGATAATACATTGTCTGAATCTATGATGTAATATATTGCAAAATCAATGGCTCTATGATAGCCTTTCCAACAATAGGAATATGACATTAAATGAACATATTGGTTAGAAGATATTATTTTAGAAAACATTAAAATATGTAAAATTTATGATCTTTCTAATTGAGTAAATAAAATGTTAGAGGGTATGAATAATATATAACTTGGACAATATTTGCTCTTTGTCACTGATTTGTAGGACACATGATTAAGATGACACAGACAAAGCCTAGAATTGAGAATACCTCTGTAGAAAATAGAGGTAAAAATCTCTTCTGAGGTAAAGATATACTTAAATAAAAAAAATGTTGGATTTTAATAGCACAGGCCTAAAACTAGCAGGTTGACGTTTGCTTCTAAGAAACAAAATTCACAGCCTTAAAATACTGCAAGCCTTGAAGCTCAACAATAACAACAAAAAGTACTGTGTGAATACATACATTTCATCTCTGAATTTTACTGTTTAGGGGATATGGGTAATTTAACTTCTCAAGACAAAGACATTCTTTGACTATGCTCCATTCTTTAAAAAATTTTCAATTATTCTATCTGATTCATAACTGTTCATAGCCTTAACTACCCTCACTCATCCTCACAAAATAACTGGCAGTTTAAAAACTACAGTGCATTTCCTGGAAAGGAAAGACATTACCAAGCTCCTATGATATTCATGAAAGCCATTTCTCAGAGAGCTCAAGGAAACATCCCAGGATGATAGGACCATTTACATTCAATGAACCCACTATAGGACTGAAGTAACAGTTGACACTAAAAAGTACATTACAGCAGCCAGGGGCAGGATCATGGACAATCCTTGGGTGACAAATGATGACATCATTTAGAAAGTGAACTTTCAAAATCAGAAAGGAGGGGAACCACCCTTTCTGATTTAAAAAACATGTGAGGATGGGAATGGGTGGGGCTGAGAGACCTGGGAGATTTATGAAAGGGGTGACACTGGTCAAATTTCATTGTACCCATAAACTGACCTGGTGAATTGAAATCCATTTGTAAAACTACTTAAAATAATTCTAAAAATATATGAAGAAAATTATTTTAAAGAGAACCTTTGAAAAGCAAGCATATTTTGTTATTTTGTTCTCTCTGCCTTCTGGTATTACTCCTGGTAATACTCTGGTAATACTCTCCCCACTAACAAGATCAGAGGAAATGATTTATTCCACCCCCTCTCCTGCTACTTCTGAACTGCAGTGGGTGTCCTTGGGGACACGGGATTTCTGAATTGCTTGCGGCCATCTGATATTGCAGCTATGCAGCCTACCCTAGAATGAGCCAGAAAAAAAATAAAAATAATTACATTAATGCTGGAAATCAAAGTTTATTGACTCTCCCTTGAGGTGAAAACCAAAAAGCTGGTTACAAGAGTTGCCAGCTTATTCAATGATATCACTGCCTCCTCCCCATTCTTGTCAAAACAGCTTTAGAAAGCATTTTCAAATAAAGCTACCTCTCATGTGCCCCAATTCAATAGATTACCTATTCCCTTTTAAGTAAAAGCTAGCGTACATCATCTCGCCTTCCACATCCAGATCTCCTCAAAGGGAGGACCCAACAGGCCTCTTCCCCTGCCAAGCCACTGCCAAAGGCAATACTCACAGGCATTGTCCCTGTCATCATTTCTGCTCCCATTTGGAAAGCTCTGCCTCATTGAATATTCTTCTAAGCCAATGAGAGACTCCTGTGTCTCCCAAAGTGGCAATCCACGCTTATGTATCACATTTATGGCTACAGATGAAATATGCGACAGCTAGTTTCTTTTACTTTTCAAAAGTTCTTCCCAAAACCCATCAGAGGGAGATGTTAAGTGCACCCAGTTTACACATGAGTCCACAGACAGAAAGATTCACTGTGGTATTTAACCTTCCCTCCCCTTGCATTACTACCAGTGCTACAATCACAGGAACAAATATGAAACTTCTTTAATTCTCTGAATTAAGCCAAAACAGGTTATAAATTAATTCTTTTGTTATTAAGCAAAATCTAATGAATCCAAGTTAAATAAAAATCTAGCCCCATTCATGGTTGGTCAACAATGATTGTTCTTCCCTTCTATTTAATTAATAGCATATTCATGAAAGACAAAGTAAACTAAATGTCCAAGTTCCCTTCTGCGTAAGTCCAACAACAATGAAGATTTCTCCACATTTTTTTCATTTTTCCTTCCTCATGTTCCCCGTTGCTTCAAGCAAAGTCAAAACATCATACCATTCCAACTCTACCTCCTTCAGTCATATCATGCAGAAGATTTCACTTAACAGATTTCAACCTACTAAGAAAAGCCTGCTCATAAGTTGACTCTTGGATTTTAGGAGGGTTTCTACCATTCCAAGAACTAGTAATAATGGCCCTTTGCCTAAATTGTTCATTCAGATCATGTCGTTTACACTAAGCACCTGCTCTTTCTTTCAGGCATTCCAGATTTTGGTTCAGGCTAGGCATAAAGGATCTGTGTAACCAGACCAAGAAAAAAAATCTCAGGTGGTGAGGTGCTAATAAGTTGTCTTGTAACACAACATTACACAAGTGCTAACACAATACAGGGACTAATGAATTAGGTATGTCCTGAATGACTGGCCTGGGAAAAGACTCGAAATCTAGTGTCTGGTTTCCTCTGAATATCATTCCATAAGCTGTATCCTTTTGTTCATTTTTGCTTTGTATCCTTTGATGCAATAAGCCATGGCCATGAACACAACTGCATGCTCTTAGCAAACCTGGGGATGGTCTTAGGGACCTGATCCATATACCTACCATTCTTTAGGTCTGCTTAAAGACTCCCTCACAAAAATACTGTTGGCCTGGGGGAGATGCCAAAGTAGATGTCAATTATCCATTCTCAGAGCATTCTGCATATGATTTATCAAAAAATATCTATAAGTAATTGTGAAATCCTCTATAGATGGCCCATTTCCACCACCTAAGAATCTAAGCTACCTAAGACAGGAATCATATCTGATGGCTTCCAGTGTAACCTTAAACACCGAGTAATAAAAGTAAGAATTGTAAACAGATACAAGAAAACACCTTTCTCTAGCTTCTATTTAAGGATGGGTTATATAATTTCCTTGAATTTGTTCCTCAAAACAACTAAGGCTTGAGAAGCACTATTCTAAGTCACTTGAAAAGTAAAGAACAACTGCAAGTAATAAAGTCATATGAATATGATACTTCACCCATGTTTCATAGGCTAAAATGCAAAATAAATTACACTAAGCAATTCAACTACTGAAATACCATGAGACAACACACAGAATAAACATACATTGCTTCAAAGAAAAGAAGTGAGCTGTCCATATGCTATAGGGGATACTTCTACATATACAGACTATCTTATGCATTTAATTTGTGTGCAAAAATAGGTCAAGTAGACTATTTTTCATGGTAGATGAAAATAAAAGGTGACAAAATACACTTAGCTGGGAATTCATAATTTTTACTATTATAAGCTTGAATATTCACATAACTTACCATCCAAGAAATTCATTCCTTGATTATTTTAACACACAAGAAAAACTATAGCACATATGTCAAAAATCCTTAAACAAAAGGCCACAAAACAAACTAGGAGTCAAACTTAAAAGAGCCCATCACTTTAGCTATGGAAAAAGCACCCAGAGAAACCCTAAGGTGCTGACCAAGTGGCAACTGTCCCTCAGAATGTGATAACTCCTAAGAGAATAAGATACCAATTTCTGTAGGGTCACCAATGACTTTGTACAGGCCTTGCTGTGCACAGTTGATGTTCTGCTTGCCACCAGGACCCTATTTTACCTTGTCATGTGTGTACCCAAAAATATGTGTAAGAAATTTCATAGCAGCACCATTCATACCACAAGGAAAGGAAAAGAAAACATGAAAGAAAATGATACAAAACAAATGACCATTAACAATTAAAAGAAAAAGGACAAGTAATGACAGACACGAGAGTAGCAGTCAGTTACATCTTAGGAGGCAAAGATGGAGGAAAAATAGAGACCACAGACTAAGGATGGTAATTATTCTTTGTCTATAATCAGAGATCCAAACTGTTTTAAAACCAAAAAGTAATAATAACTTTGTCTTTTCCCTCTCAGACATCTATTCTCTTCTTCCTTTACTATTTTTAGCTATGACACACTAGGTGCCAGTTGTGTTTGTACAGAAGCTACAATAAACATGACTTTTTATTAAATGCAAATGTCACCATGAAGTAGAATCAACTATTGACTTTGTACATCCTCTCATCAGCGGAACCATCAATATGTCGAGGAAAGCAAGGAATTTATTGTCTCTGTACACCTCTCAGAGGGCTTCCTGGAATATAACTAGTTTCCATGATAGGTAACCAAATAAAATCACAGGAAGCCAGAGGAAAAACACAAACTCCTTTCAGGAAACTGTAAATTAAAGAGAGCTGTTTAACTAATGTATAATCTACACTCACATAAAGGCAGCCCTGGCTACCTACTCAACATTAGGAATATGGCTGTATCTCTCACAGAAAGGCCAGAATGCCTAGAAAAAGCTTGCTCCTTTTCCATATCATTAACTGCTCTAGAAATGTCTTTATTTCCTATGACATTCGAGCACTTGAGTTCGAGGATTTTTTTTAACAAAATAACACCACGAGGTCCAAATTCACTGCAGCACCAGGGTGTATAAAACCAAAGAAATGAATGCTCTTCAGCAAATGAGAACACAGTCAGAAGATCTTTATTTGTTCAAAAAAAAGCTCTATAAACAATGTCAGGAAGGGGAATCTCACTGCCAGACACCATAAAACAACATAGAATTAAACTCTAGCAGTCCATTAGAAGACCTAGGGACAAGTCCTTCTCAGCAGTTGTAATAAAGGTTGAATGATTTACAAGAAGTGGACTGGGAAAACTCCCATGATACTAGACCAAGATTCAGCATTGCCGCTAATTTTTTTCTTTTAACCCAAGTGCAAACGCCTACTATTATTGCCATTAAGGGGGCTGGAGGATGCAAGTTCTTCTAACAAATACTTAAGTTTCTCTCTGGCTTTGGTCTGATCCCAAGTTGTGGTTTAGTTTAATAGATAATTCAAAAATAATTGTGTCTCCTCTCATAATATCTAAAGTAATGCTATCTGCAATAAATAGGACTAATATTTTCGATTTGGTCTTCATGGGGATTTTAATCCATAGAATATTGAAGAAGTCAGCATTCCACGTTGATGGAATACAACAGGTTTATGCTTAAAGAAATCGATACATAGAGAAGAGACAAAGTCCCACCACAGGGTACACTGTGTATCCCAAAATACAATCTGTATTCTGACCTTCTCCACACCCCTTGACGTATGCCTGTGTTCTATGGATAGAAGAATCAATAGGAGGTAGTCTTGATACATACACTTCCTTTTCCCTCACTCACCTAATATTTTCACTTCCCCTTTCTTCTGATAACCCTATCAGATAAAGGATTCAAAGACAACATAGATTATTTCTCAATGTGCATGAATGAAGCCAAGAGATTCCTCAACCCCCTGAAATTGTGTGCAAAATAGTATCTCGTGTTATTCTGTACCAAGTTTCTCATGTTATTCTGAGGCAGATGATCAATGAGAAATGTACCAAAACCTGCATCAAGTAGAAATCTCACATGTAGGTATATGAAGAAAAGTGAAAAAAGATAGGCATTTGCTTCTCTGAAAGGATGGCACTTTGGAAATTTTGACTTTGGTTTCTTGATGAGCTACAATGAAATTAGAAGGCTCTCCTTTTCCTTTGCAGTAATCTGTTATGTGACAATTTGTGCAGCATGCAAAGATGGCTGTTATCAAAGACTTTTGCTACCTTTTCCTATGCAATAAACCCCAAGAACACATAATAAAAAATGAGTATATGTTTAAAGGAGACAATGGTAGGCATGTTGTCTCATTCCTTGTGTAGACTGACCACAATATGGAATGGCAAAATGCCTTTTCAAAAATTACACTTTGGCTTTAAATTTGTTGAACTTGGCAAGTAAGACCTGAAACAAGCGGCTATAGAGATGTAAAAGTGAAATATTTTACCACATTTCTCTTTTGCCTTTTATTTTTCCCACAGTCTTTAATGTTTTTCTTCTTCTTTGGAAAAGATGAAGTTATAAAGTTGCCTTACATAAAAGCTTAGCTTGAAAGATTGGTAATCACACACTTTGCTACAGAATTGGCTGGACAATTCAATCTAAAAAGGTCCCTTCTCTTGTATTCAGTCTGGGTTATTTCCTTTGCTGAGTATAAAAGAAATATCTGGTTATAAAATTGAGAAATTGTTCATAAATATTACGGAAGAATCTTTGAACTATTTACTATTAGAAGCCTGAGTTAGCAAACACTAAACTTACTTTTGCTGGTTGGGGGATTATTGTACTTTTTTCCTTTAAATAAATCACCTGCAGTTCAAAAAAATGATATTGACTTCATAATACTTTCACCCCCTATTAGAGCAGAAGGAAACAAATTGTTTTCTTAAAGAGACAGTTTTAATACCTTGTAATACAACTGGACCAATAAAAAAAATTTCAACTGTCATTATCTCTAGTAAGTAACTTACTTAACTTGACACTTCTTTATTTAAAGTCTTTGTGCCAAACCAGCCAATGAAATGTATTATTCTATGGGCCGGAATTTTTCAGCACAAACAAATCTAGAGATATAGGCATGAGAAGCTAGATACACATTTATAATAACTGGAAAAAAAAAGTCCTTAGGTGGAGGTTAATAATACAACTCAATCAAAACCAATGACATTTTTAATGTAATATTTGTGAAATTGCAGTTTTGAACTCTGATCTGCTGCAAATTGAATTAAAATGTGCTAATTCTGTCTCTGTGTCCAATATAAATATAACAATAGAAAAAGAAGGGAGGCTATACTGGACACACCCAGTTTACAATAGAAAAAAAGGGGGTGGTGGTAGGGGTAAGTCTCTCCTCTTTAACTGTGGGGACATTTTTAACAGATGGCTCCTGAGTGGAAGTGCCAATTATAGAGCTGTAGTACCTGTCAACACTGGTTTAACATTTCAACATAGCAAATCATCAATTAAAACTCATCAGCACTATTCATCTGGTTAATTGATCAAATGATGATTCTTCTCCTAGACAAGAGTCTGACTGACACACTTGAAGAATTTATGTTTTTCATTGCAAACACTGTGGAAGCTGTGCCAGATTAGCAAAACCATTTTGGCTTTCAGGTAGATGTCTCCCTTGGTTCTCAAAGGGGCCAATGAATGGAAAGTGAGTTTGAGTCAGACAGCCTTCTATCAAAGATTATTTTTCTAGCTTGATGCCAGGCATAAAAAGCAATAAAGTAATCACAGGAATTCTATTATACTTGTGAGTAAAATGAGTATCAAGTAGTGACCAGCTAGAAATTTCATTCAACATGGTGGGTCATACTGAATGTAGAATATAAATGGTCCAGAAACATATTTAAGTGCATGCTTCTCTGGACTATTCAACAACAGTTAAATTATGGGGCCACTTGAAGTCAAATCCAACTAGCTCTAAACTAGACAGACAGACAGACATACAAAATATATATATATATAGCCACATAAAGTTTCTATAAGAGAAAAAATGTAATTTCACAAAAATATGCATTATCTGTAGAGAAAACCAGAAGACCACTTCTTGATTCTTAGGTTTCTTAATGCTAATTTTGTAAGAGCTGTTTATAACTCTGTAAATCTAAATATGTGATAGCAAAACAAGATAATTGTTACAAATAGATAAGCAAATTCTGTCCTGTCTACTGCAGGCTCAATTAACACCCTCCACACACTTCTAGAAATGAGTTTTGCCATCATTTGTGACATTAATTTCAGTAGTTTCATTAAATTGGTTTTAATATTTGCGTGATTAAGTTTAAACAATTTTAAGAATGTTTTCATTTAACATCACATAAGAGTTGTAATTTTACCTTTTCTAGGAATTATCCTTTAATACATGTACAGATCTTAGAATAGGAATATCAAATTTAGTCTTCAATTGTAGGATTATGACATATTCCTTTCTCTCAAAAACTCAGCACATGTCATTCCTCTTCCTGGAAAGATTTTCCCTGCCCCCACTCTGGCTTCTGGGCCTAATCATTACTCTTCCTTCAGATTTTGGCTCAACCATATCATCCATGAAAAGGTTTTCCTAGCTATTCTTCCTCCAGACTAATAGTATCAAATGTCGATGCTATGTGCGCTCACTGAGTCATGTACCTCTCCTTTATATCTCTTAACACCAGTGACATTTACCTATCTGACTTTTCAGAATAATATCTATTTTCTTCACTTGAATAAATATTATCTCATGCCAGAGGCCATACGTATTTGGTTGTATATACCATTCTACTGGTAGTCCCAGTCGGAAAAGGAAGACAGATGCTCAAATAACATTTGCTATGATAAGGTCCAGAGCACACTGCTCCAAAATATGGCACCATTTGAAAGTATAACAGAAGCAGGAAAGTTGCTGCTGCTGTTGTTTTAGTGCAGATCCTTGGGCTTGAACGCAGGACCTGGACACTGTCCCTGAGCTTTTTACACTAAAGCATAGCATCACCTTTTGAGTTATAGTTCTACTTGTGGTGTTTGGGGTGATTAATTGGAGATAAGCATTTCATGGACTTTTCTGCCCAGGATGGCCTCAAACCATGATCCAAAAATCTCAGTCTTCTGAATACTTAGGATTATAGGTGTGAGCCACCAGAACTAAGTAGGAAAGTTTTTTTGTTGTTGTTATTTTTGTTTGGGGTTTTTTTATTTGGTGGGTCATGGGGCTTGAATTTGGCCTGGGCACAAAGCTCTTCAGCTCAAGGCTACCGCCTACGCTTGACCAAGCCCCACTTCCCATTTTCTAGAGGTTAATTGGAGATAAGAGTCTCAGGTCCTTTTGTGCCTGGGCTGGCTTTGCACCTTGATCGTCAGATCTCAGCCTCCTGAGTAGCTAAGCTTACAGGTGTGAGCCACCATGTTCTGTTCCCACACATTTTTTTAAATTTCATAAAAAATTGTTTTATATTTTTTACTCCAATGTAACAAAAAAGTGGGAGCGAGGGTGCTGAACATCCTCCCTGACATTTCTATTAGCATCAGTTTGCTGTACAATGGGGCTTCACACACACACACACACACACACACACACACACGCAATCTACCTTGATCAGACTCACCTCCTATCACTCTCCTTTATCCCCTTTGTCCCAAGAGACAGGTAATTACTGTCAGGTATATCCCAAACATACTCAAAGGTATATTGTTGGTATTTATGAATAAAATTTAACTAATCAGTTTACTAACATTGAAAAAGTGACTAAAAATCAAAACAGAAAATTATTCTCAATCAATTAAATACTGCTCAGAGAAATATGGTGTAGCTTACTAGTAGAGAACTTCACTAGCATATGGGAATTCCTAGGTCTGATCTCCTGTACCTCAAAAGCACCAAGAACTGGATTCTAACACTGGGACAGAAGGTTAAAGTGTAGTAAGCCACAGGATAACCTAAAACTGTTTTGCCTTGAATATTTACCTAGAATTTCTTTTGAAACTGATTTGGCCAGACTTCATGGTTTCCACATGTACACAGAGTGTTCTTTACCGTATTTACTCTCCTTCACCATCTCTATTGGCCATCCTCTCCTCCCGCTGGAACCTCTACCATGAGCAAGACCTGATCTACATTACTGCCATTCTGTTGTTTTCAGTGGATTTACTGTTCAAAAGGACTTGTTCTAATGTTTCGCATGCATATACAGTGTTTTTAAACAGATAGATTACATTATTTACTTTCACTCTTCCCATCTTCTTCGCCATATTAGTCACCAGCTTTCAGAGGGTTTTGTTTTGCTATCTTCATTCACAGACACAGTATATTTCCATTTGTTTACCCTTTAACTTTTCAATCACCTCAGTCAGTATCACAATTACAAATACCTCCTCTTTCTCTCTCTAATGCACACACATGTAATTTTGTGTTTCTTTACATGTATATTCATCTTTTAGGTCTAGCATCATAAGACAGAAAACATTGGCTGGTCCCATAGTTGGACTATTGTGAATAGAGCTTCTATTAATGTGGGTATACAAGAGTTTATAGTACATCCAGACTTATTCCCTTCGTATGACTGGATTGTGTGTTAGTTGTTTTTAAAGTTTCGAGGAAACATACTGATTTCAAGGCAGTTGGCCTAGTTTATATTCCACTAACTGCACACAGGGTTGCTTTTTCCTCTGTATCCTTACCAGCATTTGTTAAATGTTTCTATTCTTGATGAAGACCATTCTAGCAAGAGGGGGATGAAATCTCAATGTTATTTTAATTTATATTTTCTTTGTAGCCAAGGGTGCTGAATATTTCTCATGTACTTTTTGTCCACTTATATTTCTTCTCTTAAGAATTATTTAGTTAATTTTCACATTTATTTATCATGTTGATGATTTAGGAATTTAGTTTTTAGACCTCTATGTATATTCTGGTTATTAATGCCTTTTTAGATAAGCTTTTCTTAAGTACTTTCTCATATGTATACATATATTACTATATCTATTAACTATGATCTATATTAAATTTAATATAAATATAAAAGTTAGATGCCTTTTGCAAAAATTCAATTCATTACAAAATTAAACAGCTACTGCCAGAAACCTGCATGTATTGAAACCTATAGAAATACCATGCCAAGAAAGCAGAGAAGAAAAGCAAAATGACAATTCAATTCTTCTTATGGTCCAATTGTAGAGATACATGCTTCATCGTGATTTATTTACTCCACAAAACAACTTCATGATTAGATATCAACCACATTTTACAAGGGAAACCCAACTTTGGTGATATGAGCTTATTTTCCCAATTTCTCTGATGAAAATTGAGAGCCACAAAAAATATATATTTTGACCATTCAGTAAGCACGAGTTGGCACACCACAAACACATGTCTCTGTACAGGCACAAACTAACAACAATGGCTGCATATTTTAAAGTTTTAAAAGAATTTAAAGGAACAATATCATTTTTATAACATGAGCATTACACAATATAAAATTTTCAATTCCCAAAAATAAAATATTATTGGGACATAGCACATTTATCTATTGTCTATGGCTGCTTTCATTCTACAAAGTAGAATGGAGCAATTATAAAGATTCAATAGGATCACAAACCTGAAACATGTAATGTCTGGTCCTCTTTAGAAAAAGTTTGCTAAGCCCTAAAATATGGAATGGGATCCAAGAAACAAGAGGAAGAAACACGACAAAACCTAAGCAAAGTATAGCTATAAAAACACAAGAACTCAAGGCAACTAGGGTCCAGTTTTTCTTTTTTCTGGAGGTTTTGTTTTTCTGATTCTATCTCCAGCAGAAGACCTAAGTCAATCCTATACTAGAAAGTTATGGCATCTAACTCTAATGATGAAGTCTTCCTACTGGCATGCTTAGAATGAGGATGATAGAGTATCTTCACTCCTTCATTCATTTCTCAACTTTCTTCTTAAATAATACAGGTTTAGATACTAAATCCATTAGCATAACGATGTTCATTGCAGCACTATTTACCATAGCAAAGATATGGAACCAACCCAGATGCCCCTCAGTTGATGAGTGGATCAACAAGATTTGGTATTTATACACAATGGAATTCTATGCTGCTGTCAGAAAGAATGACATCACCCCATTTGTAAGGAAATGGAAAGACTTAGAAAAGATCATATTAAGTGAAGTAAGCCAGACTCAAAGGAACATAGGCTCAATGGTTTACCTCATTTGTCATAATCAGTAGAAACCTTGGACTATCCTAGCAGAGATTTGCAATAGAGCAAAACCTAGATACATAAGGCCATACAGTATGACGCTAAATGAAAGGACCTCCAGGATATACCTTGGGCTCTACTAGCAGAGATCTGCAATAGAGCAAAACCTTGATACATAAGGCCATATAGTATGAAGCTAATTGAAAGGACCTCCAGGATATTGAAACAAAAGCCATATAACGAATGACTGTTGTCCTTAATGTAGTTATCTCTCATCTCCTTTACTGTCCCTTGGGTATCTCATATTGTTACAGTATCTCACTTTGTTATCTGATATATTGAATTTATTTGTATTTGGTTATTTGAAATTTGATAGGGAAGGGGGGAAACCAAGACTGGGGGGGGGAATGGGGGGGAGGGTAATGGGTACCAAGACATGTGAAAGGGTATCAATGTATGTGAATTAATGCACCTCCTATCTGGCAAATATCATGTAACCCTTTTATTAATTACAATAAAAATATAAAAAAACAAAAAAAACAAAAAAGCTATATAATGAGTGATTGTTGTCCTTAAATACTATGTTATCTCCGATCTCTTTTGCTGTCCCTTGGTTATCTCATATTGTTACAGTATTACACCTGGTTATCTGATATATTGTATATATGTGTATTTGTTTATTTGAAATTGGATAGGGAAGGGGGGAAAACAAGATGAAGGGCGGGGGTGGTACAAGGGAAATGGGGACCAAGACATTAGAAAGGGTATCAATGTATGTGAAGTAATGCACCCTCTATCTGGTGAATATAATGTAAACCTTCTATTAATTACAATAAAAAATGTGAAAAATAATAATACAGGTTTAGTTCCAGGAATGTTTCACACTGCTTTTTTTCTCTCAATTTCCAACTACACTTTCCCCTCCAAATATCCTCTGGTTCAAAAAAATATGCTCAATTGTGAAAAATGAATTTTTGTAAACAGTTTGTTCTAGGTAGATGTTTGACTCACACAATGAAGTTCAAATGTTCAAATACAGGTAAATGTGTCTTTAATATTTAGTCTTCTGTCTACAGATTTAAAGCTAGATATATGTCTAATTTTTCCAAAGTTTCATAGCAATATATTACATATATTATATGCTGATCTTAATGTCTTTTCTATCCTTTATTTGTATATGGTCATCCTCAATTATTGAGTCAGTTTATATTTTTCAAAAGTGAACTGAATATCAACATAGAGCACACATCTAAATCAAAAATAGCCTTGACCTTGTGGGCTGGGGGAAAATGGAGGTTGGGGGCAGGGGAGGGAGAACCTGTAACTTTCCTGTTAATGGAAAATTACACAATCCCTATGAGCACACCTTTCTCAGTCATCAGATTTTAGCCTTATTCACTCTCTGGGAGGCACTTTTAAGTTGTAGGTAACTGATAGAAACATACAAATTCTGCCCTGACAGGCAGTAATTTTAATTGACTTCCTTCCCACTGTAGCAAAACCACTTATCTCAATTTTCAACTCATTTCAACATTCCTTTCCTCCATAAAAATTTATGCAGTCTGGCTTTTCCTTTGAGCCAGTTATAACATCTGCTTGGTTCCCTCAAATCAAGTTAGTAAAACAAAATTTTTGCCATGTGTTCATTTTTATACCTATGTAAGACATGACTATAGCTTTTTCTAAAAATTGCCTTTTAACGATCCAAAAGTTACAGTAACAATTCAGATGTATTTCACATGCTACTTGTTAAATCTTTAAATTTTCCTTCTGTCTAAATAATGTACTCTAATAAAATGAATGCTAAACAAAACCTTTAAATTTTGAGCAAGTCACTTTTAATATGGATGCAGTTATGACATAAAATTAATCTAAATTGCACACAAAATAAAATTTGTTAAGAAATAAACTTTTTGGTATAATTTTAATTAGTTTTAAATGACACAAGATAGCAATGGTAGATGGGCCAAAAAATGGATAGCAAATGAAAGATTATTGTCAAACTAGTTAAAATGGCAAGGAATATTTTATTAATGACTATTGTGATATGGGTGCTGCGAAAGGCGATCAAATCCAAATACAAACACAACAAAGATCACCAGGATTTATAACCAATAATAAAGCAGATAAGAATGGCAGGAGTTAGTGGGATGGTGACAAACTACTAAGAGAAAAAGTATTTTTGCTAAACTATTCCTAACAGGATTCTTCCTAAAGGTAGCCTTAACAAGACCGTAGTGAGGAATTTGACAGATAGCAAAAGTGCTCAAATATCTCTTAGTGGGGTTCCGTCCAGAGTAGAGCAACAAGGATGCTGGATCATGGTAGTTACTAGTGAAGAAGCAGAACCAGAAGAGCCTAGTTTTGGTCAAAGACAAAGATAGGTTTTGTCATAAGCAATGGCAAATTCAAAATAGAACAGTTCAGTTCAACAATCCTTATTTGAAAAGAATTTATACTTTAGCAGTAACTGATTTTTTAAAGTCCCTATAATTTGGCCCAAATATTTTTGTTTAAATTTGCATTTTAAAAATCTTATTCCCTAAGACTTAGAAAATATCATATTAAGTGAAGTAAGCCAGACTCAAAGGAACTTAGGCTCAATGATTTCCCTCATTTGTCATAATCAGTAGAAACCTAGGGCTCTACTAGCAGAGATCTGGAATAGAGCAAAATCTTGATACATAAGGCCATATAGTATGAAGCTAATTGAAAGGACCTCCAGGATATTGAAACAAAAGCCATATAACAAATGATTGTCCTTAATGTACTATGTTATATCTCATCTCCTTTGCTGTCCCTTGGATATCTCATATTGTTATAGTATCTCACTTTGTTATCTGATATATAGAATTTATTTGTATTTGGTTATTTGAAATTTGATAGGGAAGGGGGGAAAACCAAGACGGGTGGGAGGGTTGGGGGGGAGGGTAATGGGTACCAAGACATGTGAAAGGGTACCAATGTATGTGAATTAATGCACCTTCTATCTGGCAAATATCATATAACCCTTTTATTAATTACAATAAAAAATATTTAAAAAAAATCTTATTCCCAGAAGGAGCTATGTACAAATAACCTATTCTAAGAAGGAAAAAAAAAAAACATAAGAATGTAAACATTGTCATGATTTCTATTTAGTTTATGAACGAAAATACTGGCTTAAAAAAAAACACACCTAAAGTGAACCTCTGCACTTAAATCAATGATATTTTTAAATATAATGAAAAAAACTATGCATACATTATTCTCTTCCTATACAGGCAAAAGATATCACTATTAGCCACCAAATTCATCACCCCTCTAGTCTACAGAAGTGTTATTCTGAGCATGTATAAAATCAAAACAAATATCTGTGAAATCCAAACACTACTAATCAAGACATTAAAATAAAATGGCAATAAATTTCTATAAATCACTTCAAATATAATCTGCCAACCATAGTTTCTTAGTAATGCAAACTCTCATGCCCCACTTGCTGAATCAGAATTTATTCTGTACCAAAATCCCCTGGTAATCCTTTCCCAGTGTTTAAGAAACACACTGACCAAGAAAGGTAGGATAATTAAGTAAATCTGGAATTGTTCATATATTTCTTCAGTTACTCATTTCTAAATACACTCGTTTCTTCTGAGAGAAATAATGAGATGGAAAGAGAATTTTTCCTCTGTCTCAAGTAGCCTACACTGTTATCCTGGGGATGGAGCCAAAGTTTCATGTTAGCCAGTGGGTTTTGTCATGGGGGAACAAGAGAGTGTGTTAAGATGGAAGTCTCAGAGAACCAAAATTATCACTAAAGGACTGAATGACTGAATACAATCTCAACTATACTTACGTTGTGTGTGTATATATGTGTGTGTGTGTGTGTGTGTGTGTGTGTGTGTGTGTGTGTGTGTGTGTAAGTATACTCAATATAGTAATGGCTAAATTTGACAGGAAAAGAAAATGAAGGCATTAAAAAGGTCATTTTTCAAGCACCCTATGCAGTTGCCACTAAGATAACCCAAACCTAAAATACAAAAAGGAAAAGCAGATTGCAGCATAGACTATATAGCAAATTAGTGTTCATGTAAGGAAAAACTATGTAAATTTGTATATGAACAGATGCATAATGCTCATCTCCCAGATGGAGCAAACCATGAGTGACCCAGAGGAGGGAATCTCATTCTCCACTGGGCATCTTTAACATCACTTCAATTATGTGATCATATGATCTAATTTAAAAGTTAATATAAGCATACTTTGAAGAGGATAGAATGTATAATCCAATGTATTGAAATTCCTTCTTCATTTTTCCCTGGTAAATGTTCAGCTTACTTCATCCAAGCATTTTCTGTGGCAGCTTCAGGGTTGAGAAGCCTAGTATCTAAAATTCTGAGAGCGAGATAAAATCTACAGTCTTAGAAATCATACTACTACACATTCCTTGATATTTGTCTACAGTGCAGAGTAACTTCCTTCTTCTACAAGTCAGAAGGCTACTTGGATCCTTCTTTGATAGAAGTCACTAATTGGTCATCAGGAACAGGTAGGTAATGTACATGAGTAATGTCAGTAATGTGTGCCTAGAACAATGATAAATAAAAGCAGAACTTTCAAACTTCTCCATCTCAAATGGAGAGACAAAACTCTTCTGCTCCAATGGAATACTGTCACCAAAGAATGAGGATCAGATGCTATCTTCCCAGGAATGTCAGAAATTAGTAAACATATTTACATACCTCAATCTTAAAACAGTGCTCTTTAGAATTAAGGGGAAAAAATACATTGCAGACCAAACAAAATACATGAACAGTTAACAGGATGTCCTGAATCTTTCCTCAGGGAACTATAAGGATTTTTGTTTCAAAAAAAAATCTCTTTTTAAAATCTCAGTGTTATATTTTGCATTTGTTTGATATCTTACTGCATATCACTCTCACTCCAAAAGGTGCTAGACAATTTATTTGCCAGTAATTATGTTTGTATAAGGTCTAAAATAAACTTCAGTGTGTGGAGAGGAATATGTGAGTTTGTATGTTCTTTCTAAATACCTCTGACATTTATTATCAGTATGTCTCTGATGCCTTTATGGTAGAAATTGCAAAGTTTCCAATGGGTGGTAATTCATGAAACATGTACCTATAGCCCATTATACTGCTGGGGTTTATTAGCAAAAACATAGTTATCATTTTCTAATAAGCTTTTAGTGGAAGAAAGTTCTATAGAATAAAAAATACAAATTTCTTACTATTCTATCCTATGAGAGCCTAACAAGACTATTAGGCTATAAAAAAGGAAATTGAGGGATAAATTTAACTCTTAAAAGTGACACTTTTAGCAGGAGTTTTGGGCACCCAGCCAGGTTAAGGAGAAGTCACTTTATACACACATCTGAACAGCGGCCTTAATCTATGATCTTTACTCCTCTTCACTTAAAGCCTAGAACCCACTGAGTTATCATAGCTAGAGTGTTGCTTCTAACCAGTCACTGGGCTTTTTAGCATTCAGGGCCCTCTGTGATACTCTGGACTCTATGTGATTGCTTCATTTAGCAAACAGCAAACTAAACAAGGAAAAACAAACAAGCAAAACCTCTTCTGACTGAAGCTTGACCTGCAGTCACTGAGAACTTAGTGTGAGGACTCAGTGATCCTCACATAAGGGTGATGAAAATGTGGGTGAGTCCTACCACTAGAGGTTGGATTCAGAAGAACAGCTGCAAGAAAGATAATTGCCAGAAAGAGTAACAACTTAAAATATATTCTCCTCAATCAATAAGCCCAAAGGTGTGGTACATACCTGTCATCCAAGCTATTTGTGAGGCTTCAGGTAGGAGTGTCACAAAAATTAAAGTCCATCCACTCACTCTAGCAAAAACATAAAACTTCACCCAAAAAATAACTAAAAGCAAGAATAAAAATTACTGGAGAGCCAGTCGCTGTGGCTCATGCCTGTAATTCTAGCTACTCATGAGGCTGAGATCTGAGGATCAAGGTTCAAAGCCAGCCCAGGCACAAAAGGATCTGAGACTCTTATCTCCAATTAATTTCTAGAAACTGAGAAGTGGGGCTTGACTCAGGGTAGGGTGGTAGCCTTGAGCTGAAGAGCTTAGGAACAGTGCCCAGTCCGAGTTCAAGCCCCATGAGCGACACACACACACACACACACAAAGAACTGAAATCACTGGAGAGTGTGACTCAAGGGTAGATCACCTGCATAGCAAGTGAAATGCCCTGAATTCAATCCTCAATACCTTTTTCTTTTAAGAAAGAAACTAAAAGAAAACTAAAGATATTCTGACAAAATGAAAATACACATCCACAGATTATGCTGACTCTAAACTAAAATATAAACTACAACTCTTAATAGAACCACTATGATAAAAAACTATTACACTACATTAGAGGCACTGAATTACAGATATAATTTTAAAATTCTACATAAGGAGACATGACATTAAACACAGCATCAGGAAAGGATTCAAAACTGGTACAATCCATCTTCATTGGCAAATTTGATCTACTTAAAGCTTACTCTGGGGGAAAAGAATCTAACAATTTCATCTTTAACAACCCAATTTTTGATTATCTTCCAAATGAAAATAACTGCACTTGATTTGGCTGGGTTTTTTCTATAGGAAGTAAGTTGTTCACACGTGATAGCCATGCCAGACCTTGTTTTCAGTTGTTTCAACACTGATACATCTTCAGTTTCCCACTCTATTTCAGGAGATTATTTCTTAGGCTATTATGACATTTTAAATACCTTGACAATGTTATATCCATAAAAATTAAATTAGCTATTAAAAAATAATCTCACAGCTCTATGTAATTTCTTGTAACAGAATATTTGTGAAGGTACCATTTTTCCAAATCAAACCTTCTACATTAAAGGTTCCAGTTTTATTGTATTCTGCTTTTAAATAATTGCATTGCTAATACTAATTTATTGTATAGAGGGTCTACAGTTTTATAGGTTGAGTAATGAGCACATTTATTTTTTTGGACAATGTCACCCCTACCTTTACTTTCCCCAGTTTTCCCCTCCCATCTCTAGTTTCCCCCTTCTATGAGGTTCCAGTTTTTGTGGGATCTTAGGAGAGTCACCAAAGTATGCCTTGCTCTATACATTTCCTCATCCGAGAGAGAGAGAGAGAGAGAGAGAGAGAGAGAGAGAGAGAGAGAGAGAGAGAGAGAGAGAGAGAGAGAGACAGAGAGAGAGAGAGACAGAGACAGAGAGAGAGACAGAGACAGAGAGAGACAGAGACAGAGAGGGCGGGGGGGGGGAACCTAGATTTGAATAGGCTTGTTATGAAACACATTGAAAAGGTTAAGGAAAGGATTAAAAACAAGACAAAGTAAAGTTTACATGTGGATTTTGTGGGAAAGAGAGAGGAAGAAACTCAAAGCAGCAATTCTGGTAAAATCCTTAAAGAACATTTCATTAAAAAAGTATGTGTTTTGTGTTTTAAAACTAAGTAATTCAAGTTGAATTTGCTACTGAATATCTGATGGGCAAAATGCATTCATGAGCCACACATTCTCCTAAAACCACTCTATGCCTCTTTGACATTCTCATCATACCATACAGATGACAGCTTGACCCCACTGTCAAATTTACCAAACAGAGCTCTAGGGAATTTGCCATTAAATAATGAACACATGACAGGTACTACCAATTCAGCTTGATCGCACAATGTAAATATTGTGGCTTGAATGACTGTGTCTTCTCCAAAATTCATATAGAAAATCAATCCCCAATGAGACTGTAATAAGAGGTGTGACCCATGGAAGGTGCTTAAGTCTTGACAGTGGAGCCCTCTCTGAGTGGGATTAGCATCTTTGTAAAAGGGCTCAAGCTTGAAAGCAGCTTTCTCTTCCCTTTCTGTTCCTTCTACTATGTAAAATCGCGCCACTCCTAGACATGCAGCAAGAAGGTGCTATTTGGGAAGTGTAGAGGAATCTTCATCAGAACAGAATCCTCCAACGCTGAAGTCAGGGCCTGAGCATTGTCCTTGGGCTTTCTCTAGGCTTGAGCTCTACCACTTGGGCCACAGCAACACTTTCAGCCTTTTTCTACATATGTGGTATGTGGTACTGAGGAACTGATCCCAGGTCTTCATGCATGGTAGGCAAGCACTCCACCACTAGGCCAAATTCTTGGCCCGACCTTGGCTTTTTTATCCTCCAGAAGTATAGGAAATAAATTTCTATTGAGATAAATTACCTGACCTGAAGTATTTTTGCCAAAAGAGCAAAAACGGATTAAGACACTAGGTAACTGTTCTAAGTTTCCAAACTCATAGAATTTTGGTATCCTTTTGAACTATATAGATAGCTCAATGGCCAAAGTCTTTTTTCTCATTTTCATATAGACAAATTATAGATGACAAATACCAACATCTTAAAGTGTTGAGCAAAATGAATGCGGAAAAGTATCCAGATAAGTCATAAACACACAGAATTGAGGGGCTGACATGGATTTCAGGTTTCTCTAGGATATGTACATACAATGACCAAAGGTTAAAAGTCTTATCTGAATACCTACATTCTGAGATACAGCCATGGAAACCCATGTAACAGGCTTATCAGTGTTTTTGGTTCTATCAAGTCATCTGTACAACAAGGATCTCATGCCACACTGATGAATGCTGGAATCATGACTCCAAAGACAGCAAAAAAAAAACTCCTTGAGATGTCAAGCCTAGATGTTGCTCTGCTACCTGGGAGATTACCATGTGAGTCACACAGACACACCTGGAGAAATACAGCCCTCTGGCAAACATCAGTGTTTTTCTTTTTATTAACACTTTTTTGTAAGAATAAATTCTTAGTTATACCTTTTTCTGGATTTCTATTCATTAATGAATTTTATTGATATATAAGAAAGGTAGCTGGGCACTAGTGGCTTACACCTGTAATTCCAGCTACTCAGGAGGCCAAGATCTGAGGATTGTATTTTAAAGCCAGCCTGGGCAGGAAAGCTCATGAGCCTCTTACCTCAAATTAACCACCAGAAATACCAAAGGGGTGCTGTGACTCAAAGTGGTAGAGCACTAGCCTTGGGTAAAAAGAGCGTAGGAACAGAATCCAGGCCCTGAGTTCAAGCCCTATGACCCACCAAAAAAAGGCACTTGTGACTCATATCTGTAATTCTAACTACTCAAGTGATTGAAATTTGAAAGCCACAATTGGAAGCCAACTCTATGTGGACATATATAAGAAATTCTTATCTCTGATTAGTCAGTAAAAGGCTACAAGTGGAAGTTAGCTCAAGTAACAGACACCTGTCTTGCACAAAATAGCTAAGCAGGAATATGAGACCCTGAGTTCTAAAACTAGTACTAGCACACATACAAGAACATACAAAGAACACATACACACACAAAGAATGTATGTATGGGGTATTGTGTGGTAAATTTTTTATGTAAATATAATATGATAAAAATAAGGGCTATAAGCATTACTATTCCCTGAAATATTGGTACTTCCTAGGTACTTTATTTTCTTTGAGGCTATTGCAAAAGGAGTTGCTTTCCTGATTGCTGCCTCATTCCTCTCACTGTTGGCATAGAGGAAGGCAGTTGATTTTTGAGGGTTAATTTTATACCCAGCTACCCTTCCAAAGTTTTGAATCAGCTCAAGAAGCTTGGGAGTGGAGTCTATAGGATTCTTTAAATACAGAATCATGTCATCTGCAAAGAGGGAAAGTTTTACTTCCTCTTTCCCTATTTGGATCCCCTTTATGCTTGCTTCTTGCCTTATTGCACTGGCTAGGAATTCTATGTTAAACATGAGTGGAGAGAGTGGGCATCCTTGGAATTATCTTAACTAAGAATGTAAAGGACCTTTTTGATGAAAACTTTAAAACCCTGAAAAAAGAAATTAAAGCAGAACTGAGGAAATGGAAAAACCTCCCCTGGTCCCGGATTGGAAGAATCAACATCCTGAAAATGACAATAGTGCCAAGGGCTATCTACAAATTCAGTGCAATACCCATCAATATCCCAATGTCATTCTTTAAAGAAATAGAAGTGGCAATCCAAAATTTCATATGGAATAATAAAAGACCCTGTATAGCAAAAACACTTCTCAGCAGAAAGAACAGTGCAGGAGGAATTTCAATACCAAACTTTAGACTCTATCACAGAGCTATAATTATCAAAACAGCTTGGTACTAGCAAAAGAACAGGCCTGAAGACCAATGGAATAGAACGGAGGACCCACCAACCATAAAACGGATAAAGGCCTCATATCTAAAATATATCAACAGCTCAAAAAATTGAATCAGTCCAAAACTAATCTCCAAAGTAACAACCATCCCATTAAAAGATCGGCCAAAGACTTAAAGAGAGTCTTCTCTGAAGAAGAAACAAAAATGGCCTATAGACACATGAAGAAATGCTCAACATCTCTGGTCATAAAAAGAAATGCAAATCAAAACAACTCTAAGATTCCACCTCACTCCAGTTAGAATGGCCAGGATCAAGAAAACTAATAACAACAGATGCTGGAGGGGATGTGGCCAGGAGGGATCACTACTACACTGCTGGTGGGACTGCAAATTCGTTCAACCACTATGGAAAGCAGTATGGCAGTTCCTCAAAAGACTAAACATAGAGCTCCCCTAGGACCCAGCAATTCCACTACTAGGCATTCACCCATTTGTCCAGAGACAAGGTCAGACTAGATCCACTAGCACAACGATGTTCATTGCAGCACTATTTACCATAGCAAAGACATGGAACCAACCCAGATGTCCCTCAGTTGATGAGTGGATCAACAAGTTGTGGTATTTGTACACAATGGAATTCTATGCTGCTGTCAGAAAGAATGACATCGCCCCATTTGTTAGGAAATGGAAAGACTTAGAAAAAATCATATTAAGTGAAGTAAGCCAGACTCAAAGGAGCATTGGCTCAATGGTTTCCCTCATTTGTCATAATCAGTAGAAACCTTGGGCTCTCATAGCAGAGATTTGCAATAGAGCAAAACCTAGATACATAAGGCCATACAGTATGATGCTAAATGAAAGGACCTCTAGGATATAGAAACAAAAGCCATATAATGAGTGATTGTTGTCCTTAATGTACTATGTTATCTCTCATCTCTTATGCTGTCCCTTGGTTATCTCATATTGTTACAGTATCTCACTTTGGATGTATTTGTATTTGGTTTTTGAAATTGGATAGGGAAGGGGGGTAAACAAGATGAGGGGTAGGGGTGGAGGGGAGGGAAATGGGGACCAAGACATGAGAAAGGGTATCAATGTATGTGAATTAGTGCACCTTCTATCTGGCAAATATAATGTAACCCTTCTATTAATTACAATAAAAATATATAAAAAATAAAAAGAAAATAGTAAATTATACTTGTATTTTACCATAAAAATTATTGAAATAATTACCTTTGCATCTAATATTATATAATTGTCATTCATAATTTTATTTTTCCTTCAAATAGTTGTGCAAATAGGTTCAGTTCAGCATGTCAAGTAACATGTACATGTTTCTTGATGAGTGACCTCTTCCACCACCTCCACCCCCTTCTACAACACCCTTACTCATGTGTTCAGTTTCCTAACTCAATTTTTATGCATGTACATTAAGTGTTATGGTTGTATTCACCAACTACTCTTTATCTCTATAGCTTGTTTTCAATCTATAAGGAAACTTCTGATCTTTTTTTTAAAAAGTTGGAGGGGTATGAAAATTAAAATTTCTAATTTCACTGTGCATTTTCCAGTACTGAAATATAAAATAAGATAAAATGTGCAGAATGTTCACCTCTTCAGCATTCCTCCCCAATGACTTAACACTTTCAGATGGATGGGACATCTGGATTCTGGGAAGTGTGTATTACTACTGCACTCCACAATAGCAGGCCTAAGTAGAATTTTCTTGTTTAGACTAGTGAACATAAAAAGCAAACATTTATGACATGACTGATACATTTGCCTTTAAGAAAACAACTCTGGCCAAAAATTATTAGGAAAGAGATCAACAGTCTCACTGGACTGGAGCAATGTAATTAGGTAGTCCAACACTACATTTTGTCAAAAGCTTCTGACAACCTAATAACCAGATTGTCATCATATATACATTGAAAAATGATACTGTGTTTGCTCCATATTAAAATATCACACCTTCTGGGGGGATTTTTGTTTTTGTTTGTTTTCATTGTTGGCTTTTTCTGTAAAATTTGAAAAAAAAAGTCTTTAAGAAACATATCCCAGAGATATAAAAGTTGTTTAAGGATGTGTATTCTATTTAAGGCATTAAGTACAGAATTTTGAATGTTTAAGAAAGAATTCTTCTTTGGTCAATGTACTTGATTTTAGTTATAAAGCTACTATGATTTAGACTGAAAATATAAAAAGGAATGAAAATATAAAAATAATGCTCATTGAAATTTATTTATTTATATTGTCCCAGGTACTGTGCTCTATCTTCAGTGTTGATAGACTCCGTAAATAGTATTGTGCTACTGTTGTAATCTGTTTTCAAAGGAGGGTAGAAGATTTATCCAGGCTAAGGAGCTCACTTGCACATACAATGGATGCAAATTCTGTTTTTAGCCATACTATTTGTTGCTGAGAAGATGGATTTGAATTTGAACTTGACAAGTTATGGTAGGATTAGTTTTTTTCATATATTTCATATATTTTTATTGTAATTAATAGAAGGGTTACATTATATTCACCAGATAGAAGATGCATTAATTCACATACATTGATACCCTTTCTCATGTCTTGGTCCCCATTTCCCTCCCCTCCACCCCCAGCCCTCATCTTGTTTCCCCCCTTCCCTATCCAATTTCAAATAACCAAATACAAATATATCCAATATATCAGAGAACAAAGTGAGATACTGTAACAATATGAGATAACCAAGAGACAGCATAAGAGATGAGAGATAACATAGTACATTAAGGACAACAATCATTCATTATATGGCTTTTGTTTCTATATCCTAGAGGTCCTTTCATTTAGCATCATACTATATGGCCTTACGTATCTAGGTTTTGCTCTATTGCAAATCTCTGCTATGAGAGTCCAAGGTTTCTACTGATTATGACAAAGGAGGGAAACCATTGAGCCTATGTTCCTTTGAGTCTGGCTTACTTCACTTAATATGACTTTCTCTAAGTCTTTCCATTTCTGTACAAATGGGGTGATGTCGTTCCTTCTGATTGCAGCAGGGAATTCCACTGTGTACAAATATCACATCTTGTTGATCCACTCATCAACTGAGGGACATCTGGGTTGGTTCCATGTCTTTGCTATGGTAAATAGTGCTGCAATGAACATCGTTTTGCTAGTGGATTTAGTATGTCCTTGTTTCTGGACAATTGGGTAAATGCCTAGTAGTGGAATTGCTGGGTCATAGGGGAGCTCTATGTTTAGTCTTTTGAGGAACTGCCATACTGCTTTCCACAATGGTTGAATGAGTTTGCACTCGGTGGGATAAGTTTAGATCAAGATATTGACTATATAATTGGCCTCCAGAAGAACAGTCTGACTTATAAACTAAATTCTACATATATATATATATGTATTGTGATATAGGAAATAAAAATTACATTGATTATGTATACAGTTATACAATAGATAAAAACATTAAGATTTAATCTTACATTCAAAAACATTCCAACAGGGGCCGGGAGTTTGTCCTAGTGGTACAGTGCTTGCCTAGCATGCATGAAGACCCGGGTTCGATTCCTCAGTATCACATACATAGCAAAAAGCCAGAAGTGGTGCTGAGGCTCAAGTGGTAGAGTGCTAGCCTTGAGAAAGTCCAAGGACAGTGCTCAAGCCCTGAGCTCAATCCCAGGACTGGCAAAAAAAAAAAAACAACAAAAAAAAAAAATTCCAACACTAACCTTTACAAGAATAAACTTCAGGGTATACATTTCTAAGATGATCCTTAAAAGCTAATGACCAGAAATCTTAAAAATTTAATCTATTGGGATATAAATGTAAATAACTACCCAATGTAAATAACTATCAAATTTGCACATTAAAATTGTGACGCTAAACTAATTGGGAATAATAAAATGATACTAAAATTTCATATTTCCTCCCTCAAAAATCTTCCCCACAATAGCTAAATGCCCTATTAACAAATCTGTATTTCTAGGTACAAGATGCTTTAAAATGTTCAAAATATCTTTCCATCCGATGACTTCATTAAACACCCACAAAACTACATTATTTCTTAATCATACACACACAATTTTGTTCCAGATGTCACAAATATAATATTTACTCAAAGACACCACATACAGAGAAGCCCGTACTGTACGGTTCTATTACCATGCAACATGGCTAAACAAATCAAGAAGTTTGGAATTATTGGTAATAATGAAAAATAGTGAAATAAATTGAAATCAATCTGCTGGCCAATGTACTTGCTCCTTCCCCAAATCACAGTTTACATTTTGCATGTTTCAA
This sequence comes from Megascapheus bottae, assembly GCF_031878675.1. Lineage (NCBI taxonomy): Eukaryota > Metazoa > Chordata > Mammalia > Rodentia > Geomyidae > Megascapheus > Megascapheus bottae. The sequence goes on from NC_143510.1 coordinate 29,621,494, forward strand.
AAAGTATAGGACATACTAAAAAATACAGCATATTTATATGCAACAGAAAAATTTCAAAACCATTGCAAAACAAATCTTCATTTTGGATTCAGGATAGTGGATGCAACAGCCAAGAAGCAATATTTTCCAGACAGAAACTGTAAAATCTTCTGGTAGATGTTGGTTCCTTGGGTGTGATCATTTTGTGCAAATTTATGAAGATGTATATTTTAAGTATGAAGGCATACATGTACTGAAAATATATTATACATCTATAAAATATTGATATAAAAACAATCATTTTCTCCCTATAGTGGTTTTCCAACTAAACCAGACACAAAATACACATTTGGCAGGACAGTGAGCGATATGAAAACACAAGTTTGACTGCAAATGCTGAGATGCTGATGGGCTTATTAGAACCTCTTTTCCCTTACAGCATCAAATATTTTATATACTAATTCTCTCTATTAAGTCTTGTAATGAAAGTGTGAGATTTGTAGTCAGTCATAATTGTGCTCCACAAATTCCAGAAAACGTCTGCTGGGAGGTATGCCTCTGATGGTTCAGAGAATGACTTAGAACAGTGTGCTAAACTTTCATAATAATGGCTCATTAACAATTCTGCTTAAGATGCAGAAACATATTAAGAAAAAAGTAGTGCTGATAACATTCATTTTGTTTTACAAGAAGTCAGTAGGTAATATGTTAAATAGATTTCCATATTTTTTCTTCTCAACAATCAATATATTAAATAGTATGTCAAACTTTATTTTGCTTCAAGTTTCCATAAATAAGAAACGTGAAGTCCTTTTTCATGTTCTCTTACCCAATCAGTTTCCATTGGTTCAGAAGCCACAGCCCAAAAGGGGTTTTGCATGGCTATCAAGTCTGAGTACTGGGGTGAAAGCTGTGTGTCTGTTGTAGTTTGGACACTGTCTTCCAAAGGGCCATTTATCAAAGAGTTGGTCAAAAAATCCTTGGGGAAATGTGTTGGAAACTTCAGGGACTAGGGCTTAGTTAGGTCATTGGTGGTATATCCTTGAAAGAGATAAGGGACATTAGGTGTCCCTTCCCACCTCCTAGTTGCCTAATTCTTCCTCTCCTCTCCTTAACTATTCTGTGCTCTCCTCTCTTCTTCTCTTTAATCTATATCCTGGACACCATGAGGTCAAAATCTCTTCTTGTTCTCTCCATCAAGATGAATTGCTTCATCATGAGCCACAAAGCAACAGGACCAAATAACCATGGACTCAAACTTCTACAAGCACAAATAAAAATAAACTTCTCTGCCTTTTAAATTCATTTTGCAAGTATTTTGTTACTACAATGAAAGTCTAACTAATATACCATATAAAATTCATGCTATCTTAAGACAAAAATTCATCTTTCCAGGACAATTACCAACAATATATTGCTTAATTTAATTGCCCTTTTTTAAAAAAGAATTTAAACTCAAAGAAATCTAAGGCAGAAACTTTACCAATGGCATTAATAGCCGTTGCCTGGAGTGAACAGTAAGAAACGGCTTATTAAAAGAGTTGTTTCACCAATCAACCTGGACATGCAGAGGGGATAGTTAATGATAGCCACTTTAGACCTGAGTTACTTTAAGTTACCAATAAAGTGTTTTTATAGATAGATTCATTTCAACTATTTTCTCTGTGCAATTTTATATTGAAAAGAAAATAGCAAATGTAATGGTTTATATTATTTATCCCTCACATGTGTATAAAGAAAAGTTTACACTAAAAATGCTCAAGTCATATTTTGAACTTGACTATTTCCTTGCAGGAGACAGAGCAGCCAAAATTATCAAAAAGAAATTAAATGGGGCCAGGAGTTTGGCTTAGGGATAGAGTGCTTTCCTAGCATGCCCAAAGACTGGACACAGGAAGAAATGCTCAACATCTCCTGCCATACAAGAAATGCAAATCAAAACAATGTTGAGATTCCACCTCTCTCCAGTTAGAATGACCATTATCAAGAATTCTAATAACAACAGATGCTGGAGGGGTTGTGGCCAAAAGGGATCGATACTACACTGTTGGTGAGAGTGTAAGTTCGTTCAACCACTATGGAAAGCAGTATGGCGATTCCTCAAAAGACTAAACATAGAGCTCCCCTATAACCCAACAATCCCATTCTTTGGCATTTACCCAAATGTCCAGAAACAAGGGCATACTAAAGATACGAACACAATGATGTTCATTGCAGCATCATAGCTAAGATATGGAGCCAATCCAGATGCCCCTCAGAAGATGAATGGATCAAGAAGATGTGGTACTTGCACACAATGAAATTCTATGCTGCCATCAGAAAGAATGACATCACACCATTCATAAGAAAAAGGAAAGACTTGGAAAAATCATATTAAGTGAAGTTAGCCAGACCCAGAGGAGCATAGGCTCCATGGCATCCCTCATTTGTAATAATTAGTACACATCTAGGATTCTCCTAGCAGAAGATCACAATACCTCAAAACCTATGTACTTATGGTCATACATGACAAGACTAAGTGAAATGAGCTCTAGGTTATGGAAACAAGAAGTTATTTTTGTGATTGTTCTTTTTAATGTACTATGTGAAGTTATTTCTTTTCTACTTATGGTTAACCTCATGTGGTTACTGTATCTGACTTTGTTACCTGGTATAGTATATATACACTTATTTATTTATTTGAAATAGGGAAGGAAAGGGAAGGGGGAAACAAGATGATTGGGAGAGGGTGAGGGGAAGAGAGCAGGGGACAACATAAAAAGGGGTATCAAGGTTCGGAAAGGAATGTACCACTTCCTGACGAATGGAACTATAGTCCCTCTCTACATTATCAAGACAATAAAATACATTTAAAAAAACTATTTGTCTTGACAATTCATATCCTTTAGAAAAACAGCTCAGGAATAGACTTGTTATTTTTAGCATAAGGAACATACATATTATATTTTTACATTCCTCTATCTTTACTTTTGCTATTACATCTCTATTCTATAATTATCTGGTTAGATGGTTATTGATACTTATTGTGGTCTTATGGATGATGGCCATGCCTACTTTCCAGATTCTAACCAGTCCATATTCACATGAGAGTTAAATTACAAAGACTCTTAGGTTAGGACTACCTGCCTAATAATAACATGAAATTGAAAGCTATGAAGAAGAAATTCTTTCTCTGAAGTGTAACCATTAAGAAAAGACAGCCACCTACCATGGCTCAACCCTGTAACTCTAGATAATCAGGAAACAGTGGTCAGGCAGATCTAATAGAGGATGGCCCTCATAAAACTTAGCAAGATCCCATCCCAACTAATAAGCACTGGCATAGGATATGCCCATTATCCCTGCTATACAGGAAACCTAAATTAAGTTCAATCTGGCCCTGGGCAAAAACAGAATATCTCATTTGCAAAAAAATGACTAAAGTAAAAAGGACTTGAGACTGTGGTTCAAGTGGCAGAACTGCCTAACAAGTAAAAAGAGAAAAGCCTGATATGACTGATGTCACCCATAACATGAATAAAACATATTCCTGATGGAGAATTTTCCCAGGTATTTGCCCCATCCTGATCAATTAAATTGTCTACTTCTAAATGCATATCAATAAACATATACTCAGACAAAAATCATTCAATTGTTCCCAAACTTCAAATATTCACCTGCCCCCTTTCATGATTTTTTATCTGTGAATTACTTTTCTATCATTAATGCAATCAAGTTTTCCAATTTAGATTGTTTTAAGGAGGCAGCTTATATCACCACTGTTAATATCTAGTATCATTTATATATGTACATACATATATATGTACATATATCTAGTATCATTTATATATGTACATGCATATATATGTACATATATATGTACATATATACATAGCAAGACAAAGAGAGACATGTGACTTTCCCTAAGAAGAAGAAATCTGAAAAAAAAGTTAACTAACAAACAATGCATTCCTTCATCTTATTCCATGCACAACATACACTGTCATAATGAACTGTTGGTTAAATGCATGTTGGAGAGCGCATGAGTGATGTACATGAATATAATCACGGTAACACTTAAGTAGATGTACTATCATATCATGTCACAGTTTTACAATTATTATGTGTCATTTAATTATATATATATAATTTTATCTGTCATAATCTTTAATAAAGTTTAAAGAGTGATTGAGCACCAAAAGAGGTAGCAAGACACCAAGAACCCTGAGGAGCATATGTTAAGTCTGGGTGCTGAGGGAATAATGGGGTGGGGTATATTCAATGTCACAACTTATGAGAATTAAGGGTATCAAAGAGTAGACTGTGGCCCATTTCACAACTAGATATATCTGTGATATCCCTAAAAATGTATCATACAGGAAGTCCTCTATACTGTTTTGTTTGAATGTCCATCATCTATTTCTCTGCACCATCTCTTCTAGACATACATGTCTGAGCTCACAAATTACCCATCTCAAAGAAATGGCACACTGTTAATACCTCTTCATTGTGGCTGACAATGCAGAACAAATGCTAGTTCCTGAGTTGAGACCAAATTTCTGAAATACTAACTGGGGTTCCCAGTGGGAGATGATACATTACATAGAGGTCACCCCAAGTACTCTTGGAACAAGCTCCTAAATTCTGCTGCTTTGTGCCACACTCGCCCCAAAGTGCCATATGTTCCAGCTCTCTCAGGACATCCTTCCTCCAATCAAATTCTCTATTTTCCAATCAACTTTCTCTTCTTCTAACACACAGCTCTTAAAATGATGCCGAATTTATAGAAAAAACTTAGTGAGTGAGTGAACATAAGGAATCAACCATAAGTAAATAAAAGAATGAATACAGGAAACTGACCAACTTTGCAGAAAGGAGCACCTAAATGTCTAAATCATCCCCAACAAATTAACACAGCCATCCAAAGTTATCAAGAAATACCACATAGCTCAATCAGTTCCTCTCCTTTATTCCCTTATCACAGAAATGACAAAAATTGTCTCTTTTCCCCGCCTTTCTATAAATTGGTTGACTTACTTAAGCTCTCAGAACTTCCATTCCTTTATCATTTAAATACAGAAGAATAATGTACACCCAAAATATTGTTACAAAAGATTCATTGTCTCACTGTTCTGGGATATATGAAAAAATTAAAAAACAAAGATTCTGGCTGCCTTTTTGGACAGGATCACAAAACCTTTACAAACAATGAAGCCAGGCACACAGCTGTAATCCAGCCCTGGGAAGATAGTAGAAGGACCTCCACTTCTAGCCCAGCCTAGACTACATAGCAAAACTCTGTCTCAAAAAAACACAAAGAAAAAAAAATCAATGCTATCACAATGATGCACACATGCTTCATTATGTGCTCCTCCAATCTTTTCTGTTTGTCAATATTGACTTTTTCCCCCTTGTTTACAGAGAGAAGGGAGTGAGTCAGGAAGTCTCAGTGGCATGACAAGCCCAGCATCACATTCAAGCACATCCATAAATGTACCTTAACAAAGGTATTCCAAGCTGATAATGACTACAATTCATTGAGATTTTGAAGGCCCCACATCTTTTTCACTTCTTTCTCACTGAACCTTCTATACGTATAATACTCAGAAAGCTTCCCTCATTTCTAAATCAGGAAGAGCACCTGCAGCCACAGGAGGGGAAATGTGGGTCCTGATGCCTGTAATATTTTTCAGACAGAAAATACTCTCCCCAACACTTCCACCCAGGAGATAGTAAACTACTTTGACATCTCAGCTGTTGCCCCTCCAAGCAGATTCACACACCTCTCAGCTAAAACCTCTTCTAGGCAGGCATATCTTCCTATTTACAGTTATTCATCATGACTGATTATACACACACAAAGCCTTTGGTATTAAGCCAAATGGCTTGTAGACCCGTAGTCCAAGACAGCTGGAAGATACAGACACACATTTAAAAAGACAAGAGCAGGAAAACTCCAGGGCCTTCTTCAAGATGGAGAGACTCAAACAGACCTGTTAAGAGTTCTCAAGAGCTCCTGTGTGGAAAGGCTCACAGCAAGGGGAGAAGAATCCAAAATGGAATAAGCCTTAGGCTCAGAAAGTTTTCCAGAATAGCTTCTGTGGATGTCTGAAAACGAATATTACAGCAAAGAAAAAGAAATAACTGGCTATTTTGTAGGGAATCATCTTAAACCAGAAAGGAAAAAATAAAAACACAAAAAAACATCCAACATAGGGGCCAGGAGTTTGGCCTAGTGCTAGAGTGCTTGCCTAGCATGCACGAAGACCCAGGTTCAATTCCTCGGTACCACATACATAGAAAAAAAGCTGAAAGTGGTGCTGAGGCTCAAGTGGTAGAGCTCTAGTCTTGAGAAAGTCCAAGGACAGTGCTCAGGCCCTGAGCTCAAGCCCAGGACTGGCAAAAAAAAAAAAAAATACCCAACATATATTCCAAGGGCCAGGACAAGTCCTTCACTCTCTGATCTTAGAAACATCTATAATGATTCTATGTATTGCTAAGTGGAAGAATCCGTTAAAAATAATAACAAGGGGCTGGGAGTTTGGCCTAGTGGTAGAGTGCTTGCCTAGCATGTACGAAGACCCGGGTTCAATTCATCGGTACCACATATATAGCAAAAAGCCAGAAGTGGTGCTGTGGCTCAAGTGGTAGAGCCCTATCCTTGAGAAAATCCAGGGACAGTGCTCAGGCCCTGAGCTCATGCCCAGGACTGGCAAAATAATAATAATAATAATAATAATAATAATAATAATAATAATAATAAGGATTTTCTTAGCACAGGATCACAATAGCTCAAAAGCTATGTACATATAGCCATATAGGATGAGACTAAGTGAAATGAACTCTAGGATACAGAAACAAGAGGCTTATCTTTGTGATGGTTGTTCTTATTGTATTATGTGAAGTTATTTTTTTCTCTTTTCTTTCCCCTTAAGGTTTATCTCATGTTGTTACTATATCTGACTTTTATTTGTTTATCTGACATTTACTTGTTTATCTGAAAAAGGGAAGGGAAGGGGAAAAACAAGATGATTGGGAGGGGGTTGGGGGTAGGAAAGTGAGACAAGAACATGAGAAGGGGTCTCAATACTCAAGAAGTAATGTACCCACTACCTGAAGAATATAACTCCTCTATACATTACCTAACAATAAAATACAATAAAAATTATATAAATCAAAACCACAAAAAATAATCAAATAAAAATAAGAAAATACCTTTCTTCATCTAAATGAGAATCATGGGGAAGGAAAGAGATAACAACCTCCAGGGGTAACTTTTGGCCTTCAGAATCCCCTATAATGAATACCTTGAGTTTAAACATGATGAACTTTACATTTCCTGAAAAGGAAATTCACCATACTCACATAATTGGAAGTACATGTAAGAGCACTAGAAAGAGCAGCACACTTTCCCACTGACACAGCTGTATTAAAAAAATCAACCCATGGCTCTAAGGGAAATGAGAAAGCATAACTGGTGACTTCTAGCATGGCATTCAATCTTTACTTTTGTGATCTTTCAATTTTCAGTTCAAGTATAAACAGATTTCTTGTTCCCAGAAATAGGAAAAGGATAAAGGAGGCAGGACATTTGCTGAGTTCTGTGTAGCATATGTTCATAAGCTTTCTTTTTGTAAATGTATGGATTCATCCTAGAGTAGGAGTAAGCTGGAGCAAAGCAATTTGCCATGCTTGTGTTTGCTTTATCAGGAGAAGCAAGCACAGACTGCAGAGTCTGCCATGATCTGAGCTACAAAAGAGTTCTCAAAACCCCAAAGAGCTGCTGATTGTTTTCCTTACAGGGATGCTCAAGCTAAGGCCATCTTTGTTGCAATATAGTAAATTAGGCTCATTAAAATTATCCCAAGGAAAGTAATAGGCAAGTGGACAAGAGTGCTCACTATCATGTAAACTAAATTTCTAACAAATTTCTATGATTGTGGGGATCTTTGGGAAGCCAGGCAGGCAATACAGGTGCACAGACATCAGGGTTATATTCCAAACAATTTCTACCTAAAGAGCACTTTGCATAGCAGATGTGCTTTCCCAATCCACACATGACCTGTATGGGCAAGCTCTACTTATGACCACAGTACAGCCCTCATTGATAATGGTGCAGGAGAATTTTTAATAGTTACAAAAGACTACTAACTGAAAAACCAGTATACACAATTTTTTTTACTTCAATAATGTTGGGGGCATAGCTAAAGTGGTAGAATGTTTGTCTCTTGTTCATAATGACCTGGTGCAAAAAAAAATGGGAGGGGAAGGAGAAGGGAGGGAAAGCAGATGGGAGAGAGGGAGCGAAGGAAGAAATGAGGCAGGAAAAGATAAAGGGAGAGAGGAAGGAAGTAAAGAAAGAAATCTACCTAGAAAACTATACCCCACTGTTCTAGTTTGTCATCCCTGAGCAATAGGATTTGGAAAATTTTTACTTTTCCTCTTTTGCTGATCCAGTTTCCAAATATTCTAAAATGCAAAGGCATTACTTATGTAACAGGAATAAAGTAATTATAAAGAGATTTAAAAATACAAAATGGCATTTACAAAAAGGTTTTTCATTTGCAAAACAAAGCAATTCCATGAAGAAAAGATAATTTAATGCACCACTGAGAAACAACTACATCATGCGTCACATCCAGCATAGTTACCATTACCATTGCTTCTTCTAAAAGACCCCAAATAGCAAAAGCAATCCTTAGCAGGAATAGTGCTGGAGGAATATCATGCCAAACTTCAAATTCTATTACAAAGCTGTAGTAATAAAAACAGCTTGGTAATGGCACAAGAATAGGCCTGAAGACTAATAGAATAGCATAGAATACCTGGAAATAAACCCAAGACCTATAGCCACCTAATACTTAATAAGGGAGCCAACAACACAGGTTGGAAGAAAGACAGCCTCTTCAACAAATGGTGCTAACAAAATTGGCTATATCCACATACAGAAAACTGAAGCTAGATCCTTATATATCACCATGCTCCAGATTCAATTCAAAATGGACCAAAGAACTCAATTTCAGGCCAGATACAATGAAAATATCTCAGGAAGGAGTAGGGGAAACACTGGGGCTTCTAGGCACAGGTAGAAACTTCCTAAGGTCCAGAATCACCACAAATCAAAGAAAAGACTAGATATATGAGATTGCCTCAAAATGAAGAGTTTCTGCATGACAAAGGACATAGTTAACAAAATAAACAGGAAGCCCACAGAATGGGAGATTTTTACCGCTAGGCATAAGACAAAGGCCTCAAATCCAAAATATATTGAAAGCTCAAAAAAATCAACCCCCCTCCAAAAAATAAACCTGCAAAGAAACAACCCATTTAATAAATGGGCTAAAGACTTAAAGAGAAACTTCTCAGATGAAGTAAGAATGGCTATAAATCACATGAAGAAATTTTCAACATCTCCGGCCATAAACAAGATGCAAATCAAATTGGCGCTGAAATTTCAATTCACCCAGTTAGAATGTCCATTGTCAATAAAACTAACAATAACAAATGCTGTTAGGGATGTGGCCAAAAGGGAACTCTACTACACTGTTTGTGGGAATGTAAATATTTTCTACCACTCTGTAAATTAGTGTGGAGGTTCCTCAAAAGATTAAACACAAAGCTTCTCTCTGGCCTAGCAATTCCACTCTTGGGCATTAATCCAACAGAACACAAATAAGGTCGCACTAAAGCTACCAACATAATGTTCATTACAGCATTGTTTACCATAGCCAAAATATGAAATCAACACAGAGACCCATACTCCAAAAGATAAATAAAACTCACACTCTCTCTCTCTGTCTCTCTCTCTGTCTCTCTCTCTGTCTCTCTCTCTCTCTGTCTCTCTCTCTGTCTCTCTGTCTGTCTCTCTGTCTCTCTCTCTGTCTCTCTCTCTGTCTCTGTCTCTCTCTCTCTCTCTCTCTCTCTCTCTCTCTCTCTCTCTCTCTCTCACACACACACACACACACACACACACACACACACACACACACACAATACCAGTGTCTAATTTAGGAAGGAGTATGTGGCTATGGACAACTAAACAAGATATGAGGGAGCCAACATCATTTAGCAGGGGACTAACAAAAGTCATCATTTAGCAGGGGACTAACAAAAGTTATAGCTTGCACCTCAGAGGGAGGTCTTCTTCCTTTAGAAATTTATTTTTCTTATAATGAGCTTTATTTTGTGGACCTTCAAATATAAGTTGGTAGAGCAATTCACAAAATAATTGACAATGTTTAGCAATCTGTCACCAGCTTAGTGCTCAAAATCCTCTCCCTGCTGCACACTGACAACCATCAAAGGCACCCTGGTGGGTCCCCAGTTGCTTGACACCAGGGAAAAGTGGATTTCAGTTGGATTCCAGACCTGCAGAGCCAGGATTCTGTAGAGCCTTCCTATCAATCATAACATCCAAGGGGCCCAGCAGGTTGACATGGAAAGGGAGGGAAGCCTTTTTCTCTTAAATGCCTTGTTTTTCAACCATTTAAATTGACTTTTTTCTTTTAATTTTCAGCCAAAACCATCTCCAGTGATAAATCTATCTTCACCTAATTAGCAGCAAATTTATGTGGCCTCCTTTGAGCAAAGACTCAGGAGAAAATGGTAGAGAGATTCATATTGCTGCCAACATTCTCCAAAATTTTTAAACGATTGATCTTAAGTGAATTATTTTTCCAAAAAGACAACTGAGATGTCAGAAAAAAAGGATTAATCATTTGATAGAGACATTCATCACAAGAGTCACAGAGCAGCCCAGGACTATTGAAGGCTCACCCTGTCTCAGTACAGACTTAGGGGAGACATTGTAACTTAAAAACACCCAGCTGTACTTTGTATCCTCCCTGCTGAGTGTAGGTTACCTTTCTCATTTCAGGAACTTCAACAGATTTTGTCTGACCTTTGTCACAGGAACATATCTGAAGGATAAGATCCCTCAAGAGAATCCCAGGGATCCTGTTATCTCATCCCTACTAGGGGTTCTTTCCTTGGAGAAAGGACAGGACTAAAGACAAGGTTAGATTCTTTTTGCTTTACTTAAAACTTCTGTTTCCTCTGATGTTGCTTAGGTAGGCAGTTAAATGAGAATGAGAAATGGGTTTTTCTAATAGTAGGAAGAAGATGGGGGCTTCCTTAATACTAGCAGAGAAAGGCATCTGCTTCCTGGAAGAACTCTAAGGAGAGAAGGATTTTGAGGAAGAAGACGACACAATGCTAGGAAAAGAAATACTTTGGCCTTGAAGCCACTTTGAAAAGATACAACAATGTCACACAACATTGCATGGGTAAGAAAGCTAACAGAGTGACTAGGTAGAATGAAGATCAGGGGCCTTTTTCTGAATATGTTGTGCTGTGGAAGGTTGGAATGTCTGTAGCATTTCTGTGTCCGTAACACTAAGTGAGGAAAATCCACACACATTACTGAAATGGAACTTTTTCCTTCCTTAAAGGAAAAAGAAAAAATGAAAATAAGGATGCGCACCTATATGATTAAAAAATAATGCTTGCAACATCCAAAACAATTCTTACAGAATAAACTCTTCCAGTCAGAATACAAACTCAATAATCCACACTGGTACTTTTCTCTTAGCTTTGTATATCATGAGCTACTAAGTGACATCAGACTCCTGGGCCACTTTCTTCTTACTTGCTAAATATAGTCATTCCTGAAAATTCTACTGCCTTAGAGAAGGAAAACTAAATAGCATGACAGAAAATTCCATGGTGAATAAATATTATTAAAATATCAGATAAAAGGCAATAACAAACTGCTAATATTTTGATTCTTTCTAAATAAAGTCATAGTTACTTATGAAAAATTACTTGATTCCACTCTGTGTCCAGAGAATTACAAAAGATGGAATATAAAGTAAAGACATGCTCTGTATTCATGGCACTTTAAGTAGTTGATATTTCCAAATAGTACAAAAATTTCAAGTCACACATGGAATGTGAAGTGAAAATGTTCTTGGAGGAAATATTCTCTAATAATACTTACCTACTTCAGAGGGTGCTATGAAGCTCTATTAACACCAACTGAACACTTTGAGATCTTCAAAAAAAATCATGATGGAAATGCAAAGTATTATTACTATAGTTCTGAAATAATTTCACACCTAGGGATGAGAAAACCCCAGGCCAAATTTTACTGCATCTCTCCTGCCTGATAAACAAGAAATGCCACAAGCATGGAGAATGGGGGATGGAAATCAAACAGAACAAAGACACAGAAGTTTTTCTTACACTAAAGCTTTGTGTTCTCCTAGACTTTGTTTTAGGGAGACACAAGTGAAGGGAGATGAATCTCTTTACGGTCAGGGTTAGATGCAGGGACAATGTTTTTTACTGTGCTGTTAACAATCAGGACTGGGTCTAGAAAAGGAAAATGTAGCTACTAGACACTGGAAAAGAGCTAAAGCATAAAAGAGGGCCCTTGACAGGTACTGTGGCCTTCCTGAAAGAAACGCAGCAACTGCAAAGCCATGGTGCTTCAAAGGAAAAGTTCAAAAAAAGTAAGATCTTCCAGTGGTCAATACCAGGAAAACCAGCAAGCAAGGAACCCAGGGGCTGCTTGGAAGCAGGAGTGGGTCTTCCTTGAACACACAACTGTGCAGAGAGAGAGAATAGAGTACAAAGGGACAATATCTAGCACAGTACTTATAATTATGGTTAATTTACCTTGCCTTCCTACCCAGTCTCATAAAACACTCTCCCCAGGTTTTCATCTACTTGGGAAATATGTATAGAATAATAACAACAATAGCTGATAGTATATAAGACTTTAAAATTTGAAAAAGACTTTCACATGAATCATGTTTATATGATTCTCAAAAAAAATCCTATACAGTAGTTAGGGAAAGAGATATCTCAATGTTATACATTTTTATAGAAAGAAATACCTTAATTTTATAGACAAGATCTTAAGGAGAGTTAGGAATCTCACCCAGAGTCACAAAGCAAGTAGCAGAGACAAAATTACAAAGTGTGCTACCTATTTAATTCTGGCTAAGATTCTTCCCAGCTTACAATGCTTTAATGCAATTTACTCATAGTCAAAGAACAAAATTAATGTCCATATGAGGAAAAGCATTAATCAACTGCATTCTGGGCATTGTGTAGAACACAGAAATATTCAACAAACAAGATACAAGGAGGAAAATGAAAAATTCCCATTCTATCCTCATGAAACCACAAGCAATACCAGTGATAAAAAGTAATGGAGTATTCAGTTACACTTTATTTTATGTACTTATTTATTTCCCAGTAGGACAAGGAAGTGTCCAAATTATGAATTAAAATCAGAGGAAAAGAGAAAAATCAAGAGTATAACCACTTTGTCTTGAAATGTTCCAGGAAGAAAAAAATCACGGTCCTTTCATAATCCTGTTGCTAGAAAGAGACTAAAACACTAGAAATTGAGAAGAATGTCCTCTCTGATTCTCTTTTCCTTTCCAGCCACATTCCTGCATACTCACATATCCTTTTTAGGGCATAAAGAAGTATCCAATTGTTACTTCTTTGTTACCCAACTCAAAAGTACAGAATGCATAGAAAATGACTTTTCTAGTGTGCATGCCAGTGTTAGGACTTAAACTCAGAGCCTGGGCACTGTCCCTGAGCATTTGTGCTAACAAATAGCACTTTACCATTTGAGCCACAGTTCCATTTCAAACTTTTTGGTGGTTAATTGGAAATAAGTGTCTCACAGACTTTCCTGCCCAAGCTGACTTTAAATTGTATTTCTTAGCTTTTAGCCTTCTGAATAAGTAGAATTTACAAGTATGAGTTATAGATCCCCAGTTCACTTGCTTATTCTTGAGAACCTACTTGAAAACTCTACATGTAAAGTATTCATCTACTGTAAAACCTTCAGCTACTTGCATATAATTAAAGAAAATAATGAATGGCATTGTAATTATAAAAAATTCAAACATATCCCATTTATTCTAAATCTAGTGCTCCATCGTAAAAACTAATCCATCAGGGTTATGTAGTTACAAACAACAGAAAACAATTAGCTAATATAAAACAAATTACTAGAGGGAAATTAGAGGGTCAGGAATCCAGAACAAGTTGGAAGAAAAGGCTCAGAGACTGTCAATAGTCCAGACACACACAGAGGTCAGAAACAAGAGCTACTACCTGTGGTTTTATTAAGGCATATGTCATCAGCTCACAGCACTCAACTGGGACAAAGGAGAACAACTTAGCTAAAGATTCATATTATAAAAAAGGATCACAGACGTATCTAAGCTTTGGGTCATAAAAGAAAAGGCTGAGTATAGGTCCATCATCCCAGTTTCACTCCATTTCCAAAGAAAGCAAAGGTATTATAAAGAGAAAAAGACAAATAAGATGGGGGTGGAGGGTGGAGGCAAGAATTAAATCAAGACCATGAGGGAAGAAGTAACATTGTCAAAAAAGAAATGTACTCTTTACTCATGTAACTGTAACCCTTCTCTATACCATGTCTATAATAACAAAGAATTTTAAATTAATAAAAATAAATTTCAAAAGAGTTAAATCCTCAAAATTGTCCTTTTTAAGATCATAGTAATTTTTAAGACCACACATGGACAAAGAAGGTATTTTTCCTAGATGCTTTTAAAACTTCAACTTGACAATTTTTCACTTCCAGAAGCATCATTTTTTTAGCATAGTACTTAGAAGTTGGCTTTTCATTTGATTTTTAAGGACAAAGCAGAATTTGTTCTTTCTTGGTAACAACATGCTCATTTGGAAACGTTATTCTGAAGTTCCTAGAAAGAAGAGATTTCACAAAATGAACAAATCAGTAAGGCTGAGCTGCTACTGCCAATGATAATATGATGATGATGATTGTGATGAAGATGATGATGATGACAATGATGAGGAGGAGGAGGAGGATGATGATAGTGACAAGGAAAACAGCAACTAAAATCTGTTGGCATATCTATCATGGGACAGTACTTATTCTTCCATAATAACCACATAGTATCATCTCCATCTCACAGGTTAGGAAATTTTTCCCTGATCCATTAGCCAAATCAGGACCGAACCCCATGTCCGACTCCAGACTTTTACAACATTTGTGCAACAGTTTTCAATGAGACAAAGAAAATAGGTGTGCCAGAGTGAAAACATCTCCCAAGAGGACTGCAGGTACCATAAATATATCTACCTATTAACTCCAATATGTTGTGAATATTTATATCTTAAAGCTATCAAGCACTATTTTATTCTAAGAAGTGGCACAATGATCCAGAGATAAGAAAGGCAGTGGTTCAAAAATAAGAATGATCTACTTCATAGGATAGTATTGACTTTATCAATGGACAATCATGATAGCAAAATTCCAAGCCAACAACCAGCTTTTAGACAGTAGAGACTGGTCACCCCAAAGCAAATTCCCATAATAGACTTATTATGAATCATGTTTGGCCTATTAAAAAAAAGGGTTAAATTTCCAATCTCCTTGTAAAATAAACATTAAAAACCCAGGCTCCAAAATAGATTTGTCATAAAGTTAAGAATAACTTAAAATATAAGGTAAATCAAAATGGTTTTTCAACGTTAACTAAAGTGGTCACAGTAATGATTACTATAATAAAAGTGACAGAAAAAAAACTAAATTTGTCAAAAAGCATAACTGATGATGAAAACAAATGTGGAATTATGGCATATTTCACCCTGGTCACCAAAGACTCTTGATGAAACTGCAGTCCTATAATTCCCTAGAATGAATTCTCTAAATTAAAATACTTCATGCAGAACAGAAATTAAACAATGAATCAGGAACAATGCTATACAGAGGTGTGCTTATAAATATACCTGGCAAAGAGGAAACAATTACATTTTTCCACATAAAAACAGACTCAATTGTAATCTTTCACAGGAGGGTGAGTAGGTATTTTTCCCATTGCTTCAAGCTTGGAAGTTCATTTCCTGTAAATCACTTAGGATTCAGAGTGACTAGGTAGAATGCAATTAGCTCTACCAAGCTGGCTGTTTACCCTACTTCTACAAAACTAGCTCCTCCAATGAAACTGCACAACTGACTTTCACAATAAATTTCATCCAACCCAATTGAAATGCCACTCTGCATTTTATTTTCAATGCTTTATTTGGCCAGCTGGTTTTATTTAACTATTGACCAGAAGCAGTACAAGTGCATTCTTTTTCCATCTAGCATTAATCTTAGTAAATTTAGCGCCATTGGAAAGACTTAACTGTTAAAAAGAAAGCAAAAGTCAGCAAGCATACAATTGCATTTGGCTACCCTCAGCACATCATTTTATTTCCTCCTGCTTTCTGCTAAGTATTGCTCAGCACTTTTGCCTATGAGGGAGGACAAGCAGGTGGTTAAGGAAGTTGTCCTGTCAGCTATATCTTTAATCCAAGTGTTTAAATCTCTGAATAAAAGAAAAATCAATGTTGTAAAGGCAATGTTTGTCAAGGCTATGTAATAAATACACTTACCTTTACAGATGGTTCTCAGTGGATTTCCCTTCTTTGTTGAGCTTCAAAGCTACAGAGAGATAAAAATGAAAGACTGAGTTATCTCTGAGAGTAAAATATCAAATGTTTTTCTTTCCAGGCTTCTAAACAGAATTTCCATATACAATGGTGTATGCTATTAGCCAAATAACCCATTGATAAAACTAGTTGTGCCTCATACTTTCTGCAAAAGCAGTCAATAAAAGACTGCCTGCTGTTGTTTGATTATGGTTTGAATGTCTTCTAAAGCATCATGAGCAGAAAGTTCATTTCAATTTGGAAGTATCAAATGTGTGGAAACTTAAATCTAACTCTGTTTTTTACAGGTGGGGCCTTTAAGAGATGAACAGAACCAGATATGGTCATTAGAGTCTAAATACCATGATTAAATCCTAATAGAGTTATAAGAAGATGCAGAGTAGCAGGGCATGATGGTTCACACTTGTAATCCTAGCTACTCAGGAAGTTAAGATCTGAGGATCATGGTTCAAAGCCAGCCCCAGCACTGAAGTCCATGAGACTCTTATCTCTAATTAGACACTAGAAAACCAGAAGTGGCCCCAAGTCTCAGGGTGATAGCCTTGAGCTGAAAAGCCCAGAGTTCAAGTCCCACAACCGATTTAAAAAAAGAAAGAAAGAAAGAAAGAAAGAAAGAAAGAAAGAAAGAAAGAAAGAAAGAAAGACAGACAGACAGACAGACAGAAAGAAAGAAAGAAAGAAAGAAAGAAAGAAAGAAAGAAAGAAAGAAAGAAAGGGGCAAAGTTAGGCACCCGTGCTCACCTTGTAATGCTAGATACTTGAGAGGCAGATTAAGAGAATCAAGGTTCTCTTGGTTCTCAAGAGAATCTCAAGGTTCTCAGGCCAGATAAAAAGTGCAGTGTGGGGCCAGGAGTTTGGCCTAGTGGTTGAGTGTTTGCCTGGTATGCACAAAGACCCAGGTTGATTCCTCAGTACCACAAACAGGGAAAAAATGTGGTAGAGCCTTGAGAAAGTCCAAGGACAGTGCTCAGGCCCTGAGCTCAAGCCCAGGACTGGGGGGAAATAAACCATACATAATCTACAGAAATATGTTTTTTTTTTAAAAAAAGTACAGTGTAGAGGGTATTCTATCAATCAACAGCTAGATATGGTGCAATCTGACTAACATCCTAGCTGCATCAGAAAGCATACATAGGACAATGAGTGCAGTCTAGCCCAGGGGAAAAATAAGACATTATACCAAAAATAACCAGGACAGTTTTTCTGAATACTACAATGCCTAAGGTCTTAACTGGAAGACTTGAAAGTCAACAGATGGAATTATCCAGTGTCTCATTTCCTACATATCTGCTAGTTGTTGCTGAGAGTTAGCTGAGACTATAGCTGGAACTGTCAGCTGGAATGTGTATACATGGCCTTTCCCTGTAGCTTGAGGCTCCACAAAGTGACTGGATTCCAAAGACACAAATTCCAAGACAGAAGAAACCAGATGAGAAACAAGGCTCAAAAGTTACATCATTTCTTTTTTTTAATGTACTTAGTAGACAGGACAGTCACACTTATAAACTGATTCAAAGGAAGAAAACAAAGACAGATAACCTATATGTGCATTGAAAGAACTCATAGTACAGGGAAAATGTATTATGTGTAACTACCTTGTAAAAATATAATTGTTTCCAGGTGCTGATGTCTCACACTTGTAATATAGATACTCAGGAGACTGAGATTTGAGAATCACAGTTTAAAGCCAGTCCAGGCACGAAAGTCCAGGAGACTCTTATCTCTAATTAAACGCCAGAAAACTGGAAGTGGAACTGTGGATCAAGTGTTAAAGGGATAGCCTTAATCTGAAGCGTTCATGGATATTGCCCAGGCCCAGAGTTCAAGCCCCACAACTGAATATATATATACATATATATATGTTATATATATATATGTTTGTCATATATATAATTGGTTTTAGAAATCTAAAAAACCTTTGTTACATAGTTTCATAAACACATACATGCATATGACCAAAGCATTCTTTACAAGCAGATGTGGACACAATCAAAAACTGGGTATGTATTTGACTATAAGGGCGGTCTGAGCAAAAGAAAATGACAAATACCAAATTTTTGTTTTGTTTTGTTTTTAGTCTTGATCTTTTCCCCTTATTTTAGTTAGCATTCATTGGTTGTACAAGTGTTTCACATGCATACAATGTATCCTAATCAAATCCATCCCCTCTGCCAGTCCCCTTATTTCCCTCCCTGCTTCCTAGAAAACTTTCAACATACTTCATTAATCTATTTTTATAGAAGAAATAAATTTCTTATAGGAAAAATAAAAAGTCTTTTAGGATTAAGAAAAATATTAAAAGCAATTTATAATCATTAAAACACTGAAGAAGGAACTCAAAACACAAAAGAGGAGCAGGAGAAATGGGAGGACTGTGTAGAATCATGGACATATGAGCAAAAATAAATCTCATTAATAGATATGCAATTGAAGAGTAGGAAAAAAATACATAAGTACCTTCCTATATTCTATCAAACCACAGTAGAATTATATAAGAAATCAATGACAAAATTAAGGATAAAAATATTATAACACAGAGACTGAACAATTTACTTTTGCATGATCTGTCAGTCACTAGAGAAATATGAAAGGAAATGTTAAAAAATATAGAGAGCAGGACACCGTGGTTCCTGTGAGGCTCTTATCTCCAATTAACCACTCAAAAACCAGAAATGGGGGCCGGGAGTTTGGCCTAGTGGTAGAGTGCTTGCCTAGCATGCACGAAGACCCAGGTTCGATTCCTTGGTACCCCACATACGTAGCAAAAAGCCAGAAGTGGTGCTGAGGCTCAACTGGTAGAGTGCTAGCCTTGAGAAAGTCCAAGGACAGTGCTCAAGCCCTGAGCTCAAGCCCAGGACTGGCGAAAAAACCAAAAATAGAAATGGAGTTACATCTCAAAGTGGAAGAGCTCTAGCCTTGAGCAAAAAAAAAGAGCTCAAGGACAGTGCCCAGACCCTGCAACCAACAGAGAGAGAGAGAGAGAGAGAGAGAGAGAGAGAGAGAGAGAGAGAGAGAGAGAGAGAGAGAGAGAGAGAGAGAGAGAGAGATTACAAGTTACCTAAAGATGTATCTCAATCTCTTAGGAAAACAAGAACAAGACAAACTGAAAACAAGTCTATGAAAAGAAATAAGAACAATCAGGGCAAAAATTAAATTATTGTCCTAAAAGATTAACACAAAGAATAAATGAAACAAGTTGATTCCTTGAAAAGATAAACAAGACTGACAAACCTTTAGTTGAGCCAACAATTTTCTTACTATATTACATTCAAATTGAAAATCAATTATAAAATAAGAATGTAAAATGTCTCAAAATTAAGTTTATGACAGTTTCCCTTTCTGACACCAAACAGGGCCCACTGCATGACAACCCACATCTGGGAGACTAAAAATGATTACTTGTTTCCTTGAGACTAGATTCAAAGTGCCAGAGAAAGAACTGTTAAGAAAATGTCCAGGTAAGAAGTTGGTTTTATGGGTCTATAGCTGAGAGAGGATTTAAAAGTTATCCTAAGTGGGAAGTAACTCCTAAATCGGACCTAGGAGAAAGAATAGTTGCCAGAGAAATTAAATAAAACAGGACCGGGGCATAGCCTAGAAGTAGAGTATTCACCAGCATAAAGCCCTAGTTTCAATTCCTCAGTACCATACACACAGAAAAAACCGGAAGTGGGGCTGTGGCTCAAGTGGCAGAGTGCTAGCCTTGAGTAAAAATTTTCCAAGGACAGTGCCCAGGCCCTGAGTTCAAAGCCCCAGTAAAAGGCCATTCAGGAATGCAATGAGAAATGATGAGAGGGTATACAATTGTAAGTTGGTTAAGAAAGAAGTAGAAATAATTAAATGAACACAGAGTAAGGAGAGTCATCAGAGATAAGTTTGGTTGTAAGGGGAAGAAAGCCAGTGACAGCTAGCAGACAGGGAAATGAAATCCAGAGGGTCTGTTCATCTTTTTTAAAAAACATAAATATCTACCTAATGTCTGGATGATAAGAAAGTCCATTTGAGGTAACAAGGTTCAGTGTGCAAAAGAAAGAAAGATAACAAGAGTAAAATATTCCTGAGGAGTTTGAAAGCAATTCTTTTTTTTTATTGTAATTAGTAAAAGGGTTACATGATATTTGCCAGATAGAAGGTGCATTAATTCACATACATTGATACCCTTTCACATGTCTTGGTACCCATTACCCTCCCCCCACACACCCCCACACATCTTGGTTTTCCCCCCTTCCCTATCAAATTTCAAATAACCAAATACAAATAAATTCAATATATCAGATAACAAAGTGAGATACTATAACAATATGAGATAACCAAGGGACAGCAAAGGAGATGGGAGACAACATAGTACATTAAGGACAAAAATCATTCGTTATATGGCTTTTGTTTCAATATCCTGGAGGTCCTTTCAATTAGCTTCATACTATCTGGCCTTATGTATCAAGATTTTGCTCTATTGCAGATCTCTGCTAGTAGAGCCCAAGGTTTCTACTGATTATGACGAATGAGGGAAACCATTGAGCCTAAGTTCCTTTGAGTCTGGCTTACTTCACTTAATATGATTTTTTCTAAGTCTTTCCATTTCCTAACAAATGGGGCGATGTCATTCTTTCTGACAGCAGCATAGAATTCCATTGTGTACAAATACCACAACTTGTTGATCCACTCATCAACTGAGGGACATCTAGGTTGGTTCCATATCTTTGCTATGGTGAATAGTGCTGCAATGAACATTGTTGTGCTAGTGGATTTATTATGCCCTTGTTTCTGGATGGTTGGGTAAATGCCAAGTAGTGGAATTGCTGGGTCATAGGGGAGTTCTATGTTTAGCCTTTTGAGGCACTGCCACACTGCTTTCCTCTTTTTTTTCATGTATTTTTATTGTAATTAATTGAAGGGTTACATGATATTTGCCAGATAGATGGTGCATTAATTCCCATACATTGATACCCTTTCACATGTCTTGGTCCCCATTTCCCTCCCCCCCCACTCCTCATCTTGTTTTCCCCCATTCCCAATCCAATTTCAAATAACCAAATACAAATATATCCGATATATCAGGTAACAAAGTGACATACTGTAACAATATGAGATAACCAAGGGACAGCAAAAGAGATGAGAGATAACTTAGTACCTTAAGAACAACAATCAGGGGCCAGGAGTTTGGCCTAGTGGTTAAAGTGCTTGCTTAGCATGCATGAAGACCCGGGTTCGATTCCTTGGTACCACATACATAGAAAAAAGCCGGAAGTGGTGCTGAGGCTCAAATGGTAGAGCTCTAGCCTTGAGAAAGTCCAAGGACAGTGCTCAGGCCCTGAGCTCAAGCCCAGGACTGGCAAAAAAAAAAAAAAAGAACAACAATTATTCATTATATGGCTTATGTTTCTATATCCTAGAGATCCTTTCATTTGGCGTCCTACTATATGGCCTTTTGTATCAAGGTAGTGATTCTTTTTTTTTTTTTTTGCCAGTCCTGGGCTTGAGCTCAGGGGCTGAGCACTGTCCTTGGACTTTCTCAAGGCTAGAGCTCTACCACTTGAGCTTCAGCACCACTTCTGGCTTTTTTCTAGGTATGTGGTACCGAGGAATCGAACCCGGGTCTTCGTGCATGCTAGGCAAGCACTTTAACCACCAGGCCAAACTCCCGGCCCAAGGTAGTGATTCTTAAACACAACTTTGTCTCACCTTAATTCTACAATGCCCTGTATTAAACATGCATGTGTATTGCATTACTTTCTCTTAGGTTTATGTTTTCTCACCTTAATTAGAATCAAGCTTTTTAAAAACCTGTGGCAGGCCGGGAGTTTGGCCTAGTGGTTAAAGTGCTTGCCTTGCATGCACGAAGACCCAGGTTCGATTCCTCGGTACCACATACATAGAAAAAAGCCGGAAGTGATGCTGAGGCTCAAGTGGTAGAGCTCTAGCCTTGAGAAAGTCCAAGGACAGTGCTCAGGCCCTGAGCTCAAGCCTAGGACTGGCAAAAAAAAAAAAAAACAAAAAAAACTGTGGGATTGATTGTTCAAGCCAGTCCACGTTACTCCTACACTATAAGCTCCAGATTTTATCCTAGAATCCACAAATCACTCAGTAAATAATTGTTGAGCTGAGCATGTAGATATGCCCTTGTTATTCCAGAACTATGGAGGATGAACTATACCGCACGTTTGAGACTAACCTGGGCAATATAGGGAGATCCTGCTTCAACAAAACAAAACTTGTTGAATAAAGGAATACAAGCACATTCTATAGTCTCAGTACCTGAAAATGAATAGGGGCATATGGATATGGAATGGGTCTGTGAACCATACAAAGGAGACATAAGACAACATTTTAAACAGTCAGGAATAGTCCTTCATATTAACCTTTTCTTTTTCATGTTCTATTTGACCCCCAAATCTAAGGCCCTACACTTGTATAGCTCAGGAAAACATGTTCACCTACAGCTGCAATGTTATACTTACTTCCCTTTTCCCCATGCCTAACTCACATTCTATTCTTTTTTTTCATATATTTTTATTGTAATTAATAGAAGGGTTACATTATATTTGCCAGATAGAAGATACATTAATTCATGTACATTTATACCCTTTCACATGTCTTGGTCCCCATTTCCCTCCCCTCCACTCCCCATCTTGTTTTTGCCCTTCCCTATCCAATTTCAAATAACCAAATACAAATATATCCAATATATCAGATAACAAAGAAGGATACTGTAACAATATTAGATAATCAAGGGATAGCAAAAGAGATGAGTGATAACATACTACATTAAGGACAACAATCACGCATTATATGGCTTTTGTTTCTATATCCTAGAGAACCTTTCATTTAGCATCATACTATATGGCCTTATGTATCTAGGTTTTGCTCTATTGCAAATCTCTGCTAGTAGAGCCCAAGGTTTCTACTGATTATGATAAAGGAGGGAAACCATTGAGCCTATGTTCCTTTGAGTCTGGCTTACTTCACTTAATATGATCTTTTCTAAGTCTTTCCATTTCCTAACAAATGGGGCGATGTCATTCTTTCTGACAGCAGCATAGAATTCCATTGTGTATAAATACCACATCTTGTTGATCCACTCATCAACTGAGGGAAATCTGGGTTGGTTCCATATCTTTGCTATGGTAAATGGTGCTGCAATGAACATTGTTGTGCTAGTGGATTTAGTCTGTCCTTATTTCTGGACAAATGGGTAAATGTCTAGTAGTGGAATTGCTGGGTCCTAGGGGAGCTCTATGTTTAGTCTTTTGAGGAACTACCATACTGCTTTCCATAATGGTTGAACAAGTTTGCACTCCCACCAGCAGTGTAGTAGTGATCCCTCCTGGCCACATCCCCTCCAACATCTGTTGTTACTAGTTTTCTTGGTCCTGGCCATTCTAACTGGAGTGAGGTGGAATTTTGAGTTGTTTTGATTTGTATTTCTTTTATGACCAGAGATGTTGAGCATTTCTTCATGTGTCCATAGGCCATTCTTATTTCTTCTTCAGAGAAGACTCTCTTTAAGTCTTAGGCCCATCTTTAAATGGAATGGTTGTTTCTTTGGAGATTAGTTTTGGGGTGATTCAATTTTTTGAGCTGTTGATATATTTTAGATATGAGGCTTTTATCCATTGTGTGGTTGGTGAAGATCTTCTCCCATTCTGTAGGCTTCCTAATTAATTTATTTGCTATGTTCTTTGCCATACAAAAAAGTCAACCGCCTTCCTCTATGCCAACAGTGAGAGGAATGAGGCAACAATCAGGAAAGCAACTCCTTTTGCCATAGCGTCACAGAAAATAAATTACCTAGGAATTACCTTAACTAAGATGATGAAAACTTTAAAACACTGAAAAAGGAAATTAAAGCAGAACTGAGGAAATGGAAAAACCTGCCATGCTCCTAGATTGGAAGAATCAACATCGTGAAAATGATGATCTTGCCAAGGGCTATCTACAAATTCAATGCAATACCCATCAATATCCCATAGGCATTCTTTAAAGAAATAGAAGAGGCAATCCAAAATTTCATATGGAATAATAAAAGACCCCGTATAGCAAAAACACCTCTTAGCAGAAAGAACAGCGCAGGAGGAATTTCAATACCAAACTTTAGACTCTATTACAGAGCTATAATCATCAAAACAGCTTGGTATTTGCACAAGAACAGGCCTGAAGACCAATGGAATAGAACTGAGGACTACTGACCTATGGCCACCTAATCTTTGATAAGGGAGCCAAAAAAATAGAATGGAAAAAAGACAGCCTCTTCAACAAGTGAAGTGGTGCTGGCAGAACTGGATAAGCACCTGCAGAAAACTAAAGTTGGATCCTTCTTTGTCACCCTGCACTAGAATTAACTCCAAATGGATCAAAGACCTGGAGGTAAAAGCCGACACACTGAAAACTTTACAAGAAGGAATAGGAGATACACTAGGCCTCCTTGGCACAGGTCAAAACTTTCTTAATAAGGACCAAAATCATAACAAATCAGAGAAAGGCTGGATAAGTGGGACTCACATTCTATTCTAAACAATGACAACCTCCTTCGTATAACCTTCTACAATACACATATTAAATTTGAATGTATCCAAACAAGTTTAGGCTTCAGGTCCCCTAAAAGGAATAGACATGGACGCAGAACAGAACAAACCAAATAATACCTTGCCTTATCTTGGTGGACCTTCACAGCTTTATAAACTATTATCCTTTAGCTCCCTTAAAAACTGGTTTGAATTTAAAGAAACATCTCTCACAGAGAGACTTTCCTGGGTGATTCATTTTCTTCCAATTGACTTCTATTTCTCAAAAACACATTACTTAAGACAGGCTTGACTGGAATCCAGAGACTTGCCTCTGTTGTTGCATTCTGTAACCCTCATCTGACTTAACTGCTGTGTTGAGGGATTGGGTATTGACCTTTAAGTCTGTATCAATTATCTACATACCTAGGAAAAAGGATTGCATTCAGGTACAAGAGTGAAGACACTGAATAATTTCAGACCTCATTTTCATTTTTATGCTACATTCAATGAGCTGTTACTGCAGACAAATTATTGCAACATTCTTTCAAATGATAGCCAATTTTCAACTAAGACTCTTAAACCTCCTTCTAAAACCCTTTTCTACTATCTGTGAAAAACAGGCAGTTGGAAAACATAGCCCTAGCTAAACTACCTATAAATTAGTATTTAAAACACATGGAAGTCTTTGAGAATCTGCATACTGAATTAGACCCTCATGAGAAACCGCAGCAAACACCCCAAAATATCTAACAATTTCTCATATATTTTTCAAGTTATATTTCAACATATATGTGGCTATGTATTACAAAGTATAAAAGTTGTGAAACTCAAATATACTTAGATTCAAAAGGAATGACCAGGAGGCTGGGGAGTTTGGCTTAGTGGCAGAGTGCTTGCCTCGCATGCACGAGGACCTGGGTCTGATTCCTCGGTACCACATACATAGAAAAAGCCAGAAATGGTGTTGTGGCTCAAGTGGTAGAGTGCTAGCCTTGAGAGCTCAGGCCCTGAGTTCAAGCTAGGATTGGCCAAAAAATTAAACAAAAAAAAAGGAATGACCAGAATAATTTTCAGCTTTGTGGTTCACCTGGAAAACTGATCAATGTTGTCAAAACAAGTGGGTAAAAGAATTTCCAGAAAGGGTATTAATGTATGTGAATTAATGCACCTTCTATCTGGCAAATATCATGTAACCCTTCTATTAATTACAATAAAAATATATGAAAAAAAAAGAATTTCCATTATATAGAAGGCTCAACAAATCAGACTATTGACTAAGCCTACATACTCTAGGACAACATCCAGCATGTAACAGATAAAGAATAAAATTTGCATAATAAGTTTTATTACTATTATTGCTGAACCTGATTAGAAATTCTAAAGCTAAGATTAGTTGTAAGAGTCTCTCTCTCTCTCTCTCTCTCTCTCTCTCTCTCTCTCTCTCTCTCTCCCTCCTTCCCTCCCTCCCTCCCTCTCTTCCTCCCTCCCTCTCTCCCTCCATCCTTCCCTCCCTTTTTTCCTCTCTTTTCTCTTATTTTTCAGTTTAGGCTTTCAAAAACCAACAAAAAAAAACTTGATTGAAGCCTGCCCTACTGCAGCCTCACACACACACACACACACACACACACACACACACACACACACACACACACACACACACACACACACACAAACCACATCCCTACCACACCTGTTCAATACTGTCATATTTGCCAGGTATTGAAAAAGTAAATCTGCAAAGTAGCACAAGATCTGGGAAATCATTAGGTGATATGTGAGGAGCAGAATATCAATCAGCTGATAATTAGCATCTCAAAATTCACAGGGTTAAAGACAAATCAAATTCCATGAAATCTTGGGGAGCATGACCTGAGGTAGTTTGATGCCCTAACAAATGAGGGGGTCAGTGTATCATCCAACCACCAAATAAGACTAGAAAGTACTAACCTAATCCCAGGAGGAGACATTGTGACAATGTGACATTTGCACAGGGATGCCCTAACATGGCCCAGTATGTTTTCTCAGAATGGGATGACATTTCAAGTCAAACAGTTCTGTTCCCAGTAGCACAGGTTCTCCTCAAACTACTAACCTGAATTTGAGGAGTGGGGAGGGAAAAGGTATAATTTTGAGATAAACATAAACTAGGATTATGCAGAGGCTGTATTAAAATAATTATAAGGAAGGTCAACCAGTATCTCAGTATCTCATCTCATTTGCTCCTTTCCTTTCATGTCCAGATACCTCAACCTTAAGCTAAAAACTTACTCTCACTTGAGCAAGTTCCTCTTCAAGGCACATCCACATGGAATACTTTTCCGGGGAATGCTGAAATAACTTAGAAAGTTGTGCTAAGATGCATGGAGAATGGCCATCAGCGTGCCGTGGCCTCACCAAGCCCCTGCTGCCTAGAACTGTTGTCCACATGTGAGTCAGTCCAAGGACACATGGCCACTGCTGCTACCACTGCCTCCAGCCTATCTAAGGTCACCTTTTCTGCATGGCTGCCTCAATCTACAGGAAGAAAACAGACAGGTTGAGAATGCCAGCACTCCATTTGGTTTTTGCACTTGCCAACTCTACCCCCAGCCTACATGATTCGGGAAAAGCACCTTGAATAGGAGGCCAGGATGATGGGCCCAATCTCCCAGCAGATTGACCCAGCCCTGGAGACAAATGCTTTGCCTCCACCTATATACATAACCTATATATGCCAGCTGAATCTGCACCCAGTCTAAATTGAGAATGACTTCCAGGCCCATGCTCTACTGCAGGGTTTACAAACAGTCTGTACTCCTCCTGGCTCCTGGCCCAGGGTTGGAATGGCCCAGCTACGTCACTGTGGAGAGGGAGTCTGGTTGTGCCCTCCTCTGAACTCTCCATCTGGAAGATTTCTGGCCTCCTTCCCTCTCATTTTCAATCTGACAGACACTGCTGGACAGGAGAACTCAGAGCAGATCAAAGTTCATCTTCCCTTCTCTACTTCTCGGCTGGTATAATCGCAGGGGCAGAATGAGGTTGGCATGGACCAGGATGCCAGGAATTAAATGAAGGTCCCTGACCACTGGACCACATTGGTCCTGCCTTCCAAAGTCTTAATTAGTCCTCTTCTGCCTGGCATACCCACATGTCTCTGGAACCCACGTCAGTGACAGGGCTTACAGCCATGCTCACAGGAAGAATTCAACAAAATATTGGTTGAGGATAGTGGTCACAACGCCTGCTGGCTCATGGATTTGCAGTAACCGTCAATTTTGAGGTCTGAACACCAGTAGCAAAATTTCTGCTCTCCTTTCTAATTCAAATAGTTCTTGCAAATTATTCTGAGTGATATTCAGCCCCTAGCTCAATTTGGAAACAAAATGATCTTAACAGTGTCAGACTTGACAGACAGGCTTCTGAGCCTAGGGAGCAAAACAAAGGATGCAAAGAAAAATAAAGGAAGGGTTGATAGCAAAAGGAAAAGAGGAAAATGAACACTGAAAAGAAGTAGGGAGAAATATGGAACTACATACTTCAGTGATACAATACTGAAATGATGTGTGAACACAACAGACTTGGGGAGGAGAGAAATCAAGAAAAGAGGACAGAAATTTTGATACTGAGACAGACATAGGGCTATCAGTGGAACAGATTCAACAGTAACAATTGAGAGATTCCAAAAGACAATGAGTCTTGATTCTATTCTGCTTTGTATCTCTTGAACTACTGTGACACACCAAAATTTGCTGTTTTTTCTAAAAGGACACAGACAGATACAATGGAAATTCTGAATGCATTTTTTTCCTTTTCATTCATTATCTCTGGCCCTTATCCACAGGCCTATTGCAGACTAAATTGGATTTTGGATCACTGGTACTGAGGCACTGCAATTAATTAACAATAGAAACATAATATTTATATCCAGGCCTAACAACATCTGACATTTAAACTATTCTGCCAGTCGGGCAAATTCCATCCGACAAATTTTCATTTTAATGAACATGACAGGCTACAGTTTACATGATAGGCCAAGAGGCAAAACCAAGTTGATTTCTTGCCATGTGCTTTCAAGAACTAGCCATGCTGCAGGAGAAACAAGCTAGGAGACTGTCAGAATAATAGAAAGACCTGTTCCCTAAGTTCCACCCAGATTGACCCAAGGACAGTCCACCCCCACATCCTCCTTACACTCCAGGATGAAACTGTCCTTGCTTCTTAGGCACATTCAGAGTTATATACTTACTGCCCCTTATGATCCACTGGATAAATTTTCTATCTTTGGGTTGCTGACATTCTCTTTAGGGTACCCAAATCCCTTAGTTCTTCCTAATTAAAAAGTGATAAACGTTTTGCAAGGCATCCAATAATGTGCAAAACACACGAAGTTGGAACTGATGCAACTTTTTCAGTTGGCACAAGAATGGCCTTCCATATTTTGGCAGATGGTGCATCTCAGTAAGTCCCCAGTCCCTGACTCAAGTGAGGGGCATTTTGATGCTGCGGCAAAGACTCTTTAAATGTTATCTTATTTTGCATTATACTAAAACCATGAGCCTAACATTTATTCTTGATGAAACTGTCACAGTAAAAAAAAAATAATTCTCCTGTGACTTATTATTCAATCTAACAGAAGATGGTTGTTGATGCAGAGAAAAATCTTACCCTCCATAAGAAAACATGTAAATTATATGAAAAACAATGTCAGAGAATAGACTTCCCAGGCTGACTTCCTATTTATCTTCTAGGGTCTAAAAGAACCTGGGCAAAATTGTGAGTACTTATCCAAACCATCTCTACTTTCTACTATCCTCCCAAAAAATGAATGCAAAGGAAAGAGATAAGGGTGAAAAAGCTAATCATATATTCTAGAACAGACAAAGAAAAACTTAAGAGATGCATGAAACAATGAAAAACAATGATTGTCAATAGAATGCCTTCTTATTGGAAGGTCCACATATTTATAGTTCACATACTTGAAATCTTCTCCTTTGTTTGTATGTCAATTCAAAAGAACTGAACTTAAGTTCAGAAAGAACTGAAATTAAGTTCCAAAATGTAATCCTTCTTTGAAGCATGGATCTTAGTATCTGAGATTGCCAGTGGCATGTAATTCATCCTCAGGCTATATCTAACTAGATCCCAAATGGCAATTACGTTCCATGTTACTTTTAGTCATGGACATGATACCAGAACCAAAGGAGTGAAAAGATGACAGCAATTCTGCTATATAACCCAACTTAGAACACATTTTCACTCAAGTTGACAACATGTAGACTATTGATATGGACACACACACACACACACACAATATTAATAATCACACTGAGGACTTTACATGCATCCTATGAAACAAGTACAATTTTGAAGTCTATTACATACTAAGCAAAGACAAACTACAGTTAAATGACCTTCCTAACACATAAAGTCCAAGGATGCAGGCACATAAATGGTAAAGTATAGGTGCAAATTCAATCTGTCTCCTTCCAAAGCCTGTGGTATACATAACACAGTGTGGCATATGACGGCATCAGGAAGGAAGACAGCATGAAGGAATTGATTCTTTTTGGCAATATTCAAAATATCTTCTAAATATCAGGTATAAAACATTTTCAGACCACCAGATGCTTATTTAATTTTGAAAAATCGATTTTATGGAGCTGCTATGAGTTGTTTCATGTTTGTTAATGTCTGGTTATATTCTTGCAAATGTAGAATCCTGACAGATTTAAAAATGTCTTTCTGAAAGTCAGAAAGCAAAACAAGACCCTAACCAATCGAATGGAAAATGTTTGACAGATCACAAATGAATAGAATCTGTAACTTTAACATGTCTTTGTGGGGTGGCATGTTCTAAAATGGTCATATCAAATTCTGAACACAAAAGATTTAACATGCTTATTATTGTAAACAAAAGCATTTGGTTAAATGAAAGTTCCATCAAAGCTTAATAGCCAAATTCAAGTAAACACAAAGTAAAGGGTTATATACTTTCTGTGGTTTCAGTAATAGCTAATCTAATAATGGCAAATGGAGGGTTATTGTTGATTCCTTTGCCTCTGGTTCATAAATTAGATAAAGCAACCTGGCAGTTACAGTACTTTAGAGTTATATTCGACTAAGTGATTTTAAAGCTATCTCAAAATATAACAAAGTCATGACTTGAATGACTGCTGAATTGTACCTTCCTTTTTGTCACCACGTTAGAACTTTTCACCAATGTTAAATAAAAAGCTTCCTGTTAACTAAAATAAACCTATAAAGCACAATTGCTATCTGCAGACCCAAATCATTTAGAAGGTAAAGTGTCATTGATACAGTATTATCTGATTTTCTATTTCACCAGGGCCAGGCTTGTAAAATATAAACTATAAGAGCAGTCAAGTGTTATTTATTTCCTCTGATCCAAAACTCAGAAACAGAATTTCTCTGCTTAATGATTTTTCATAGCACATTTTCAGTTTTCTACCACCATTTATTGATCTGGAATACTAAAATAGTTTTCCTCTGCAGCTAAAGAACTCTAGGGGTTCATGTCAAGGGTCCCATGGGATGCACCTCCACAGATGATGGTGGTGGCATCATATCAGGCAAGTGAAGGGTAACAGTGTGAGCCAAGGTATTGTTCTTATTGAAACGATGTGCTGGTTCAAAATCTCAGATCTTTCAATAATAGGAAACACATCTCTGCTCCTTTGCATTTACAGACATGATATGTAACACCTACAGTTGAGTGCCGATGAGCTGCCCTTCACAAAGGCAGTCTATTTTCCTACATTTTCTCCTCATGCCCTGATATAGTTACTTTCAATTACCCTGATAGCCCAGGAAGAAAAATATCCCTCTCTCCATATTTCATTCACATAATACAAATCTGCAAGCTGTTCTGTATGACAGATGAGGACCGTGCATTGAAGCAACTTGTTCCGCCTGTCAGCCTCCAAGAATCAACAACAATGCGATACAATCGTGATGACATTACTAGAGAAGAAGTGGGTCAAATACATGGTCACTTTAAAACACAATGTCAACTATTCTTTCTACTTCAGTAAGCTGATGCAGTGGTAATCAAAATACACACATACATGCGCACAAACACACACACACACACACACACACACAGACACACACACACACATGCACGCGCACGTGTGAAGGAAAGGGAAAAGGAAATACCAAAAGAGCAGAATAAAAGAGAATTCTTTCTGTGGTGTTGTCTTAGTACTAAACATTGCTAAAATGACTATTTCAACATAATCTTAAGTGACTTTTTCAGCCTTCAGCCAATGAACCATGAAATGTTTATTGAGTATCCAGTATGGGCTAGATACTGAACTAGGTACCTGTAGCAAAATGTTAAAAGCAGAAAGGAGTCCCCTTACCCCCATCAAGTTCACAGTCAATGGTAATAGGCGACATTTAAGTACAACTAAAATTAATGTAAGAAAAGATTCATACACTCAAAAGATACTGAGGGAGCTTATAGTATTAGAAACCAAACAAGTCTTTTAAGTCATAAGGGTTTCCCCTGTAGAAGAAACATTTAAGACAAGATTTTAAGTAAGAAATGAAGGGAAAATGTCAGAGGACTTTTCTCAAGATGTGTCCCTCTAAAGCAACCACTAGGTTTAAGGCAGTAAGGCTCAATAGAAAAGACAATGGACTGTAAAGCACAATGGAAGTCATGGTGTCCACCACCAGGATTAATTATCATTTCTTTATTTCAACTCCTAGATTTAAAAAATTAAGTATTTTTAAAATTTGAACATCAGTACAACTGTGTCCTATCTTCCCATAGCAGAAGTTAATCATAATTAAAAAAAGATTGCTTATTTGGGGCCAGGAGTTTGACCTGGTGGTACAGTGCTTGCCTAGCATGCATGAAGACCCAGGTTCAATTCCTAGGCACCACATACATCGGAAGTGGTGCTGTGGCTCAAGTGGTAGAGCTCTAGCCTTGAAAAAAAACAAAGGACAGTGCTCAGGCCCTAAGCATAAGCCCAGGATGGCAAAAAAAAATGCCATACTGAGGTAGATCTTATTTTTTTCAGACTTGATATTTTTTATTGTAATTAATAAAAGGGTTACATGATATTTGCCAGGTAGAAGGTGCATTAATTCACATACATTCATACCCTTTCACATGTCTTGGTCCCCATTTCCCTCCCCTCCACTCCCCATCTTGTTTTTGCCCTTCCCTATCCAATTTCAAATAACCAAATACAAATATATCCGATATATCAGAGAACAAAGTGAGATACTGTAACAATATGAGATAACCAAGGGACAGCAAAAGAGATGAGAGATAACATAGTACATTAAGGAAAACAGTCATTCATTATATGGCTTTTGTTTCTATATCCTAGAGATCCTTTCAATTAGCGTCATACTGTATGGCCTTATGTATCTAGGTTTTGCTCTATTGCAAATCACTGCTATGAGAGCCCAAAGTTTCTGCTGAATATGACAAATGAGGGAAACCATTGAGCCTATGTTCCTTTGAGTCTGGCTTACTTCACTTAATATGATTTTTTCTAAGTCTTTCCATTTCCTAACAAATGGAGCAATGTCATTCTTTCTGACAGCAGCATAGAATTCCACTGTGTACAAATACCACATCTTGTTGATCCATTCATCAACTGAGGGACATCTAGGTTGGTTCCATATCTTTGCTATGGTAAATAGTGCTGCAATGAACATTGCTGTGCTAGTGGATTTGGTATGTCCTTGTTTCTGGATGATTGGGCAAATGTCAAGTAACCCATGGGTTATTTTTTAAAATATGTTTTGACAACACTGAAACTTGCAGCACATACAATACCAAGAGTATAAATTTGTTCAGGAAAGTGAACATGAAAATTAACACAAGCAGTTGGTAAATGTAATTCAGAGAAGAAAAAAGACTAAGATAGATATGCTTTCCCTGACTTGAATATTTTACAATGTATACATGTATTGAAACATCACATCATACTCTATGAATATATATATATAACTTTTATGTGTCAATATGAAAATTTGAAAATAGAGTGAAGAGTATAAATAAAGAAGGAAACGGTTGTTTTCTCTAATATCTGATCATGAAAAATCCTAACTCATTCTTGCAAAAAATTGTTTTGGATCACCAGTCACCTCTTTCATAACACAACTTTTTTCTACAGGATCAACAAATTGGAATGGAGTTGAGAAACAAGATATATTTATTCATGGGTATGCTTGCCCTTTGAACTAAATCCCAGTGTGCCATTTGGATTATTTTCTTTCCAAACTCAAAATCCGTACCCAGAATCCAAAATCAATGAAAACTGCATTAGCATAACAGAGGGGTGAATTGGGCTTGAATGATCAAGTAGGGCTACTAACATAGGGAAAGTTTGTTGTTACGTTAATGTTCATACCACTTAACTACCAGAGATATCTTCACTACATTCTCTAAAATTAATACATTTATAGTTGCCCTAAGGACGTACATACTACAAACCATTGAGGATTAACAGTACAATTCGGACTTACGGAGGGTAGCAAAGTATGCCATATTTGCATAAAGAAAATCACTTACCCCCCCCAAAAAAAAGACCAGCAGGTGTAAAAGGAGGGTAAATTTTCTTCCTGCAAGCAAGAGCTAAACTCACATATGGAAGAAAAGTAGTAAGAAGGAATCTATAAGAAGGAAAGTAGTAGCAAGGACCTGGAGTTGAGATGGAGAGAATTCTGGACAGATCTTGTTATATTTACCTTTTCCATCTTGGTCATTTTTCCACCCAATTAACTTTCACAACCCAGGCCCTTGTGCATTGTCACATACCCACAATTTGCTGCTTTCCATAAAATTCAACATATAAATAAGTATTCCACTATGGTAGTTTTTGGCATTCATCACCTTATGCCCCAAAAATACATTAAATAAATTTGTATTTCTCCTATTGGTCTATCATGTCAATCTATTCTCCAGTTTATCTAAAAACCTGAGAAAGCAAAGTTAAACTCTAGCTTTCTCTTCTTCCATTATTTGTATGTTATCTAGAGAGCAACATGGAAAGCATATTTTAGGAGGCATACCAGCTTAATTAGAAAAGACCTACAGGACAACAAATAGAAACTCAGGGCAAAAGGGTGGGAGGAGTTCTGCACATGACATAGGGAAGCTGGAGATACTTAGCCTGAAGAAATCTATAAGAGAGGAAAGGTGTGCTCATAAATTCAATGGGCCACTAGGAATATTTCCTCTAGGCCATTTACTATGCATGGCCTAGATATAACACAGAGATATAACAAAGAGCAAGAAGTCAGTCTTGTCTTAACATGGCGAAGAGAAGTGGACTTTCCCTGTGACAATTCACAGCATACAGACAGCAGCAACAGCAGATTCTAGAATCAGAAGTCAAAGCCTAGAGCAGGGTAAGCATTGGCCCCTCCAAAAATATGGCAACATTAAATCCCTAGAGCCTGCAAAAGTTATCCTATTAGGAAAAAAAGAGTCTTTGGACTCATAAATTTAGAATCTTATGATGAAATCATTCTCAGCAATGTGAGTGTCCTTAGGAAAAAGGCAGATTCACTTAGAGATGGATAGAAGAAGAAGCTAGGTAAGGTGAAAAGGGAGACAGCTACAATGCCACCAGCAGCTGGAAAACACACAGAAAGAGTCTCACTGAAAGTCTACTGAGAGACATCAACACTGCTGAACCATAATTTTGAACTTCTAATCCCCAAAATTTCAAGGCAATGACTGTTGTTTTGAAGCCATCAAATTTTTTTTCATATATTTTTATTGTAATTAATAGAAGGGTTACATGATATTTGCCACATAGAAGGTGCATTAATTCATAAACCATCAAATTTTTGAACATTTGCTACAATTTATAAAATACAAGCTGGATATATGTTTATTTGTTTATTTGAAATAGGATAGGGAAGGGGGAAAACAAGATGAGGGGAGGGGATAAGAGGAGGGAAATGGAGACAAAAATATGAGAAGGAGTAGCAATGTTTGTTAAGTAATTCACCTTATATCTGGCAAATATAATGTAACCCTTCTATTAATTGCAATAAAATATATTTTTTAAAAAAAGCTAATACAAGATGGGTGCCAGTGGCTCACACCTGTAATTCTAGCTACTCAGAAGGCTGAAATCTGAGGACCATGGTTCAAATCCAGCCCAGGCACAAAAATCTGTGAGACTTTTACCTCCAATTAACCACCAGAAAACTGGAAGTTGTGCTGTGACTCAAAGTGATAGAGTGCCAGCCTTGAGCTGGCAAGCTAAGGTACAGCACTCAGGTCCTGAGTTCAAGCCCCACAACCTACCATGAAAAAAAAGCTAATACAATACCCATGCCTTTACTGTTACCAAATGCTAGTAACTTCTGCCTCACTGATCAATGTCAAATACACAGCACAGGAGAGCTCTTGTATACTGGAAAAGAGCATTCAAGACAAATTACTGTTAGTTTCGATGAGTTCAGAGTTACTAGGAAGCATGTATAGACCATACCGGTCTATAGACCAACAGGTGCAATAAAGAATGATTTACATTGTGAGGATTTCTCCATCATTAAGCATATACCAACAGAGATCAGCTAAGTCATTTCCCATAAATGCTGAAAGAAGAATGTCTATATTTGGTGGGAGGTTAGACCAAACATCCTCTATGCTTCATTAAGGATCCATCCAGTAATCATTTCACCTCAGTATGTAAAATCAAGACCTGAGAAAGGGTAACAGCAGAGAAAGTGAGGTGCCTACACTGAGTCTAGCTGCTACCCTTCAAAGATGCTTCCTCCCTCTAGTATATGTTGTCTTCCATTATATAACGAGAACCACATTCTAATCACCTCTCAAATATTTCTACTTTGAGGATATTATGACATAATAACTTGGATAATACAACTTAAATTTTCTGAACCTCAAAATGAAATAATTAGATTGTGGTATCCAAGAACCAGTGGATCAAGCTGGAACAGACCATAGCAAGGTTTTAACTAGTTCCCAACAAAACAAAAGAAAAAAAACATAAAATGCATACAATATGTTCTAATATGCCTGGCAAAATCAAATGTTAGCAGTCATATGTCAGCTTCCATCCTGTCTCACCTACTGATTTAAAAATAATGTTGATAGGCATTAGGAAGACAAAAGTAGGAAGACAATGAGATTGAGGCCAAGCTAGAGAAAGTTAGCAAGACTCTATCTCAAAAGCAAAATGTAACTAGGTGGTAGTGGCTACACTGGAGATCTGAGGATTGAGGCTCACAGCAAGTCCATGCCAGAAAATCTGTGAGACTCTTAGCATTAATTAACTATCAAACAGCTGGAAGCAGTAGAGTCCTAGCTATGAGAACAAAAGTTCATGAACAGTGCCCAGGCCCTGAATTCAAGCTGCAGTACTGGCAAGAAAAAATAAATAAATAAAAGAAGTCATCTTTTCACAATTACAAGAATATTCCCTTATAAAAGTACATTGATCTAGAAGGGATATCAATGTTTGAGAAGTAATGTACCTACTACCTGACTAATGTAACTGTAATACCTCTATACAACCTCTATACATTACCCCAACAATTAAATACAATTTCTTAAACAGTACATTGATCTTAACATCCACATAAATAGAATTGAAAAAGCCTAAATAATGAGTAGATTCTATTAAGGTCCGTATCCTGGTTTTAGATGTTAAGCTACCATTGGACAAAATGCTATCATTAAAAGAAACTGAGTACATTGTACACAATAATCTATACTAGTTTTGACAACACTGTAAGAGTCTAAAATCCCCTAAATAGAAAGTAAACATAAGGCCAGGCACTATGGCTCTTGCATGTAATGCAAGCTACTCAGGAGGCTGAGATCTGAGGATCATGGTTCAAAGCCAGCCAGCACTAAAGAACTCTTATCTCCAATTAACTACTAAAAAATGGGAAGTAGGGCTGTTGCTCAAGAGGTAGTGTGGTAGCCCTGAGCTGAAGAGCTCAGAGACAGCGCCCAGGCCCAGAGTTCATGCCCCACGATCTTCCCACCCCCCCAATAAAAGTAAACATAAAACAAACTACTAAATTCAGAAAGTTCTTAGCCATGTTTATGAATAAGATTCATATCAATGATTATTACAAAGCATTAGTTTGTCAGGTATTTCCTAAGTATTTTTTGTTAGCACTGGGGTTTGAACTCAGAACTCTGAACTTGCAAGGCAAATACTCTACTATCTGAGCCATGTCTTTAGCCCTGTGGGCACTGGTTATTATTGAGATAGTCTCACTTTCTACCTAGGCTGATCTGGACTGTGATCCCACTATTTGTGTTTCTTTCCTGCTACAGCTGGAATTGCAACCATGTCCCACTACACCTAACTTTTTCTGTTGAGTTGGGGTCTTCTGGGAACCCTAGAGCCTTGTGGGTAGTGTGACTGGTTGCAGGAGATTTGAGTGGTGTTTGCATGATAGGCGTGGAAAAATGGTGTGTGTGGGGGGGGGGTGTGGGTGTGTCTGTGTGTGTGTGTGTGTGTGAATATTTAAACTTCTATGGTCATCCTAACAATAGAGAGGAGCCTCCATCTCTGAGATTCCTTGCACCCAGGATCTGTTATTTAAGTACTTCCTGAGTACTTTTATTTTCCCTTAACTCCCTTAAACTATCTCCAACCGAATCTGAATTTATAAGGCAGCAGTTGGGGGATTGATCTTCAGTTTAATCACATCTGTAGGTTAACCCATTCATTCCATAGCCAAAGGCAATGGATTATTACTTATTTAACATAAAAATTATTAAATATAAGATAACACTGCATAGGCTTTTCTTCATCTGTTGCCCCAGAATCTGCTGATAGGAACCGACAGGGTCTTGTGAACTGTTTTGAGGGGAAGGGGTAATTTGAACTCAGGGCCTCATGCTTACTAAGCTGGTATTGAGTCATGCCTCAAACTTCATTGTGTACTTTTTTTTAATTCCCTCAAGCTAGCCTGGATTCACAACCCTTCCAGCCTTAGCCTTCTGTATAAATGTGATGACAGTTGTCTTGCCTACCAGTCTCTGGCCTCTTAAGTGCCAGGCACTATGCTAGGCACCGAAGTATAATAATCAACCTGCTCCTTCCCTTGCAGAGAGCACAAGGACAACTGTACATTATAAAAACTATTAAAAGAAGAAGGTAAAGAGACAGAAAGTGAAAGAAATTATTTAAGGATGATCAAGGAAAGCTTACTGGGGGATGACTTTTACAGTTTTTATATAGGATACATATCGATACATAGCTCCGGAAGTATAAGAGCCAGAGGAATGGGAAGTGAAATTGCTATTTAGGGATATACCTTTCTATCCTTAATGTGGCATAAATTCTGAATAAGTATTTAGGTTGCCATTACAGTGTTTGCTGATACTGTCTGTTTCCTCTTAAAAATGAGGCTCCCCTCTCTGTACCAATAAAAGGAGTAAGAAGAAAACACAAGGCTAACATTTGCCTTTAACATTTGCCCAGATGTCAAATTAAATACACAATAAACCTGGTACTCTGTAAGATTAGATCCAAAGGATAACACTTCTTACAGAATCCCTGCAATGAGAATGAATGCCTAATTCTTTGACCAAATTAAAGCACGAAAATATTTCACAGTGAAGTTAGAGGTCAAGGGTAAAATAGTGCATAATTAGAAAACAAACCTACATGAAATTGGTTTTCTTCTTTTTTGTGTGTGTGGGGGTCATGGAGCTGGAACTATGGGCCTGGGTGCTGTCCCTGAGTTCTTCAGCTCAAGGCTACTGTCCTATCCTTGAGCCAAGCCCCACTTCCCATTTACTAGAGGTTAATTGGGGATAAGAGTCTCAGGTCCTTTTGTGCCCAGTCTAGCTTTGAACCTTGATCCTGAGATTTCAGTCTCCTGAGTAGCTAGGATTACAAGCATGAGCCTGTTTCTCTTCTTAGAAGATTCAGAATGCTTCCAACACTACCAACTAGCTACACACTAGGACACAAAGTTAAGACACAGAACAGGCCAGACCTTAAAGTAAAAAATTAAGATACAGCTACAATGCCAAAATAAGGCAAGACAAGACAATAAACAAAGCTAGGGAATATTCATCTAATGGAATGTTATATGGCAGTCAAACAAATTAAGGTTCAGAACAATGTATATCGGACATTCCATTTTGTGTGAAAAAGGAAGAAAAGTAATATTCATTATTTTCTGTATGCATTAAATCACTGAAAAGATGCAAAATAAACTATTAAAGGAAGCTCTTTGAAAAGAAATAGGAATGAAGGGATGCAAAGGAGAACAGGAGAAAAATTTTACTGCAGGACTTTCTTACAATTTTGATAGTTGAATCATGCATACATAGAGACTACCTACACACACACGCACACACACAAAACCAGTTCCAGGATAGTATATACATGAATAATACCACTTTCTGTGTATTTATACACAGACAAAAGTGGCAAGATTATGAGTGAAAAACATTTTCCTTAATGTATACAAATCATTTCTATACTATATCCTTTTTAAAATCAGGCTGACAGCTCCCCAAATCAAGTGTGTCTCCATCACCTCTCCCTTCTCTCCTTTTCTATCTCTCTAAATATAAACACAAACTATACTCAGCACATTAAGAAAATGCCCAAGAACACTGCTGATACGTGTTTCACATCTCTAATCTAATAGTAGCTTGAAAGCTACTATTTCTACAATTCTTGTAATGTGAGAGAAATAACTCTCTCTTTGTTTAAGCCATTCTAAATTGGGTTTTCTGTTACTCGCAGCTAAAGGCATCTGACTTACTTAGTAATACAGGGCATGTATTATGATAACATATTATGTAATATTATTTTACCACCCAAGAAAATAATACATGGTAACATACTAACGTGCTAAATAACACATGGCATGGTAAGGCTGGCACAGGCAATCCAACCTGTTTCTTTTGATCAACCAACAGAAACTGAGGGGAATTGTCCCATCTACTTTCATCTGCATAGTATTCACTGAAGTTCCTGGGAACTTCAGAGCCCAGGAAAAGCCATTTGGTAGGACTCTAGATCCACAGGGAATCCTGCAGTACTAGAACATCTAGGCAGTTACTTCAACAGCTTACAATGTGGTGCAGTATTTTCATTTCTGACGATGTATGCTAAAAACAGAATCCTGAATATTTACTGTGCTGATATGCAAATATTCTTCATTAATATGTATCAGAAAAATATGAGAAAACCTAAATGTTAAAACATTGGGATAGGTTAAAAAATAATAATGCTATGCTCTAATATTGTGGTATTTCAAAGACACTAATATCATGGGAAAATATTGATGAGTGAAAATAGCCAACAAAACTATTAGTAAAGCATGAGCCCAGACTAAATACATGCAAGTATTTTGTAAAAAACAAAAAAGATTAAAAGGGACTAACTAAAATACTCAGTATTAGCATGTACAGAGTAGAACAGCAAAACAATTTTGAGAGAGTATTCCTACTTTCTTATACAGAGAATAAGAAATCTTATTAAATAGTTTTTAAAAAATGATACATTTTCACAGAATATTTTGTGACCTATTATCATGACTTTAGACTCATTATCATCAACTTTGCCTAATATTTTGCCTACAGAACCAATGGAGTTAACAAGA
Organism: Megascapheus bottae; assembly: GCF_031878675.1. NCBI lineage: Eukaryota > Metazoa > Chordata > Mammalia > Rodentia > Geomyidae > Megascapheus > Megascapheus bottae. The sequence goes on from NC_143510.1 coordinate 29,663,064, forward strand.
AACAATTTATTTGTATGTTTTAAAAATAGATAGATGCCAGCAGCTGCAAGCTAAGCTTCAGAAAATGATAAAGAAATTTTGATTCCAAGTGAGTTTGCATTATACAAATGCAGTATGTTTTCTTTAATTCCATAAACACAGTTTTGATGTTGCCAATTTGAGAAAAATATTGCTGTTTCCTTAAATAAGACCATTCTACATTGAAATTCATCCTCTTATTTGAAGTAAAATAATCTTGAAAACAATATCAATGAATGTTAATTTGTTATACCACTGATATAAAGCAAGTCTATTTGTATCTTTGTCCTTATCCACTATGCTTCATTATACAAGAAGTATTACATAGAAAACGTTACGCAGAAAACACAATTCAAAACTGAGTCCATAACTTGATTGTACTAGTTACCAGCTGTGTATCCTATTAACTGAGGTAAAGCTGAACTTAACATCTCTGAGTTCTAGTTTTCTCTTCTGTAAAACAAAGATAATATGATGTTAATTTTTCAAATCCAGGAGCATGGGAGGTTTTTCCATTTCCTCAGTTTTGCTTTAATTTCCTTTTTCAGGGTTTTAAAGTTTTCATCAAAAAGGTCCTTTACATTCTTAGTTAATTCCTAGGTACTTTATTTTCTTTGAGGTTATTATAAAAGGAGTTGCTTTCCTGATTGTTGCCTCATTCCTCTCATTGTTGGCATAGAGGAAGGCGGTGGATTTCCGAGGAATAATTAATTTTATACCCTGCTACCTTGCGAAAGTTTTGAATCAACTCAATGAGCTTAGGAGTGAAGTCTATCGGGTTCCTTAAATACAGAATCATGTCATCTGCAAAGAGGGAAATTTTCACTTTCTCCTTCCCTTTTTGGATCCCCTTTATGCTTGCTTCTTGCCTTATTGCTCTGGCTAAGAATTCTAATACTATGTTAAAGAGGAGTGCAGAGAGTGGGCATCCTTGTCTCCTGCCTGATTTTAGAGGAAATGGCTTTACCTTTTCGCCATTGAGTATAATGCTAGCAGTGGGTTTGACATAAACAGCCTTTATTATACTGAGGAATGTTCCATGGATTCCTTTTTCCAGAGCTTTTAGCATAAAAGAGTGTTGGATCTTGTCAAATGCCTTTTCTGCATTTATTGAGACAATCATGTGATTCTTGCCCTTGCTCCTGTTGATGTGTTGAATTATATTAATTGATTTGAACCAGCTTTGCATCCGTGTGATGAATCCTGTTTGATCATAGTGTATAATTTTTTGATAAGCTGCTGAAGATGGTTGGCCAGTATTTTGTTGAGAAGTTTTGCATCAATATTCATCAAAGAAATGGGTCTATACTTCTTTTTTTTTATGAATCTCTGGTTTTGAGATAAGGGTTATACTGGCTTCATAGAATGAGTTTGGCAAAGAGCCTTCATTTTCAGTTTTGTTGAAGAGCTTGAGGAGTATTGGTGTGAGCTCTGCTTTGAAGACCTTATAGAATTCAGCTGTGAATCCATCTGGCCCTGGGCTTTTCTTGGATGTAAGGTCTCTTATTGCCATTTCTATTTCAGTGCTTGAAATAGGTCTGCTTAGTTGCATTAGGTCTTCTTGGTTCAGTGTGGGTATGTTAATATTGGCTAGAAATTCATCCATTTCTTCTAGATTCTCAAATTTGTTGGCATAAAGGTTTGAAAAGTATTCCCTCATGATGCTCTGGATCTTGGTAATTTCTGTTGTGATATTACCATTCTCATCTATGATTTTGTTTATTTGGGTGTGCTCCGTTCTTTTCTTGGTAAGATTTGCTAAGGGTCTGTCAATTTTGATAATTTTTTCAAAGGACCAACTCCTTGTTCTGTTTATCCTTTCTATAGTTTTTTGAACACCAATTCATTTAATTCTGCTTTGGTTTTAATGATTTGCTTCCTTCTACTGGGATTAGGGTTGGTGTGTGGCTCTTTTTCCAGGAGCTTAAGGTACGACATTAAATTGTTGGTTTGCGATTTTTCAAATTTGTTAATGTAAGCACTCAGAGGTATAAATTTTCCTCTAAGTACTGCCTTTACTGTGTCCCAAAGGAGCTGGTATTTTGGGTGCTCCTTTTTGTTAAATTTTATGAACTGTTGAATTTCTGTTCTGATCTACTCGATGACCAAGGCGTTTCAATGTTCAAGAAATAATGTATCCAAACAAATCAGAGAAAGTCTGGATAAGTGGGACTTCATTAAACTTCATTAAACTGCAGAGCTTCTGGTTTTTTTCATATATTTTTTATTGTAATTAATAAAAGGGTTACATTATATTCACCAGATAGAAGGTGCATTACTTCACATACCCTTTCTCATGTCATGGTCCCCATTTCCCTCCCCACACCCCCGCCGCTCATGTTGTTTTCCCCCCTTCCCTATTCAATTTCAAATAACCCATCAAGCATATATACAATATATCAGATAACAAGGTGATATACTGTAACAATATGAAATAACCAAGGGACAGCAAAAGAGATGAGAGATAACATAGTACATTAAGGACAACATTCACTCATTATATGGCTTTTGTTTCTATATCCCGGAGGCCCTTTCATTTAGCAACATACTATCCTGCAGAGCTTCTGTATGGCAAAGGACATAGCTAGCAAATTAACTAGAAAGCCTACAGAGTGGGAAAAGATCTTCACTAACCATACAACAAACAAAGGCCTCATATCTAAAATATATCAACAGCTCAAAAAATTGAATCACTCCCAAACTAATCTCCAAAGTAACAACCATCCCATTAAAAGATCGGCCAAAGACTTAAAGAGAGTCTTCTCTGAAGAAGAAATAAGAATGGCCTATGGACACATGAAGAAATGCTCGACATCTTGGCCATAAAAGAAATGCAAATCAAAACAACTCAAAATTCCACCTCACTCCAGTTAGAATGGCCAAGATCAAGAAATCTAATAACAACAGATGCTGGAGGGGATGTGGCCAGGAGGGATCACTACTACACTGTTGGTGGGAGTGCAAACTCGTTCAACCACTATGGAAAGCAGTATGGCAGTTCCTCAAAAGACTAAACATAGAGTTCTTCTATGACCCAGCAATTCCACTACTTGGCATTTACCCAATCGTCCAGAAACAAGGACAGACTAAATCTGCTAGCACAATGATGTTCATTGCAGCACTATTTACCATAGCAAAGAACCAACCCAGATGCCCCTCAATTGATGAGTGGATCAACAAGATGTGGTATTTATACACAATGGAATTCCCTGCTGCAATCAGAAGGAACGACATCACCCCATTTGTAAGGAAATGGAAAGACTTAGAGAAAATCATATTAAGTGAGGTAAGCCAGACTCCGAGGAACATAGGCTCAATGGTTTCCCTCATTTGGCATAATCAGTAGAAACCTTGGGCTCTCCTAGCAGAGATTTACAATAGAACAAAACCTAGATACATAAGGTCATATAGTATGACACAAAATGAAAGGACCTCCAGGATATAGAGGAAAAAAAGCCACATAATGAGTGATTTTTTTTTTTTACCAGTCCTGAGGTTGAGCTCAGGGCCTGAGCACTGTCCTTGGACTTTCTCAAGGCTAGAGCTCTACCACTTGAGCCTCAGCACCACCCTGGCTTTTTTCTATGTATGTGGTACTGAGGAATCGAATCCGGGTCTTCGTGCATGCTAGGCAAGCACTCAACCACTAGGCCAAACTCCCGGCCCCATAATGAGTGATTTTTGTCCTTAATGTACTATGTTATCTCTCATCTCTTTTGCTGTCCCTGGGTTATCTCATATTGTTACAGTATCTCACCTTGTATATTGTATATATGCATATTTAGTTATTTGAAATCGGATAGGGAAGGGGGGAAAATAAGATGTGGGGTGGGAGTGGGGGGAGGGAAATGGGGACCACGACATGAGAAATGTTATCAATGTATGTGAAGTGATGCACCTTCTATCTGGTGAATATAATGTAACCCTTCTATTAATTACAATAAAAATATATGGGGTAAAAAGCAATGATAATAAGGAAAGTCAGGATGTCAGCACTCAGAAGGCTTAGGCAGGAAGACTGCAAGTTCAAGGTCAGGATAATGAAAACCATCTACCTCATAGAGTTGCTAAAAGGATGAAATCAAAGATTTTACGACAAATCCTGGTTTTGTGTCTGGCCTGTAGTAATGTGATAGAAAGCAAGGTCAAGTATTGCTGTGGCTCAAGTGGTAGAATGTTAGCCTTGAGCTGAAGAGCTCAGAAACAGCACCCAGGCCTAGAGGTCAAGCCCCACAACTAGAAAAAAAAAGAAAAAAGCATTACTCTTTTAGGGCCTGGAGTTTGGCCTAGTGGTAGAGTGCTTGCCTAGCAAGTACAAAGACCTGGGTTCGATTCCTCAGTACCACATACATAGAAAAAAAGCTGGAAATAGTGCTGTGGCTCTAGTGGTAAAGCTCTAGCCTTGAGAAAGCCCCAGGACAGCGCTCAGGCCCTGAGTTTAAGCCCCAGGACTGAAAAAAATAAAAGAAGCAAGCTTGTTCTTCTCTTAGTTTTTCCATGGAAAATGTCACAGACCTAGAACATCAGATTTTAAGGAGGTTGACATCCTAGATTAAAAAACCTATATTGAATACTTGATTGTTCGGGAGGGGGAACAGTACTGGGAATAGCATTCAAGGCCTCATGCTAGCTTGACACCAGTTATAGCACATCTCCAGCCACTTTTTCTTTATTTTTCACATAAGGTCACCTGCATTTTTGCCCAGGGAAGCCCCAGACTTCAACCTTCTGGCTATGCCTCCTATATAACCAGAATTACAGAATGCCCGACCATATATGGCTTATTTCTGAGGAAGAGATCTTGATAACTTTTCAGTTTGCTGGCCCTCAAATTGTGATCCTATTATCTCTACCTCCCAAGAATCTAGAAATACAATTATGAGCCACTATGCACAACTAGGTGCTTGACTTTTCAATAAAAATTCAATATCATTTAATTGTTATTCTTGATAATAAATGAGATGTTTAGAAAACTATTGGGTCTGTTGGATGACTGGAAATCTGCTTCATTATATGCATTTGACAAAAAACATTAAGTATATGCTTTGTTCTTTCACAAAAAATACTAATATATTCAAAGACTTTCCATTTAATAACAAAAATAATAGCTAAATGGAATGCTCATGTGTATTTACGTGCTTATTCTATCAGAGAGTATCTTATATGTTTTCATGCATAATCTCATTGAATCTTCAGATTAACCAGTCAAGTAGATTCCCTAATTAGTCCCGTTTTCCAGATGAAGAAACTGAGGTACAAAAATGTAGAAACACATAATATAATCTATGCTCTTTGTATGATATATTATAGTAATAACACTATCACCACAGCATCATTAAATTCTTATTATATACAAATAAGAGTGATGGATACTTTCTAAGCACTCTCTTTTGTGTTTCAGAGATCACACTTGGACTATTCTCATTTAATGGATGAGGAAAGTCAAGATACCAGTGAATTATCTCTGATAACACACAGGTCCATTTGGACCAAAAGTTAGCTATGCCAGAATTACCGTTCTGCAGAAAGCAAGGAAAAGGCCCATCAAATCTCATAAGTTTTCTACACAAATCATGAGATGTTCAAAAGGGACAAGACTTCAAACTGATCCAATATATGTTCTCATTTTACAGATATAGAAAGTTAAGGCCAGCTGGATGCCGGTGGCTCACACCTCTAATCCTGGCTATTCAGGAGGATGAGTGAGATCTGAGGGTCACAGTTCAAAGCCAGCCTGGGCACTAAAGTCCATGAGACTCTTATCTCCAATTAACCACCAGAAAATAGGAAGTGGTGCTGTGGCTCAAGGGGTAAGGCAGTAGCCTTGAGCTGAAGAGTTTAGGGGCAACACCCAGGCCCAGAGTTCAAGCTCCACAACTGACAAAAAGAAAGAGAAAGGAAGGGAGGGAGGGAGGGAGGGAGGGAGGAAGGAAGTCCAAATACGAGCAGAGACTTCTACACAGAAGGACAAGGACCAAAACCCAGATCTCCTGATTGACAGTGGTGTGCTCTTTGGTGGCATAATCTTTACAGCCAGCCTCTCCAACACTGGGAAAACAACCTGAAAGCCTGACCATACAGAGTGATGGTTAGAACCAGCCTCCCTTCTCTTGCTCTTTCTTAAACCTGACAACCATGGCATGTACATCCTGGCACATTCAGAGCAGCAGCATCACAAGCTCAGAAGAACTGAAGACACACAAAGACAAGAAGATGTTGTGTCCCTTCATGATCTACCTGCACATCGTTTCCATTGCAATTCACCTGAAACAAAACTCCGGAACAAGGAAGAATTGGCGGTGGGAGGAAAGCAGAATTGCTTAGATGCATGGATGTCTCTTTTTTTTTTCGGTTGGCCATGGGGCTTGAATTTAAGGCCTGGGCACTGTCCCTGCATCTCTTTGTGCTTAAGGCTAACAGCACTCTATCACTTTGAACCATAGTTCCAATTCCCCCCACAATGCTCAGATCTCATCTTCCTCAGTAGTTAGGATTACAGACATTAGCCACCAATGCCCAGCATGTGTCTCTTTTGTAAAGATAAAATACAACAAAATAAGTCTTTGAATACATGAACTGAATCACCAAAATGCTTCAGTGTTTTTTAAATTATATTTATATCTTCCTTACTTTATGTACTGGATTAAAATAAACTGGTCTCAGAGAAATATTTTTATAAATAGAGTTTGGGTACTGTTAAATTAAAAATGCATCCAACATTATGTAATCCTAGAAAGATAACAGTTGTTTACTCTATTTTGATTTGTAAGCTTTTTCTTTGAGGACAAGCATTCATATTTATCATTTTTCTGATTTTGGACTAAAGAGAATCTTAAGTGTTGATGAGAAGGCATTTAAATATTACAGTACTGCAGATATGCTTTTTTCTGATTTATATCCCTGTCTTTGGCATCAACTAGCATTTATTTTTTTGCACTGAGTCCTGGAATGTTTATCAACATTTTCAGTTTACTTTATGTACCCAGAAGTTAAGATCTCTATATTTTATTTGCTGAATCAAGTGAATATAAGGCTACCAAAACACTGTTCTATGAGCATGGCCCTGTTATACTTTTCAAAGTAAAATCTGGCACATATGCATTACTACCATCTAAGAGACAGGTATAACACTAATCTCAGGTAATATTTATTTACTGAGTGCTGAGTATGTATCAGTTGCTACATAAAGCATAATTTACATCAATCATTTCTTACCAACAATTCTAATAGTTTTAAGGTATTATCTAAATTTCCCAGAAAAAAAAGAGAGAAGTACTCTGTTCAAGATGGCAAAGCAGCTGAGTGTGGTAGCCCATACCTGTAATCTCAGCTATACTGGAGAAGGAGGTTGGAGAATTTCCATCCAAATGTAGCAGAGAAAAAAGGACAAAACCCTATCAATTTAAGCACTAGTATTACAAAAAAGGGGGAGGGGACGTGTTGAGAAGTATAGTTAGAAGTTTCAGTCTTCAGAGACAAATAGTAGAGAATTCTTCAGATCCAAATAAAAATAATAGCCAATTATACTCTCTACTTGACTCTCCAGCACTGAAAACTCTCCTGTGACCTGTGCAGCATGAATAACCCATCTATATAAAGCAACAGTCTTCAGGTCGACACAGATTTCAGATCTTTATGGTCACAGTGAGATGTATCCCATTCTGTCATAAACTATGCCTTCTTCTAGGCATTAACATGCAGTGATGAAGAAGATCAACAAAGTCTCTACCATCATAGAACTATGTGTCCAGAGAGGGACAATAGATAGTATTAACCACATGGGAAGAAAATGTCTGGCTCCCTCCCATCCTTTTCATAGATCTCTGCCCAATATCCCAGCCATTTTATCTAATTTTCCCTATTACTGTACTACATACTCATCCTTCTTAGATCTGGCACTTGATAATAACATTGGCTTTCCTATACATTTCCTGTCTCTTCTACTACATAGCCATACTATAGCACAAGGCCTGACACCCAGGAGGCTGCAGTAAATGCATGCTGAGTGAATAAATTACTGGTGAGTAACAGAATGACTCATGCTCAAGAAGGCTGGTAAGAACAAAGCTAGAGCTTTGGGACTGAAACTGTTAACGCAGATACTGAGTCACAATGAAGCCAAAAGCAGGACCTGGGCTCAGGTCCTCAATGAAGCCCTTGAGGCTCAAGGTCAAAGCAACTTTCAGCATCAAGTCAGGTCAGATTTGCAACTGGACCTGTTGCCAGATTCTTACCCACACACAATCTATCAGGGTACTTGCCATCACTGTGATATGTTCCCTACTTCCAGATCCACAAACTACTCTCTACAACCAGCCACAACTAGTAGAGTAACCAAAGGCTACTACAATCACACTGATAGAGTCTACCTTCAAATTACCAAAACCCTTCCCAAAGTATAGACTCCTCAATCCAATGATTAGCGACTAGCTAATACATGCAAAGGGCTTCATACATTCATTCATTCTTATTTAATCCTTGCAATGTTAACAGGTAGTTGCCATTATAATCCCCTTTTTAAAGTTAATAAAGTTAAGACTATGCCAAGAAATCCGTCCACATTCACAAACCAGTGATCAGAAAAGCACATGCGTTAAGTTTAACGGATGTGACTCTCCACTCAAAATAAATACAAAAGACATAACAGTGATAAAAATAATAGCTAACATTTATCAGGTATTTACTACATAAAAGGTGTTGTGTTAGCATTTTATATACTAACTCAGATCTACTTATAAAGTAGGTTCTATTTAGATCCATTTTTCAGAGATGAATAAAACTAAATAAAGCAATTTATTCTAAGATAATCCTTAGCTTATAATAATATAAATATATGCATATATATACATATATAAATATATACATATATAGATAGATTTATGAAGTCTAAACATTAGAGTACTTTAAACTCAGTACATTGAAGTAGAAGCCATAAAGATCTAGAACCTCTCCATATTCCACAGTTAGAATCTAAAGTGCCAGCATGAACAACTGGGAGTTTGTTGGAAATGTGGAAGTGGCTGTCACGTTGGTCTCATTGCATATAGTTCTAGCCAGACCTAGACCCACGAGAATTAGACCCAGCTGTTCCATCTGTATGAGGGCATCAAACATAGCTAATTCCTCTAGGCCATGGAAATCTTGGCCTATTGCCTCCTCGAAATTCAGGAGGCCAGAGGAAGCCTTAGCTTAGAGAAAGCTTTATCCCCGACTCAAAGATGCCAAGAGTGGGCCTCAGCTGCAGATTTATTTGTGACCACTGGCTATTATATCTCCCTAGACTTCCTTTTACCTCCTCCGCCAAAAGAATCTAACCACTGGGATTTTAGACCACAGTAAGCCACTTCTTGACTTTATCACCCTAGTATCATATCTCTGGTGATGAAAGTGTCAGTACTTCTACTTAATCAAGGCAAGTCTGTGTCCAGTTATGCAACAATTCAATATACATCACTTTATATGTGAATGGTGCCTCTGATGCTGAGCAATGAGGCAGACCTGCTGCACTTCCTGTGGGCAAATATATCCTCTCCAGGAACAAGGGAAATGAACTAGGCCTAGCCCATCACAGCACCTCTTCTCTCTGAGCACAGGGATAGTTCTAAGTGTTAGGTATAAAACTGAACCCCGAATACCTTTAATTCATTTCAGATGTTAGGATATTATATGCAAATGGATATATTTTAGCTTATGAAGTTCAGGCTCTCTAAATCTGGTAGAGGAAAAAAACTAGGAAGTAAGTGTCAAATAAGGATCCATATTGTAAATCTAATACTAAGACTAGAATGTGAGACCCTTAACCTCTTAATATCTTCAACCCATTTGTAATGCCTATTCTTCCCATAATTTTAACACATACTGATGCTTTCTAACCAGTGGTTTACAGCCCTGTCTACAAGTTAAAATCATCTAGAACATGTTCCACTGAAATCAATTATATTTGGGAGAATATGTTTGTACCCAGCTAGTGGTTTAGCACTCTCACAAATACCTCAGAAACACAATTCAAAAGAAGGAAAGATTTATTTTGACTTATGATTTTTAGGGGAGTTATAGTTCAAAGTCTGCTGGCTGTGTCTCTGGGCCTGTTTATGACAGGACATCATGATGGAGGGAATATGCAGCACTGAAGGGTGCTCACACCAAGGCAGCCAAGAAGCAAAGAGAGACAGAGCAAGAAACTAGGGACATACTTCCCCAAGTTCAGGCTCACTTCCTACAGTTTCTGCTACCTCTCAATGATGCCACTGAGTTATGAATCCATCCAAGATCAATCTATTGATTAGGTCAGAGCCCTCAAGATCCAATGCTCCAAGGTCAATGGTGAAAACAACCTTATTCTAGACTGTTTCCTCTACCAGTCCTTGGGGTTCCAACTCCATGCATAAGTTCCTGTATGGACTGTTTAAACATCTAACATAACCAGGTCAGGTTCCGTCCTTTAGGTAATATAGAATCTGAGGATGGTGAGAAGAGTTTTTGTTTTCAACTTTAAATACTTAGGAAGAAGATATCAAGCACTACAAAAAATGAAAATTCTGCTCTTATCACATAGCACAAACTTCACTGGTTAAATGACTACAGATTGTAGTTTCCACTACCTAAAATATAGCTTCACTAAACCTTCATGAGGGAGTACTGATCCTTCACTGTTATCTATGGTGGTTTTTAACTCCAGTAACTGTGAGTCTAATAAACTGAAAACATATTGAATTTAATAGAATTCTGATTAATAGAAAAAATGACAATCCTTAACAAGAAATACTAAGAAAGTCTCCAGAATACTGTCAGATATACCTAAACTTATTAATCAGTTTCATAATTTTCTCTTCTATTTACCCTTAAAACACCAGAATACCTACAAAATGTGAGTAAAATACATAATTTTAAAACTCTATTAAACCCTGTAGCAACAACAGTCTTTTTTCCCATTCTTTGACTTTTTCGCTGCATGGAGCTGACAGAGTAGGAAAAGGTCTACCACAGAATGAAACAACCTAGTGAGCAGAGAGGCTCAGGAAATGCTGGAAAATGAAATATAGGCCAATAAGATTCCAGGATTATTGATAGGAAATTTTAAATATAACCACACAAAAATACTAGTAAATAGATTTCCTATGAAGAAAAAAGAAAGGATAGTGAAGGGGATCAGAACCTGCCACCCCATATCAGAAATGCACTTTGGCATAGAGTTACTTTGAAGCAAAGGCAATTAAAAAACAGTAAATCTTGGGCAAGTAGCAGTTATATGTGGTTAACTTGCTACTCTCTCCTATCTGGCTATAAGCAAAGCATAAATTCTCTTTGTAAAGGAGACGTAGTTTTAAAGCTATTCCCTTTCCTACTAGAAAGAGGAGGATTCTTGCCTATATAGCAAGCCTTACAATAGGTTCCTTTATTTTCCCATACATTTTCCTAATCATCTTCTTTTAGCTTGTACCCCATAGTATGCAAGGTCCTGGGTCAGCCCAACACTTTTTTTTTTTTTCCTGTTTCTGGGTCTTGAACTCGGCCTATGCTTATTCCTAAGCTTTTTTTGCTCAAGGTTAGCACTCTACCAATTGAGCCACAGCCCCACTTCCCACATTTTGGGTGGTTACTTGGAGATAAGATGCTCACCATTTCCTGACTGACTGAACTTCCAGCTACAGTCCTCAGATCTAAGCCACTGAGTAGCAAGATTACAGGCAAAAGCCAAAGGTACCTGCTCTCTTTGGGGTCTTCTTTCTGGAAAGGTTCTGGCGTGCACACATAATTTAAAAAGTTTCTCCTGCTAATTTCTTCTTTATCAGTTTAATTCCCACAGCTCTAGGAGAATCTGGGAAGACAGAGTTTTTCCCTCCCCTAATATCTCTATATATTATGACTAGTCCAGAAAATTAAAGATATTCCATCAAGTTAGCTTAACTATTCTATCTTGAAAAGCGGGATAGGGCAACTTTTTTTTAGGAAAGCAATCTTACTTTAAGCAACCTCCCTATAACTATTTCATTTCAAGTTACTGCATTAGAATATTACTAAAGTTGTATTTTATCCAAACAATTACTCTAAACCTTCACCATAACACTATTGTGGATTATGAAAATGGATCATTTTAAATGTAACTTTAGTAGCTTTATTCTTATTTTGTTATGAAAAGTGAAACAACCTAAATACTAAGATGAGAAATGAAACCTGAAAATCAATATAAGAATCCTGACTCTACTAAACAAAGCTAGAGATAAAAGAAAGGCGTCAGATGGCCGGGAATTTGGCCTAGTGGTTAAAGTGCTTGCCTAGCATGCACGAAGACCTGGGTTCGATTCCTTGGTACCACATATATAGAAAAAGCCGGAAGTGGTGCTGAGGCTCAAGTGGTAGAGTTCTAGCCTTCAGAAAGTCCAAGGACAGTGCTCAGGCCCTGAGCTCAAGCCCAGGACTGGCAAAAAAAAAAGGCGTCAGAGAAAGAATGTTACGTGGAATTAACCTCAACTGTGACCTAGGGCACAACCTGTAGTTATTTTGTGTGATTTCATGAGAGTGTTGTGATGGGGTGTCTCATTCCTTAATTCCCAAAGGCTCTAAAATGCTACTTTCTAAGTATTTCCACATTAAGAGCCTTTACTTGTCACATTACACCTGATTCCTTTCACAATATTCTATTGTTAGAACCCATGGCTGACTTTCTGCCTTACATGAACTTTAGAATCACAGGAAGCACTTCTAAAATATCAACAGCAAGCTGGGCACTGGTGGCTCATGTATATAATCTTTGCTACTCAGGATGCTGAGATCTTAGGATTGCAATTCAAAGCCAGCCAGGGCAGAAAAGTCCCAGAGAGACTCAAACCCCGGGAGATGGAGCTGTGGCTCAAAGTGGTAAGGCACTGACTTTGAGCAAAGGAGCTCAGGAACAGCACCCAGATCCTAAATTCAAGCCCAACAACAACAACAACAAAATTCCCAACATCAGTCCCAATCTGACTGATTTATCTGAATGAGGTTAGCATCAAGTGATCTAATTGTAGCTAGTCATGGCTACAATGGTTAAAAAGTAATCCACTAGATGATAGGGAAGTGGGGAAATAAAGATGAGAGGGGGAAGAGGGGGAAAAATGGGGACCATGACATTTTCACAATGTTTGTGAAGTAATGCACCTTCTATCTGGTGAATATAATGTAGCCCTTCTATTAATTACAATAAAAAATACATGGAAAAAAGTAATCCACTAGAATGACTTAAAGTCCAGTCTTAATAATCAGCTATATTTTCCCCTTCAAATTTAGAGAAACTCAGATATATGTCTTGACAAATGCCTATTTGTCTATAATGGCAATCAGAATATAATACTCCAAAATATTTTAAGCCAGATATTTGACAAATCCACAGAAACAATATTACTCTCATTTTACCTCATTTCATAAAGCAGGTAATAAAAGGTTTTCTGACCATTCTATGAAATAATAAGACCTATTCTTCATCTCTCATGTGAGAGATATCTTCCCAATATCCACAGGAAAGGAATATCCTTATATCTCTGAAAAAGTACGATTATAACGAAGAATCTGGTCCAACAAGTCTTGCCCTGTTTCCTTTTATCAATTAAAGTGAGATAATATTTCTTCATCCAATTACATTTCTCCATGATTATCTATTGCAACTTAGCATAAAAAGAGCACAACTGCCTGGCACAGGTGGCTCCTGCCTGTGATCCTAGCTACTCAGAACACTGAGATCTGAGGATCACAGATCAAAGCCAGCCTGGGGGTAGAAAAGTCCCCCAAATTATTCAGTTAACCTTCAAAAAGCTAAATGTGGAACTGTGGCCTCAAGACTAGTGGAGCACTAGCCTTGAGCACCAAAGCTCATTATTAGTGCCAAGGCACTGAGTTCAAATTCCAGTACCAGTAGACACACAGACCACACACACACACACACACACACACACACACACACACACACACACACACACACACACAATTTACCCATTTCTGTATGTCTTTAAGCTCCCTTGTCATGGAAAGCCTAAATAAATTTGTATGCTTCTCTGGTTTTGATCTTTTGCTACAGAGGCCTTAGCCTTGAGTCCAGGATGAATGAGAAAAAGATTTCAATTCCCCTGAATACATAATGCCAAATATTTACAAAAGACTGAAGAAGTTCCAGACTTGATATATGAGAGGTAAACAAAAGCAGTAGAATTAAAGATAATGTATTCTACTCAATATTCAAAATCTGATAAACAAGAAAACCTAAAGCAAGATGAATAAAGTTATGATTTTATTTTATTTTTCTGAGACAGGATCTCACTTTTCAAATCAGAATAGCCTTGAATAGCTACGTAGCTCAGGCTGGGCTCAAATTCATAGTCACCCTACATCATCCGCCTCCTAAGGATGATGTTACAGAGATAGATCATTATGCTCAGTCTGTGAGGTCTTTATAGGAAAAATGAGAGCCAAACTAAAAGCTACCTTCTATTGAGTACCAGCTAGTGTGTTTGCTAAGCATTTGCCACAAATTACCTCTTTAAAAACTTAAAATAACCCTCTGCAATAGGAATTATTGTCCCCATTGCACAGATGAGGAAAGTGAGGTTTAGAATGATTAGGATAGTTTCCTCAGTAGCACACAAATAGTAACTGGTAGTATTACCACAAAAATCCATGCATTTTGCTCCCCAGAGACCACTCTCTGGATATTATCAAATCTCACTTAGCCAAGAACTTCCTAAATTCTTACCGCTCAAATTAAGCACATGAATCAATATCATTAGACTAGCAGAGAGCCTGAGTCTCTGGTTCATTCCACATGTATTGAATCAGAATCCACATTTTAATCAGCAAAATGTTCATTTGCACACTAATGTTCAAGAAGCATAGGTCTTTAGTTAGATGTACTTTAGTTAGATGTACTGTGCTTTAATTAGATGTACTGTTTCACATCAACTCACACACTGCATTTAGAATTTTTTTAATCCAAACACTTCATTTCCCCACTTAAGGCTAATAAATTTTACTCAAATGCCTTAGGAAAAAGTTCACAGTTTGTAGTTAGGCACCAGTGGTTCACACTTACAATCCTAGATATTCATGAGGCTGAGATCTGAATATTGTGGTTCAAAGCCTGCCCCTGAGCATGGAAGTCCATGAGACCCTTTTCTCCAATAAACTAACAAAAAAAAGTTGGAAGTGAAACTGTGGCGCAGGTGGTAGAGTGCTAGCCTTGAGCAAAGTAAGTTCAGGGATAGTGTCTGGCCCTGAGTTCAAGCCGCAGGACAAGTATGCTGCATACACACACACACACACACACACACACACACACACACACCCCGCAGGACAAGTATGCTGCATACACACACACACACACACACACACACACCCCAAAACAGAATTCACAATTTCTGTGAAAATAAAGTTCACAATTTCTATGAGTTACTGGACTATATGAAATATCACTCATATTTGCCTCTTCAGCCTCATCTCATCACCTTCTTTCCATTTCTGAAATCCCAATACCAATTCTTTCTTTCCTTCCTTCTTCTGCACCTAGAATACGCAATGCTCACTTCCACTCACACATCCCTGGGCATAGCACTCATGGCTATGTCACCATCTCATGATGCAACACTTGTCAGAGCCAAGAGCAAAATAAATGCACTGAATAAAGACAAGTTTAGGATCCCCTGGAACTATGCAGTTTTAGTTCCCCTTTTGCTCTTCCTGTGACCTTCGTGCCCATTTCTCCTTCCCTGCCCATTTGAGATATGGTGGAGTACCCTTTGGATATTATAACATTATTCACAGGTCATTCAAAACTATTAATACAGGCAGAGAGGCTGAGAGCAGCTGACAAGAAGCGTATGTATATGACTGACCATGTACCAGATGCCTTACATTGCCAGAAGGCTGGCTGGCTTCACAGAAACACATCTCCTCATTGGAAACCTCACAGCTACTGAAGTTGCTGACTTTAGAAAGAAGCACTAATATGTTCACATGGTCCCAGTATTACTCACCAGCCAATGACAACTGTCTCACTTTATTCCTGAGACCTCTGGGTTAGGCCCCAGTCCTTTCTACAGGTGGACAGAAGGCCTCACTGACACAGTAAGCTTCTTTTCTATCCAAGATTTTGTATATGTATGAAGCCATAGGTTAAGGACCTCTCAGAAGGCAAGATCCAGCTACAAAAACCACACTATCTTTCTGTCCACAAGAGTATGCTTGTGGTTTCAAGATGGGTTTTCACGAACAGTGGGAACTTTATATTTTAAATTCCGATTACCAAGCTAGCTACTCTGAGAAAACAAATGGCAACTCTGTATAAAGTAGAAACCGGCTCAAAGTTCAACTCTGGAAAAAAAATCTTAATTTTCATCTATCAAGCCTACATTAATAATGCCAAAATAAAAGCTATTATTTATCTATTTATTGCAAGCTACTAAGAGCATGACAGCATGATTAAATCTTTGAACACATTTCCTTCTTTACCATCACTCCATGAGGTAAAAATGCTTATTATTTCTACTCTCCAGACAGGGACATCATGTCTAAGAGAGAGGGTTGGGATTAACACCCAAGGCTTCCACATAACCAATCACGATTGTTTGTTTTACTATTTAGGTTGCTTTCTCCTCGGAGGGGTTCACAGACATTTACTTGCCCAGAGACAGCCTTCGAGGATAACTTCAAAGGCTGAGATTTTTCTCTGCGATGTACATGTTGAAAGAAAAGAGACTTCCTACCAGCTTACCTTTCAAAGATACATTTCTACATTAAAGGAAAACTGAGATTTAAGGAAAATAAGTGGGAATAGCTCAGGAATTTTTATGAATGTAATTCCACAAATATATCTTCAGTGTCTTGCTAGTGGTCAGGCAGTAGGTGGGGTGCTGAATTATCAGACTGTCAATAGAGAGAATGCCAAGGGGCAGTGAGGTTGAAGGGAGAACTTCTCACACAGTGACTGTACCAGAAATGTTTAGCCAATAATTTACAAAACTGTTATGTTATTATCTAATTAGGTAGAAATCATCTTTCACACAGAAAAGGTGAGAGCTGCATGCTTTTATTATCTGTGAATACATAATTGAAGAGCTGATGTCTTCTAAAACCAAAGCTGTATCTAATTCACCTAACTCATGGATATTTCTGATAGTTTATATTAGAGGATTAGATGGTAAGATCTGTGAATATATTATACCATGTGAGATTTTGTTCTCAGGAATCTAAAAAACACTTGAGAGAAGAATAATGGGAGCCAAAACAAGACTAATTCCTAAAACAGAAACAGAACATATTGAAGCTGCTGTACACACAAATAAAGAATAAAAATGCATCTCCTTAGGCATTCCCCCAAATATTTATAGCAATGGGGCTAGAATGAGGATGAGAAATAGAAGACAGAAAACCCCTGAAAAGGTTATATATTGCCTGTAAAGCCTTCTTACAAGAACAGACTGCTACTGGCAAAAGGTCATGGAAGGAAGGCAGTTGCTTTACTTTTTCATTCATAAAGTGAAAGAGAGTTGATGATTTTCAGCTCTAGGTTCCTTTCTTCTATGTATTTTTATGTTTTTATTAAATCACATTTGAGAGCATATTTTATCAGTCTGTCCAAAATAGGTATTTTTCACTTATGAACTTTTTCTCAAAAAACCTCTCTTGTACCTAAAGATAAGCATATAAATATACGCACAATTTGTTCAATTGATAAAAAGAATATTACAACCTGACTTAAAAAGGACTTTAGTCAGGCATTGGTGCTTCATACCTGGTATTTCTCATGTGTAAAAGTCAAGTGAGAGCAAGGGGCCCAAGTGTAAGCACAAGTATCTGCCAAAAGTTAAAAGGGAGGGGAGAAGAAGGGGGGGGAGAGGAGATGGTGGAGGGAATAACAGAGAGGGAAAAAAGATGTCATGACAACTGGCCTTAGTCTATGACCAACATAGAACATATTAAGAGAAAAACCACTATCGAATTTCATGTTCCTTCTAGCTGACCACTGTTAGAAGTTAAATGCTTGGATCTGTCTTATCTCTGATTCAGCTGTGTGTGAGAGAGACTGTGGACAAACTGCTTTCCACCAGGAACAGTTTACTCACTTCTAAAATAAAAGAGAATATATGTTGCACAAGTGGTTTACGACTGTAATTCTAACAACTCAAGAGATTAATATCTGTGGATTGTGATTGGAAAGCAGCTGGGGTAGGAAAGTTCCAGAGACTCTTATCTCCAAAGAATCACCACAAATCCAGAAGTGAAGCTGTGGCTAAAGTGACAGATCACTATCCTCAAGCACAAACGCTCACGGTAGGGCCCAGACCTTGAGTTCAAGCCCCAAGACCAGCTGACCAAAAAAAAACCCAAAAAACAATATATAAAGATATATAAATATACCATTTGTGAAATCTTCATAAGATGCCAGAATTACATTAAGATCTTTGGTCTTATACATAAATGATCTAAAAGGTTTCTGCCACATGAGATATTGAAATAGGAAGCTAAGGTCTGGCCAATGCCATCTTGGCCACATGGAGGGTCTGGTATCTTGTCTTCGTGGTGTGGGAAAGTGAAATCCCCACCTCCCAGGTGACGTGCATCACTGAAGCCTTGGAGGCTGGAGCGGCACTTGGCTGACAGATTACTAAATTTTAAATAAAGAGTCCAAGATTGGACCTCTCGAATGTGGCTTCTCTGTTTTCTCACCTTATAATAACATATCTTAACGAAAAGGCCAGTGACAGCATGGTGGATCCCTGTCTCAAAGACCAACCGCTGCCAAATACACTGAACACTGTTAGGAAACTGAACCATGAAGGCCAGAGAGGAAAGAAAGAACAAAACGATGCCAACAAACCAACAGAGAGCTGAATTGGGATGCCATGGTGACTGGAGAAGAGATAGGACATCAGGGACAGGACCCAAACACAAACATGTGGCATGGCATCCTGGGCCTGAGCTGATGGAGGAGGGCGGGAAGGGAGCTAAATAGGGTCAGGTTAGCAGGCAGGATCACAGGAAACTCTCATTCCCAGGCACTGGACTGGCAGGCAAGTGGCCACCCCCTGGGGGATTCAGCTGGGGGCGGAGGGGTAGTGGTGGGGAGGTGTTCACCTTTCCTCACCATGAAGACAAGATGCCAGATGCTACCACCACATGGACAAGATGACACTGGCCAGATCAGAACTCGCTATTTCGTTCCATGCATGAACTGAAACCCCTCTCCAGCAACTAGGGCCTCTCCCACCATGCATGGGCTCCCCCACCAAGACCGAATTATTTTTTTCATATATTTTTATTTTAATTAATAGAAGGGTTACATTATATTCACCAGGTAGAAGGTGCATTACTTCACAAACATCGATACCCTTTCTCATGTTTTGGTCCCCATTTCCCTGCCCCCACCCCCGCCCCTCATCTCCTTTTCCCTCCTTCCCTATCCTATTTCAAATAACCAAACAAACATATATACAATATATCAGATAACGATGTAAATACTGTAACAATATGAGATAACCAAGGGACAGCAAAAGAGATGAGAGATAACAGTACATTAAGGACAACAATCACTCATTATATGGCTTTTGTTTCTCTATGGCCCTTATGTATCTAGGTTTTGCTCTATTGTAAATCTCTGCTAGGAGAGCCCAAGGTTTCTACTGATTATGACAAATGAGCGAAACCATTGAGCCTATGTTCCTTTATACAGTTAAGTTAGTCTGGGAATTTGGCCCAGTATGCACGAAGGCCTGGGTTCAATTCCTCCGTACCACATTCATAGAGAAAAAAAAAGCTGGAAGTGGTGCTGTGGCTCAAGGACAGTGCTCAGGGCCTGAAACCAAGTCATGATTGGCAATTAATTAATTAATTTAGAAAATAAGGTTAAGTTACTTCTCAGCTCAGAAAGATAGAGACATTTTCTATATAGAAACCAATAAGCACAAGGGACTTATTCTTCCAGTACTTCTACTCACTAACTAGATGATCTAGAACAATAGGAGTACCTTTCTTTGCCCTTGATTTCTAACCTACAAAATTGATATATAAATGGTATAATCATTTTAAATTATTAAATTACAATAACTAAATCTAATACACATTTAATAAAGTACATATCTTTTAGCTGTAAAACTATCTTCTCAAGCTTTATCTCATCTACAAATGAGACAGCATTTTTTAACATACTCTTAATTTAAATTGCCAAGAATTAGCTGCTTATAAGAATGCACATTCCATTCTTCTTGGCACATCTTATACAACAATAAATTATCTAGTAATATTTATTCCAAAACATACACAATAAAAAATTAAAACAAAGCATAAAACTCTTTACTAAATATTTTCCTTTAGTCCCAGCTTGAAGCAGTTGGACAAAGGCTAGCTGCCAAAAAACAGGTGTAGATGGGAATTGTAGTTCCAAGTTATTGGTAACCTCCACGGACCCTCTAGCAGCGAAACTTCACCTCCCAAGAGTCACCTCGGCTCTCTGTAGAGCACGCTGGGAAATGAAGTACCTGACTTCAGAGAAGCATAGTATTAGACAGCTTGGACATGAGTGAAGAACTACAACTCCCAGATGCCTCTGCTCCCCAGGTTGCTGGCCATAAAATGGAACCAAAAGAAAAAGCACACTGAACTTTAACCGGAGGTGTGATTGCGATTTCTTTTTGTCAGTCCCAACACAGTTGCCATCCGTGCCTTTCTAAAGCAACCACACCGGTATTTTCTGCTGGTTCTTAACATATTTCTGAAAGTCCCAGAATAATAACTGCAGCTAGACTGCAAATGGCAAACATTACCGTGCCTGATTGTCAACTTAGATTCCTGCTTCAGGCAGCATCCTTGGGCCACTGGAGCCCGGAGCTTTAAAATAGGTTATTTCTTTTTCAGGTGTGTTTGTTTTTCCCCTGGTTAGCGCTGTGAATGGCTGGCCTCAGTTCACACAGCAGGGGCAGATACTGTCATTTATAAGGGAAGTTTGCGACTGTTAAGTCAGATTCCCCTAAAGTTTCCCCTAACCTGCAAGGTTACATTTCCCTAAACTTTCACACAAGGCGAGACCTGAAAAATCCTCGCGTATGAAACTTAATAGCAGTAGTCGTCGTAGCCGTTTCTAAAACAGTAACATTATTAGGACGACCAACGGGGGTACTGCTGAGTCTCCCCCACCACCAAGACCCGGTGTGCTTGTGAGGCTCCTGAGTCCCAGCCCGGAGGAGTTTCGGGGTGGGAGAGTCCGGTGGGGGGAGGGGGGAGGCGGGAGGCAGGCGAAGTCTCCACACACGTGGGGAGTCGCGCCAGCCCCGTGCCCTCCCCTGCCTCACCGGGCCGCGCCGGGCCACACCGGCCTCCTCTGGTCGCGCTGGACACCCGGAGACCCCCACAACCCAGACACACTGCTCCACTGGGGCTTCACTCCCCGCGCCCCTACCTTCCAAGATCTTGGCAGCTGGGAATGAAAGGCGGAGAAGGGGAGCGCGGGACAGGAGCGCCACCCGAGCGTGTGAGTGCCCACTAGGGTTGGCCGCCTGAGGGACCAGGGCGAAAAGTACCTCAACCGAACCGAGCGGGTTTGGAGGGGAGGGACTACAATTCCCAGAAGGCTCCGCGGTAAGGGCGGGGTAAAAGATGGTGGCTCATCAAAGGACAGCAACATAGACCAATAGGAGCTGAGAACGCTCCTACCCCAGGCTAATCAGAATACAAAAGAATAACAATCTCAATTTTTCTTCCAGCGGGTGAGTCGCTGAGGGTAAAAAAAGACAGAAAGAAAAAAAGAGAAAAAATCTCTTTAGAAAGGGGCTTTTGTCATGAACTCACACAAATGTGGCATTTTCTGACTGAACAATGGACCATGATTTATTTCTTGCCACCAAAAAATGTGCTTAACCTATTCCCTCATGAGTCCCTCTGGCTGCATTTCCTCCGCCTCCTCTGGAGCTTTCCGGCATCCTTGGGATTCCTACCTTTATATTTCCCTCAGAATTTTCACACAGTGCTTTCCTCGATCCAGTTTCCGACTACCGTTGTCCCTAACAAAATTCCACACCTCTCCTAACCTCTCCTTCCTGCTCTTCTCTCCTTAGCAATGTGACTGCCTGCCCACAGCACAAAAAGTTTACCTATTTGTCTGTTTTGCTGTTTTATTGGTCTTATTAGAATGCAAATACCATGCAGACAAGTATTTTTTTTAATTTTGGTGCTATATTTCTAGCACCTATGAAAGTACCTGATATACATAAAGGTTTTTGAATAATTAAGTGAGATCTAAAGGTGGCCTTTCTATTTTCCCCTCTTCTCTGACCACCAATGGGACCTTGCAGTTGTCCTCTTTTTTAATTCAAATTAATTTTCTTAATGTAAACCATAACAGTTGTCCTGGATGCTGGAGAAATCATTGCTTCAGAGTCAGTTCTTATCCTCAGCAGTACCAGGTCAGATGATATGTGAATGGTTAACTGAATTTTTGCAGGAAACACAGTGAAAAATTGCAGAGCAACTAGGTAACTATCCTAACATCATACAGTTCCTAATGAGACCCAAATCCTGGCTTTAGACTCTTGTCACTACATTATGCTACTTCTTTTAGCTAGTTTTCTTCTTAAAGATTCTTCCTTCCTTTTTCCCCCTTCCCACACAGCCTTAGATGCAAAAAAAAAAAGGAAAGATATTTCCCAAATAATAATTTGGGAAAAGAGCAATGACAGATACTGAAATAGCTCTAATTTCCCTATAAAAATCGTTCTTTCTGTCTCTTCCCCTCCTTTCTCTCTCCCTTCCTCCCTGAGCTCTCCTGTGCTTGCTCACTCTCCCTCTCCTTTCCCTCTCCCTCTCCCTCTCCTTCTCCCTCTCCCTCTCCCTCTCCTTCTCTCTCTCCCTCTCCCTTTCCTCCCTCTCTCTCCCCTCCCCCTCCCCTTTCCCCTCCTCTCTCTCTCTCCCTCTCTCCTTCTCTCTCTCCTCTCTCTCCTTCTCTCTCTCTCTCTCTCTCTCTCTCTCTCTCTCTCTCTCTCTCTCTCTCTCTCTCTCTCTCTCTCTCTCTCTCCCTCCTCCTCTCCTCCCTCTCCCTCTCCTCCCTCTCCCTTTCCTCCCTCTCTCTCCCCCTCCCCCTCCCCTTTCCCCTCCTCTCTCTCTCCCTCTCTCTCCTTCTCTCTCTCCCTCTCCCTCTCCCTCTCCCTCTCCCTCTCGCTCCCTCCCTCCCTCCCTCCCTCCCTCCCTCCCTCCCTCCCTCTCTCTCTCTCTCTCTCTCTCTCTCTCTCTCTCTCTCTCTCTCTCTCTCTCTCTCTCTCTCTCTCTCTCTCTCTCTTCCCTAATCATTACATGCAGGTGATTACACCAAGTCTTAGATCTTTCATCCTTTCTCATGTTTGAACCCCACAGAGAGTAGCAGGATATTCTACAAAACATCCTGGTGTGAAATACTGATGCTCTCAGAAGCTTGACTCTCAGGATGTCACACTGGATTACAGTCAGATTATAGCTACTATATAGAGATACTAGGAAAACACAAAATATTAGAGAATTATGGATACAAGACGGAATTGAAAATAATTACAGTTAAAACAGCAGGAATGTGATCAATATACTGACTAAGTCTCTGCATAGGGATTAAAACCCCTCTTCAAGCTTCCTAGCACAATCTTCTATCAATTTGGGGTCCTTTCTTATAATACAACAGTTTCTAGCTTTTCTGAACACAGACTTAGCCTTCACAGTCTCCCCAAAGCTGACCAGCATGAGAGATTTTAACACATGTGTAGGCAAACAGGAGAGCTCAGTGCCTAGACGCTCCTGACAAAGTATCAGCTGACAATCATTACAACTATTTTTTAAGAGAAATATCATAAATGCTGTCAGGGGCTAAACAGTGGATGTCTAATGATTAAGGGCAGCCTAATAATGAGGGTATGTGTATTCCTTCAGCTGGAAATACTACTGATTGCTGAGCAGATGGCTAACTGGGACATTCCCAAAGGGCATTAAGAATAGCACTTTCCTTGGGTCAAGGTCTTCCAAGGACCCAAGGCACTCGATGGGGAGGTTACCATGTAATCCACAACTTGACCCCATCATCTAAAAGTCAGGTTCTGAGACATATATCCAATTACAAGTAGGTTGTTTGTAAGTAATTTCAGGAAGTACCAAGAAGAATGTAGGAAAGTGAAATCAGGAAAGCAAGAGAGGCAAGAACTGGTGCCATGCCTAGCACATTAACAGAAGCAAGTGTAAATTAATCTTCTATATGGTCTCTGTGAAGCAATATGGAATACACACCTTAGAATGGAACTGAGCTATGCCACTCAGAAGACAAAAGAACTGGGTTGTCTAAATACTATCTCATGAGCCAATGGAAGCTGCTTTCAAGGATATTAAGTCCTTGAGTTCTCACAGAAAGTTAGAAATAGAGGTACTGTCGCTGGAAGTAGGGGAGTAGAAAGGACTGACAGAGCAACAAATCATAAGTTCCTATCACTGAGACTAACAGAACAGGATGAGAATAACTCAAAAATGAAGTTATAAGGAACATTTTTAAAAAATCCAAGGTTCTTATTGCCTTGTGTCATTATCACATGAACAATTAAAATAGACAGCTTTCCATATCATTACAATATACAACACAACAAAGGCCTCATGTACATTGGAAAGTAGGAAGAGGATCAAGAAAAGAAGAATTTGAGGGAAAAAAATACCTCCATAGACAATGTCTCTATTCCATGACCTTGAAGAAGCATAAGTAAATGACTTATATTTTTTGTTTTTAATTTCCACCTTATATTTTTAAATAAAGTAGCAGAAAGATTTAAGCAATCTTAGACCTAGGAAGACAAATTTGTGAAAACCTTTAAGTTGTCTCACTGTAGCACTTCATAGCTAATGCCTTTTCTTTATTATAGTCACCATTTCTGTGATTAACACCTCCCTCTTCCAGATGAAAAGCTCCATGAAGACAAGAGCTTAGTTTTCACCTTTTCCCAGAGTAGGTACTCAATAAACATATGTCAGTGGATACTTGTATTATGATTATCATGGTACTATAAACCAGAAAGCAGAGTATTTGAAGAGCCTGACATTTTACTGCTTATAATATCTCTACTAAGCAGCAAGTAGGCTCACAATAACTTACCATATCGCAAGGTGTACAAAAAATCTTATGTATGAAAACATGGCGGTTCTGCTTCAGTTAATATCTATGTAGCATCCTCCCCAAGCCCACAGGACATGCATGGGACTCTTTACTGCACAAACCACTTCAAAACTAGCATGGCCTCTGTGGCCAAAGAGTTCAGCCTTCTGCATAATTCATCTTAGCCATATGTTATAGTCCATAAACTAGAAACTCTGATCAGCATCTTGAGGGGATTTACTTGAAAATGAAAATCATATTTGATAGAAAATATCTGTATAAGGAAAAGCAAATACAAAGTAAAGGAGTTAAGGAAGTGCTGTGTTTAAATGCTTACAGATTTCTCATCCTGCAATTGTTGAGATTTTTGGCTTTGGTTGGAAAATTCTGCTTGCTACTTGCTAATAAAAGCTACAGCCATCTTGTGATATGCTAAAAAATAAATTTCTTTCATCTCTCGTTTTTCTTCTTTCATCTTATTTATCCCTTTGTTGTTCTGTGTTAAACATCTTCCTTGGGTAGATTTGTTCATCAGATATTTAGAGATCAGTCTATTCCCCATAGTTAGGGAACATATGCATGCTGTCTTCTTTTAACTATGTTTCATAAATAATAACACTTAATCCTTCTTACTGCCATCTTTTGCAATCATCTTCCAGTTACCTAGAACATAAGGTGCATAAAACTAATCTCAGTGTCCAAGCTGTGATCTCACTAGGATAGTTCAGAGATAAGCCATGATTTTCCATCACTCCCTTTCAAGATATTATGCCTCTAAATACATTGCCCTGGTTTCACTGCACTTTAAAGGCACTTCATCATTCTTGAAGATAAGACCCATTAAAAGCATTTTCTTAAAATTAAAAAACAGTATTTCTTTAGTAGACAACTTAATGAAGAACAGTATGCAGTTTTTTAACTCCCTTCAGTTTTTATTCTGTGCCAGTTACTGTGAGAGGGTTGTGTTTTAATAAATAAGATGTAGTTTCTGGAGTTGTGCTGTAGTGAATGTAGCACTGCTAACCATATGCATATAAACAGGTAAACTAATCAGTGTGATACCACACTAAGTCAATGTCACAATTAATTGATTCTGCCACACTCAGAGAAGGAGAAGGAATATTCCAGGCATATAAGCCGAGTTCGGACAGTATAGATCCATTAGCCTAAAACCTAGAGTAGGGCAGAGGCAAGAAAGGCTAGAAGAATTCTAAGGGTCACCTCATGAAGGTTTCAGAAGCATATTTCTTATTTTGCTATCCAGTCAACTGGAAGCCTAAACAACTAATTGCTCTATTTGGATACAAAAGGAAGAAAAGCATTTAATATGCCATTTATGTACTATAGCCATTGCTTTGGGTATAGAGTTATAGTCATGAGTAAATCTTTTTTAAAAAATCTCATTCTTATGAGGCATGTGGTAAAGAAGCAGAACATACATTAATATACAAAGTCATAAATAAATCATAAGTGTTGATAAATGCTAGACTATAAGAGCAGAGTAAGGAACTGGAAGACATTCCATATGAACAAAGGCTTCTTTGAAGGAATATCATTTAATGAAGTAAAGGACCAGAAAATAGGGAAATCTGTGAGAAAATTGTCCAGACAGATTTAAATATAAACAACAAGGCATGGTAAAACAATAATCGCTGCAAAGAAAATGACTAGGAAACAAAGTCCGATGTAAACATAGGCCAAATTATGTAGATTTTGTAGGACATGGTAAAGTATTAAGGGAAAATATTAAACTAGTCCATAAGTTTATTTACCAGATAGTATATGTAATGCAATCTATTTGTGCTATACATTACATACATACATACATAATACACATGTACATATACACACATAATTACTGATGCCCATAATCATTCATCTAAAATTTTTCACACAATAAAGTTTGAAAAATTAGAAATGAGTAATTTTATGGTTTGTAGAAAGACAAATACAAATGCCATCTATCACAATATTTCTAGTAGAATCAAGACAGCACCCTGTCAACAGACACTAATACAGCCAAGGAGATTCAACAAAAATGGTATAAAAGCTACTTGGATGAAATCATTGTCAGAAGAGATGATATATATATATAAGTATATATATGATATGATGATACACACAAACTGAAGTAGTTTCCTCTCAGATCAACCTTGGTAAGTTTTCAGAAATTTCTGGATGCCAGAGAAAAAAGATTGTGAGTCTGTGTTTATACTTCTGTAGAAACTGGATCATTCTTACATAATTGCAAACAATGGTTGGAAGCATAAGACGGCATTGGTAGCAGTTCTTTCCTTTTATGCCATTCTAAACTTCTAGACATTTTCCACCATGTATCATTAATGTTCTTAAGAGAGCACAAGTCAAGAAACGTTTAATGTAGACATCAACGTTTTATTAATGTATTATTTGAGCAATAATGGATAGTATTGAAAGGAAATATTTTCCACATCAAAGTAATAGAACACATACTGACTAGCTGGTACAAAATTGTTCTATACTGGAGTGTTTTAATCATGCCAGTTAACTTTTACTGTGTCCTCTGTTTACAGATTTTTGTCTTCTAAATATGCTTGAAAAATAGAAAGAGTCATAATATAGGGATGAATTTAAAAGCGATAGGAAATTCACTTCTAAAGTACAGCATAAAAGGTATTTTAAGAGGCCAGGAGTTTGGCCTAGTGGCAGAGTGCTTGCCTAGCATGCACGAAGACCCGGGTTCAATTCCTTGGTACTCCACATACATAGTAAAAAGCCGGAAGTGGTGCTGAGGCTCAAGTGGTAGGGCTCTAGCCTTGAGAAAGGCCAAGGATAGTGCTCAAGCCCTGAGCCCAAGCCCAGGACTGGCAAAAAAAAAGGTATTTTAAGAATTTTAT